>NW_027361676.1:75245000-75560000 GCF_039654945.1 Dendrobates tinctorius
AAGAATGGTCTAAAATTCCTGCAGAGCATTGTAAGAAACTCATTGATGGTTACCGGAAGCGGTTGGTCGCAGTTATTTTGGCTAAAGGTTGTGCAATCAAGTATTAGGCTGAGGGTGCCAATACTTTTGTCCGGCCCATTTTTGGAGTTTTGTGTGAAATGATCAATGTTTTGCTTTTTGCTTCATTCTCTTTTGTGTTTTTTCATTTAAGACAAATTAAATGAAGATAATAATACCAAAGAATTTGTGTTTGCAATCATTTTCAGGAAGAAACTGAATATTATCTGACAGAATTGCAGGGGTGTCAATACTTTTGGCCATGACTGTATATATGGCTAATATATCCTACAGGTAGCAGCAGCACCAGAACACAGGAAGGTAATTGATGTATGCAATGATCTATATACACACATAAAGTGCCTTCAGATCTTGCACTGATGTGTATAGAGCGACGTAAACTACCCTGCCTGCCTAACACTGGAACCTATATACTCCGGAATTAGTCCTTAGAAGGACTGTTGGTTTAGCTGGATGTGAGTATTTAGGATGGTAGACCCCACACTAACTAATAAATCCCCAATTCTGACCCTATATTCGGAGCAGCTCTCCCTACACTATCTCAATCCGGAGCTGAATGCGCCGAGCAGGGCGGCGTCCGGTCTCTTTATACCCCTGATGATGCTGTGTGGCCAGCCAATCACTGCACGACCACAACAAAGATGGCTGGGGTGTTTCATTGCCTGGCAGACAATCCCTGAAGCGTGATTGGGTCTCTAAATGGTCCGTCAAAAATGCTGGGTGGAGACCCGAGTTCCTGCCAAGTAATCACGGAAATGCTCGGTGCTCGCCGAACACACAGAGTACTGTGATACTTGGGCAAGTAACGAGTAGTGGCGAGCACGTTCGCTCATCACTAATTACAATCATTTGTCTGTAATATTGAAACCTATGAACAAAATCATTGCATGTGCTGAGAGTGTCATAAGAAAGTAACCACTCTCTACTCAAGTCTTTCATCCCACATTAGCATGTTGAAGCAATTTGCAGAATTCACTTCATTTAATTTCTGGCTCATTAAAGAATTACAATCATAGAAGATGGGATTTAATAAGTAACCAAAGGCAATGTCATTCCCACTCCACTAACAACATGAAACATTCCTTTAAGCTCAACGATTCCTTTTCATCTTTTAGACCATACTTGTTTTCATTTATTTAAATTCAGTATTTCTTTCATAGATATTTTTTTTTAATTTTGCAGATATACGTGAATAATTTGAATGTATAAATATTAATGTTTGCTTTTTGAGACCTCTTTAGGAAAGTTTTATCAAAGACTCATCCTGTATGTAACCTGAATACATTATCTGTACAATATAGTACGTTACACTTCAAGTTTTACAATTAAAAATGCAGAACATTTTAAGAACATGAATGCTGATATTGCAGCTTGAACATACAGGAAACATAGTTTTAAGAGGCTTTGAAAACTATCACACAGATAACTAAGAATGATGGAATATGCAACCTGCAGGAATCTTAACTGAATAATAAAATGCAATAGAATAAAAAAACAATGCTTCCCCTACAAAGTAGGTTCTAATTGGTAAAGAGAATCCGCACCCGCAAAAGGCACAATCTGCCCCTGTACTTGTGATACTATAAGAATGCAAAAACTTGTATAGCCTTGCGCTATGGTACCAATATGAATCTAGGTATCAAAATGACAAAATTGATCTGGAGATATGTGGACAAAACAACCCTGCTCTATTAGCATTTCCATTGCCAGCAGATTGGAGATGGTGGAGTTCAATCTCTTTGCTATGTCATGTGTAGGAGAAAACATTCTTTTATGTGAAAGCAACTGCGGAACCGAGAGCTGGCTGCTGTGCTTAGAGAGGGTGGAGTACAGAGAACAGAACTGCTGGACTGTCAATGAGGTGCAGGCAGAGATGTTATGGTGGATTAAGAAAAATGTGTTGTGCTATATAACCCAAAAGCAGCAGTGATGTCTACTTCCGAAACAGCTAACTGGCTCTCATTCACCCACACTGTGGTGGGTAAAAAATTGTAGTTTCTGCGGACAAAGACCTATGTGTGAACACATGGAATGGTGATGGAGGAGAAAGAAGCAACAGATGGGATTGATGGGACTGCCAATGGTTTAGCGCAGTGAGGTTCCAACACTACGGCATGTTGATAGCGCATGTGCTGGCTCATGCATGTAGTTGTCAAATTATTAAAATTTTTGCCTCTGAGGTTTTCCCTTTCAAATTTGACCTATAGCGTTTGTTGGGTCATCCTTTTTGGCCTGTAAAAATGCCCAGACTAGACAACCCTTGCCGACTCTGCAAACTACACACTCGTGACCGGTGCTGGCCACAGGCAGAGTTGGGGCTGAAGATGCAGTGCTTGTTGTCATTGCATCAGTTCGTGTCTGTGTGAGAAGCCACAATGTAACCTCCTCTGCTGAGTTACTCAGCTACATACCTCTGGGTTCACACCAAGTGGGATCTACAACCTCATCGTCATCCTCTCTGTTCTCACACTCCTCAACCTGAGAGTCGCCTTCGTTCTCTTCCTGCACTGACACCACAGTACAGTCTGCTTATGCCTCTGGTATTTGAATTTCATCAGGATCACCTCCACCCTTGATGGTTAATGTCTGAATTCTGCTTTGACCCTTCTTCATCTGGCTCTGGATCCAACATGAAAAAAATTGTGGGCTTCGGTGCAGATGCTTTCCTCTTTTCCTCTTCTGGATTCTGTGATTCTTCAGAGCAGACCTACAGTACAGCTCCTCAGAATGGGCCATCTGAGGTTCCCCACAGTAAGTTGGGAGTTTGAAAATTTTTGACATGGGGGAAACAAAGGGTGATTGGGGTGCCACCTCTGAGGATTGTATTGTGTGTGATGTTAAGGTGGAGAAAGAGAAGGAGAGGTCACTTGATGCAGTGCTTGCCATCCACTCAAGAACATGCTCTTTCTGAGCCTCATCTACAAGGCCTACTGCTGGGTAGGTCGGCCAGTAAGGCCGGCGTCACACTAGCGAAAAAATTGGACGAATGCAATGCGATAAAAAATTGCATTGCAATCGTCCCAATGTTATTCTATGGTGTAGCTCCCATCATCCGATCTTTTTTCGGATCTTTTCCTCGGACCAATGCTGCGATTATCACCGATTTTCAGATCAGACTTGCCAATGCAAGTAAATGGGTGCGATTAAAAATTGGATTACAAATGGACCACAAGTGTGACTTGCGATAAAATCGCACCCGGTGTCCTTTAACAAAAGCCGGCAATTCATTTTGCAATACAGTAAAATCACACTGACAGGTTTAATAAAGAAACGAAAGAATAGATATAGACACATAGAATATATATATACACTCACTGGCCACTTTATTAGGTACACCATGCTAGTAACGGGTTGGACCCCCTTTTGCCTTCAGAACTGCCTCAATTCTTCGTGGCAGAGATTCAACAAGGTGCTGGAAGCATTCCTCAGAGATTTTGGACCATATTGACATGATGGCATCACACAGTTGGCGCAGATTTGTCGGCTGCACATCCCTGATGCGAATCTCCCGTTCCACCACATCCCAAAGATGCTCTATTGGATTGAGATCTGGTGACTGAGGAGGCCATTTGAGTACAGTGAACTCATTGTCATGTTCAAGAAACCAATCTGAGATGATTCGAGCTTTATGACATGGCGCATTATCCTGCTGAAAGTAGCCATCAGATGTTGGGTACATTGTGGTCATAAAGGGATGGACATGGTCAGCAACAATACTCAGGTAGGCTGTGGCGTTGGAACGATGCTCAATTGGTACCAAGGGGCCCAAAGAGTGCCAAGAAAAAATTCCCCACACCATGACACCACCACCACCAGCCTGAACCGTTGATACAAGGCAGGATGGATCCATGCTTTCATGTTGTTTACGCCAAATTCTGACCCTACCATCCGAATGTCGCAGCAGAAATCGAGACTCATCAGACCAGGCAACGTTTTTCCAATCTTCTACTGTCCAATTTCGATGAGCTTGTGCAAATTGTAGCCTCAGTTTCCTGTTCTTAGCTGAGAGGAGTGGTACCCAGTGTGGTCTTCTGCTGCTGTAGCCCATCTGCCTCAAAGTTCGATGCACTGTGCGTTCAGAGATGCTCTTCTGCCTACCTTGGTTGTAACGGGTGGCAATTTGAGTCACTGTTGCCTTTCTATCAGCTCGAACCAGTCTGCCCATTCTCCTCTGACCTCTGGCATCAACAAGGCATTTCCGGCCACAGAACTGCCGCTCACTGGATTTTTTTTCTTTTTCGGACCATTCTCTGTAAACCCTAGAGATGGTTGTGCGTGAAAATCCCAGTAGATCAGCAGTTTCTGAAATACTCAGACCAGCCCTTCTGGCACCAACAATCATGCCACGTTCAAAGGCACTCAAATCACCTTTCTTCCCCATACTGATGCTCGGTTTGAACTGCAGGAGATTGTCTTGACCATGTCTACATGCCTAAATGCACTGAGTTGCCGCCATGTGATTGGCTGATTAGAAATTAAGTCTTAACACACAGTTGGACAGGTGTACCTAATAAAGTGGCCAGTGAGTGTATATATATATACATGTCATTGAGACACATATATATATTTATAATTCATATAGTTCTTCATAGCCGAATAGCCGCTGAAACATTTGCCGGCTTTTGTAAAATCATTCCCCAACCCGACATGAAATGACACATGGTTTACATACAGTAAACCATTTCATTACATGTTTTTTATATGTCTTTCACTAGTAATTAGATGAGGGTATGTGTGTAAAATTTGGGAGGTGTAGGTGTTAATTTAAGGGGTTAATTCGCTGTAAAAAATTACGTGGGCTCCCACGGTAATTTGTCAACCAGAGAGGTAAAGCAAGTGAGTGAGGGCAGATTTTAATAGACTTGAGAGGGACCATTGTTTTTGGCCCCCCCTGGCTACAAAAAACTGCCCCCACTGACACCCCAGAAAATGCGCATCTATTAGATGTGCCTTTTCTGGCACTTATCCTCTCTATTCCCATTGCCCTGTAGCGGTGGCTAATGGGTTAATATAACAAAGGATTAATATCACCTTGTAATTGGAAGGTGACATTACGCCGATTAATAATGGAGAGGTGTCAATAAGACACCGATCCATATTAACCCTAGACTATGAAATGGTTAAAAAACACACACAGACATTAATTAAAAAGTCTTTTAATAAAATAAAGGCAACAAGTTTTTGACTAATTTTTATTCCTCTGCTAATCCAAAATTAAACCATGATCTGCAAAAAATAAAACATAGAAAAGCAACAGTATCCTTACCTCTCCGCCGTTCAGTCATGTCCCATGCTGAGGCTGAGGGAAAGACATATAAAAAAAACATGAAATGAAATGGTTTACTGTATGTAAACCATGTGTCATTTCATGTCGGGTTGGGGAATGATTTTACAAACACCGTATAGAGCTGTCTGCTTTTCAAACAGTGAAGCTATCTGTGTGTGACTCTGGAAAAACAAACCAAGGAGATTTTCCATTTTTCCAGACCTACACCGTATAGAGCTGTCCGCTTTTCAAACAGTATCGTATATCTGCTGTTTGATAACGGTCAAATCTATACAGAGACAGCGTGTGTCACTCCGTATAAAAATAGACGGAGATTTACAATTTTCCATACAGACACCGTATAGAGTTGTCCGATTCTCAAACAGTATTGTATATCTGCCGTTCGCAATATGGTCAATTCTATACAGAGTCAGCGTGTGTGTGTGTATGACACTCTGTAAATACAAATACGGACATTTCCATTTCTCCATACACCGTACTGAGTTGTCCGATTCGCAAACAGTATTGTATATCTGCTGTTCGCATTACAGTCACATCTATACAGAGTCAGCGTGTGTGTGTGATACTCCGTAAATACATATACGGAGATTGTTCATTTCACTAAGAACGTATACAGCTGTACACTTCTGATACAGTACCGTATATCTGCTTGTTGGATTACGGTCAAATACATACTGGTAGAGGGTCTGTGACTAACAAAATATATACAGAGATTTAATTTTTTTAAAACACCTTACACAGCTGTGCGATCCTCATACAGTACCATCTCTCTTCTGGTAATTTTGATACATTTTCCCAAACATGAGGAAGTATGGTGGAAGAGGCCGCGGACATGGGCAGGGGGGCGCAGCTTGTACTGATGGTGGTGGTGCATCGGCTGGTTCTGGCAAAAGCACAATAGCAGCTAAGGCAGGAGGTGTTGAGCCTGCGTCATCGTCTGGCACAAGAAGGCCTTTACGATTCCCTTTTCTGGGAGTAGGCAAATCGCTTTTAACCCGGAGCATCAGGAACAGGTTTTGGCTTACATTGCCGAAACAGCCTCCAGCTCTATTGCCTCCTCTTCTGAAGTTACAAAAACTGCAAGCACAGAGTCATCAGTGCAGGCTTCTGGTCAGGAACCACCCCTTTCCTTGTCTCCTTCAACCCCACTAAAAGTGAAGGATGCGGCAGCCCACACTTCAGATTACTCCATGGAGCTCTTTTCACAGGCCATGCCTGTGTAATCAAGTGAAATTCTGAATTCCCCAGTCCAACATGAATCAGAGATGGAGTGCACTGATGTACAGCCACTGCTAGATGATTCTGCTGGTACATTCACCCACAGCACTACATTCCTCTCGTACTCTACAGAGCCAGAATGTGACACTGATGAAACTCAGGTGCCCCTTCCCGCATACTATATCACCTTACACGGTGACACAGAGGAAGGTGCAGATGAAAGTGCCGGTTCCCTGAGCAGGTGGGGGGTCCTACTCGTGGGCGATAGCAGTAGCACATGGCCTCTCATAGTACGCAAAAGTGTCTCTGCCGGTGGGAGGGCCCATTCTCCGTCAGTCATACTGTCGTATTATGAGGGGCCCTGTGCCAGTGCCGTCACCCAGGAGTGGGCCCCCCATGCTTGCTCAAGGCCGCAGGACTTTCAATACTTACTTCTCCCTGCTCCACCGCCGTTATGTCTTCCGCCTTTCCTGACAGTGACATTCAGGTTACAGAGCGCGATGACATCACGTCTGTATGCCCTCTACCGAAACAGTACAAGTGCAGAGAGTTTTAAAATGGCAATGCTGAGGAGTCCAGAGTAGAGCAGTGCCCAGCGAGGAGAGGTATTTAACTTTTTTAAAATGTTGGGAGCATTTTTTGGGGGAGCAATATACACTGGAGAATGATATATGTGGCCCATCATATACAAGAGCATCATCCATTTGGCCCATCATATACTGGTGCATTCCAAATGGGGGACATCAGACACTGGAGCAGCATTTATGGGGCCCAATATACACTGGATGATTAGAAATGGGGCCCATTATATATGGAGCATAATTTGGGCCCATAACACACTGGAGCATCGTCCATGGGGACCAACATATACTGGAGCATTCCAAATGGGGGACATCAGACACTGGAGCAGCATTTATGGGGCCCATTATACACTGGAGCATTAAAAATGGGGCCCATTATATATGGAGCATTATTTGGGCCCATAACACACTGGAGCATCGTCCATGGGGACCAACACTTACTGGAGCATTCTAAATGGGGGACATCAGACACTGGAGCAGCATTTATGGGGCACATTATACACTGGAGCATTAGAAATGGGACCCATTATATATGGAGCATAATTTGGGCCCATAACACACTGGAGCATCATCGATGGGGACCAACATATACTGGAGCATTCCAAATGGGGGACATCAGACACTGGAGCAGCATTTACGGGGCCCATTATACACTGGATGATTAGAAATGGGGCCCATTATATATGGAGCATTATTTGGGCCCATAACACACTGGAGCATCGTCCAGGGGACCAACATATACTGGAGCATTCCAAATGGGGGACATCAGACACTGGAGCAGCATTTATTGGGTCCATTATACACTGGATGATTAGAAAGGGGGCCCATTATATATGGAGCATTATTTGGGCCCATAACACACTGGAGCATCGTCCATGGGGACCAATATATACTGTAGCATTCCAAATGGGGGACATCAGACACTGGAGCAGCATTTACGGGGCCCATTATACACTGGAGCATTAGAAATGGGGCCCATTATATATGAACTCTATGAAGCATTATTTGGGCCCATAAGACAGTGGAGCATCATCCATGGGGACCTACATATACTGTAGCATTATGTGGAGCTCATCATATACTGTATTGAACATTATATGGGACCAATTATTCTGTATGGAGAAATATATGGGGCTTATTATTCTGTATGGTGCACTAGGTGGTGGCCATAATACTGTATGGAGTAATATACTGTCTGTTTTTTGAGCTATTGTAGAATTTAAAATAGATAATATCAGTCATGTCATGTAAGCAGTGAAGTATTTTTCATTGTACTATACCTATATTTCTGTGCCGTATCGGAGCATCAAGAGTTGTGGTATGTGTTAAAAGGGCGCACTGACACTCTTTGACCCAGGGCACACAAAAACCTGGCGCCAACCCTACCCCCCACAACTTTAGCCAAATAACCTCCAGTTTTCAATGCGTAAACTATTATTATAAAGTAAATTAAGGTTGCCAAGCTTAAGTAATAAGAATTGATGTCATTCGCATTGAAATGGGCACTGTAGGTGTGTTTACTGTCTTCCACTCCCTGCCGACTTTGCTTCCCCATTGACTTGCATTGGGTTTCGTGTTTCAGTCGGACACCGACTTTTCCCTATAGTCGACCTATTTAGTTCGACCCGACTTTTTAGAAAGTCGGGTTTCATGAAACCCGACGACCCGAAAAAAGGCAAAGTCATTCATCTCAATTATGAACCAATTTTTGTCAGTTTTCATGTATGCATAGAATCATATTATATGATCAATGTTTTATAAATATGTTAATTTTCATGTTATTAATATTACTGTTTACTTTATATTATTGTCCATTGTCTATTTCATTTTTTATTTTATATTATTTTCCATTGTTTATTTTAGTTTTTTTTCTATTCAAAGGGGTAAACTCATGTAACAATCACTGAGAAGGATATTCAAATCTATTTGCATAATCTAATTACCACTTTAATGTTTTAACACCTGATTTGTCGGCAGACACCCACAATGGGTGTATATAATTGCCTGGGTTCATTATATATGGTATATTTATATTTTGCCTGATGAAGGAGAAAATACTACTCCATGACGGTTGAGTATTCGAGATTCCTGTTGGGTTTTACCCCCCCTTTCCCAAAATTACCCTCAGCCCGTAATTCCCCCAACTAAATACCATAGACCGCCACAGCAGCCATTTGTTAAAACCTTTAACATAACAGTTTCTTTAAATGTTATTCAAAAAGGGGGCGGTCCTCGAGGCCCCAAATTGTAACCGCCTCAGGTTCCAGTCCCATAATAATAAACTTGGCCTCCAGTTCGAGTCCTGCCTCTAGCCACTAGGCACCAGCTCAGAGACACTAAGAGATTCACCTGTCCACTATCCGTCATGAATTCCCAGTAATCCACCCAAGGGGGAGTCCAGGACCTTAGAGATCCCCCCTTCCTCCAAGCCGCCAATTACTATCACCACCAACCTCGAGGACCACCTCCCTCACGCCACCCACAACCCTCTGAACCCTCAAACATTTGTGTCCCGCCACACCTTCAAGCCTTTTTCGATGCCTTCTTGGACCGCCAAACACCACAAGTCCAAACTGACCGCGTTCAGATGAACGCCATCCTTTCTCCAAAAATTTCCTTCTCCCGATTCTAAATCGATGTGACGCACCACAATTGCCCTATTCCTCACCATAAAACGGGACACAGCCCTATTTAATTTGATCCTGGCTTTATTAACACCACGTGCCGACCTTACTCCAAACCACACTTTCCTAGGAACGATGTCTGACCAATCTACAAGCAGTTTGGGAAACATAGCCCAAAGCCTCAACATATAAAATTTAATGTCGATAATTAAATTCCTGCACGGACGTTTTCCCAGATCGTTCACACCCAAATGTATCACTAACAAGTCAGGCGTCCGATCCAGATGGGCAAATTTGTGAAATTCCGGTAACAATTGATGCCACACCATTCCCCGCTTACCAATCCACCACAGGATTACCAAAGTCCTCAGCACGCCCAGCTGCCTCCCTTCTGGATAAACATCCGCCCTCAACGCGGCCCAAAGACGAAGGAGTGACCCATAATCCACATGAGCAGCTGTCCCGACTCTGAAGCAAAAACTGAAATATCACAACCAAACAAGCTTAACCCATGTAAACAAGTTCACAAATTATAGATGGGCGAACGTATGAGCGAAATCTCACTGACTCGCAACACCCAATCCTCTTAACCATGTCATCCCCTAACCTTCTCCTAGCAGCTTCAGTAGATGCCCCGATCCAAAACGAATGTCCACTATAACCCTTCGCTGAAATACCCCCTCGTTCCAGACAGCGCCTAAATATCGCTATGAATTGGAAACGCAATAACACCAAGCCGTCCTCGTGCACTAACAACGGTTCTATTCCTAACACCCTCCCATGTAAAAATTTCCTCATACAACGCAAAGGGCATAGGGGGGAATCATGCACTTCAAAAAGCACTACCTTACAACCATTTCCTTCCGCATCTGTTTTAGAAGATCTCAGAAATATCTCCAGCCTCTCGCCATATACATCTATGTCCTGTCTAAGCAACCCCCCTATACGGGATCTGGAAGCACTGACCAGCTCTCCCAACTGAAAAGCCCCCAAAAAGGCTAGCGAAAAAGCCACTTTAAACAGGACTACCTCGCTATGAGAATAGCAAACATCAGCCAATTGCTCTCCCAGTACCAATAGTACCTCGTAAGACACAGGACGTCTCCCATCAAACACCTTCAACACTTTACGCCAACCTTTTACCACCTGAAGTACCAAAAAGGACTTCGTCAAGTCCCGTAATCCACGAAACTTAAAGCCAAAGGCCAACCCTGACAAGAAATTATTTAATTTTGGCACCGACCAACCCAATTCCCAATTGTGTCCTAATAACAACAGCAATTTGCTCTCATCTTCTAAGCCCACCCCTAGTCGAGACTTCCACTCCTCCCAGATACCCCAAGACCTTGAATAGTGAGCCCATGTTCCAGCTGCCAAAGATCTGAGTAACAAATCTCTTACTGCCCCAACAGAAGGTTCCATAATTCTTCCGGGCATGCCAGCCCCGTGGATTCTGCCAGAGGTGCCAACTCCTGAACTTGGTCCCACTGCGAACAAGAAAGAGCTTCCAGAATGGGGTAATTCTCTTTAGGCCTAACCTCAGCCGTAACCCATAAATTGAAACTCAGGCCCACCCATACTATATGCTGAAGAACTCTTACCAAAACTTGATCCAGTGACGACAGCGAATTTATGGCTCACATCTCCCCTAATGACTCACAACCAAGGCAAATCTTCCTATTCTGAACACTCCTTCCTCACAATGATAGCGCCACAGCGATAGGGAACACACAGAGAACCTGATTGGCCGACCAACCCTTTTCAACCCAACTCGATGGCCATTGCTCCACCAACCACATTCCTTGAAAAAACTGAAACCCCTCTCTCCCGCTGTACCAACAAAAATACCCAAAGACTCCGCAGGCACCACCGGTGCAATCCAGAATGACCTCCCATTGTACGACTCCAGGAAAAGTGACCGAACTTTCAAATCGTCCTTCAACTCCTTCTTCAGCCTGATAAAGTGTGAAGGAACCATAACTCCCAATGTAGCTAGAGACAACCTCCTGCAAAATGGTCTCCCCATCGTCATAATCTGACAAGCAAAGTTTAATTTGCCTAACAGAGATTGAACCTCTCTCAAAGTTACTTTCCTCAGGCCGCAAACCCGACTCACTACAGCTCTCATGTCCAGCAATTTATCCTCAGGAATTCTGCATTCCATTGCGACCGTGTCAATTTCAATACCAAGAAAACTCAGTGACGTAACTGGGCCTACAGTTTCTTCGGACGCCAAAGGGACCCCAAACTTTTTTGCCACACCCTCCATTGTATAAAGCAAAACAGAACAATCAGGAGACCGTGCTGAACCAACAACCAGAAAATCATCTAAGTAGTGAATACACGAATTAAGGCCAAACACATCCTTGACCATCCACTCTAGAAACGTGCTGAACATTTTGAAATAAGCACATGACAACGAACACCCCATCTGCAAACAACGATCAACATAAAACCCCCCATTCCAAAAACACCCTAACAAATGCATGCTGTCTGGATTGACCGGCAACAGGCGGAACGCAGCCTTAATGTCTGTCTTTGCTAACAGCGCCCCCTGACCACACTCCCTAACCAAAACCATAGCCGCATCAAAAGACTGTACAAGACCGAACACAACTGGGGATCAATCCCATCATTAACTGACAAACCCTTAGGAAATGAGATGTGATGTATCAGCCTGAATTTATTTGGCTCTTTTTTGGTACTACACCGAAAGTTGAAACCCTGAGATTATCCACAGGAGCCGATAAAAATGGTCCAGCCATTCTGCCTAAAGCCACCTCCTTATTCAATTTTTCGGTGACCACATCTGGAAACTGGCCGATTTCAAATTCTTGGTTGACAACCTCACCTCGACATTTACACAAGGAATCCTGAAACCGTCCTTAAAACAGTCCCTTAAAGGTTCAGCTGCTTCCCTATTCAGGTACCTATAGCTGCTCCATCTCTGCTAGCCGAATTGGCGTCAACCCTTTTTTCAGTTCCGTCTGCACCTTTCTATTTTCCAGCTCTATAGCATTTTGAGGACCCATTATTGCCACCACAGGAGGCACATTCATGTTTGAATTTGCATTTTGTCCCCCAAATCTACATGAGCCTTCGTTGAACGAAAAACACAGTCCTGTTGTGAATTCGCTTTCTGGCCTCCCTCTGGTTATTACTGAGGGTAGTGGATCTGGGCAGATTGACAGAGGGGTTGCGAGTTCTCTTTCTGGGCTCCCTCTGGTGGCTACTGGAGGTAATGGAGCTGATCTGATTAACAGAGGCTTGCCACCTGATAATGAGGACGACGATCGGAGATCTGGGGTTTCAGATTGGGATTTAAGACCGCCGACTCCCTCTATCCCTGCTGGTGATTTTCTTCTTGCCTCCTAAGGTCTGATGTTTCCAGCTCAATCCCTGCATGTTCAGTTAAGTGTTCATTTGCTATTTTGTTTGCCTTTGATCTGGTTTTGTCTATCTCAGTTTTGTATGGGTCAGCCAGCTCCAGCTGGGGCTGTGCTGAATCACCGTCCATATGTTACTGCTTGTGCCAGTTTGTTTTTGTCCCTTATTTGATTGGCCTCTTTTTGCTCTGCTTTCAGAATATACCAGAGTGCTGATATAGTGGACGAAGTCGTGCAACTTCAGTGTTTTTGCATCAGACGTGTTGGACCTTTTGCAGGGTTTTTTGCGTGATTGCAGACAGCGTCTTTCCTTTCCTGTCCTGTCTAGTCAGTGTGCGCCCCTTCATTTGCTCAGTCTATTTTCCTGCCTGCATTTATGTTTTCATCTTATCTCACCGACAATGTATGTTTGGGGGCTGTCTATTCCTTTGGGGTCTGCTCTGGGACAGTTTAGATTTCCTCTTTCTTGCTTTAGGCTTAGTTAGCTCTCCGGCTATGCTGAGGCGTCTAGGATCATTGTAGGTACGCTCCACGGCTACTGCTAGTTGTGTCGACCAAGAAGTGGATACAAAGTATCCTGGACACACCACTCACAAAGAGAGATACGGTATATCATAAATAAAAAATAATTTTTATTAAGTAAATTCATATCATAGATAAATAGACAAACAAAATACAAGTAAGAGGAAGGAATGTATACCCAAGTGAAATATACACAAATACAGAAATAAAAGAATAGACACAGGTAATGATAAAGTGCAAAAATATATCTGCATGTAAGCATATTTCCACCTAGACCCATAATGGTCTGTAAAGTGCAGAGTGCCATATAGAGGAAAAAATCCCCATGCTGGTAATCACATATAACATGAGCACATACCCTTTTAATCGCCTGTTCACAGAATTCCTGGAGTCCGACGCACGTTTCGCCTTTTTAGCTTTTTCAAGGAAATTGTGTGTGTCATGACATGAGACCTGTTTGATTTATATAGTAAACCCACCCAGTCATGGGCCAATCCTCCATCGCGTTCGTCTCCGCTGCCCCCGGGTCTCAGATGCAGCTGCTTTCAGCACTCAATTGTGGCGTGCATGGAGGAAAACCCCCTGATGATGTCATATCGGCAGGCCACAAGCGATAGAGGCCATCGGCAAGAAGCAGGAGACTCAGGTGTGGTGCACATGCGCGTCGCCATCTTTTTGTGGCCCGATCACCATACTTTCAGAGCCTATTTTTTGAAGAGGCAAAACCTTTTTACCTGCCGCGCCTGCAGCAAATATTAAATGCAGGAATCTGGAAAAGTACCGCTGCAATGTAGAGAGGGCCCTATAAATAACGCCATATGCAAAAAATAACATTAAAAATCGCCCAAAAGGTGAAACACAGCAATACAGAGCACACTTCATAAAAAGTTATTAATGAAACATTAACCTTTTCAGAAAACTCACAGGTTGTGTGACAAAGGATTCAAGCATTATAATAAAACACCATCATTTGGAGCATATAATATCATTGCAAATTCATATGACAGTAATTCCAACATGCAGAGTCTCATAACACAATTGTTCTCTATATAAATATGAGTAGCAATGAAATCAATAATGTTATCGCAATAAAGTCACTCATACATTAGCAAAAAGATGTCTAAAACAATCCAATTGCGTAATTGTTATAATGATCATTTGAGAGTAAACCTCAGCATTGTTGGAAAGAATCCTTTTCACAAAGTAGCTCAGCATCAAATATACAGTTATGGCAAAAAGTATTGACACCCCTGCAATTTTGTCAGATAATACTCAGTTTCTTTCTGAAAATTATTGCAAACACAAATTCTTTGTTATTATTAACTTAATTTAATTTGTCTTAAATGAAAAAAAACACAAAAAGAATTGTCCTAAAGCCAAATTGGATATAATTCCACACCAAACATAAAAAAGAGGGTGGACAAAAGTATTGGCACTGTTCGAAAAATCATGTGATTCTTCTCTAATTTGTGTAACTAACAGCACCTGTAACTTACCTGTGGCACCTAACAGGTGTTGGCAATAACTAAATCACACTTGCAGCCAGTTGACATGGATTAAAGTTGACTCAACCTCTGTCCTGTGTCCTTGTGTGTACCATATTGAGCATGGAGAAAAGAAAGAAGACCAAAGAACTGTCTGAGGACTTGAGAAACCAAATTGTGAGGAAGCATGAGCAATCTCAAGGCTACAAGTCCATCTCCAAAGACCTGAATGTTCCTGTGTCTACCGTGCGCAGTATCATCAAGAAGTTTAAGGCCCATGGCACTGTGGCTAACCTCCCTAGATGTGGACGGAAAAGAAAAATTGACAAGAGATTTCAATGCAAGATTGTGCGGATGTTGGATAAAGAACCTCGACTAGCATCCAAACAAGGTCAAGCTGCCCTGCAGTCCAAGGGTACAACAGTGTCAACCCGTACTATCCGTCGGCATCTGAATGAAAAGGGACCGTATGGTAGGAGACCCAGGAAGACCCCACTTCTTACCCCGAGACATAAAAAAGCCAGGCTGGAGTTTGCCAAAACTTACCTGAAAAAGCCTAAAACGTTTTGGAAGAATGTTCTCTGGTCAGATGAGACAAAAGTAGAGCTTTTTGGGCAAAGGCATCAACATAGAGTTTACAGAAGAAAAAAAGAGGCATTCAAAGAAAAAAACACGGTCCCTACAGTCAAACATGGCGGAGGTTCCCTGATGTTTTGGGTTTGCTTTGCTGCCTCTGGCACTGGACTGCTTGACCGTGTGCATGGCATTATGAAGTCTGAAGACTACCAACAAATTTTGCAGCATAATGTAGGGCCCAGTGTGAGAAAGCTGGGTCTCCCTCAGAGGTCATGGGTCCTCCAGCAGGACAATGACCCAAAACACACTTCAAAAAGCACTAGAAAATGGTTTGAGAGAAAGCACTGGAGACTTCTAAGGTGGCCAGCAATGAGTCCAGACCTGAATCCCATACAACACCTGTGGAGAGATCTAAAAATGGCAGTTTGGAGAAGGCACCCTTCTAATATCAGGGACCTGGAGCAGTTTGCCAAAGAAGAATGGTCTAAAATTCCAGCAGAGCATTGTAAGAAGCTCATTGATGGTTACGGAAGTGGTTGGTCGCAGTTATTTTGGCTAAAGGTTGTGCAACCAAGTATTAGGCTGAGGGTGCCAATACTTTTGTCTGGCTCATTTTTGGAGCTTTGTGTGAAACGATCAATGTTTTGCTTTTTGCTTCATTCTCTTTTGTGTTTTTCATTTAAGACAAATTAAATGAATATAATAATACCAAAGAATTTGTGATTGCAATCATTTTCAGGAAGAAACTGAGTATTATCTGACAAAATTGCAGGGGTGTCAATACTTTTGGCCACAACTGTAGCCACACATGTTTAACAATCCAGGGTAAGTATGTTAAACCATAGTTCAGACTATATCTGAAAAGGCAAAACCCTTTACATGCCGCACCTGCAGCACATATTAAATACAAAGTTCTGGGAGAGTACCGCTGCAGTGTGAAAAGGGCCCTATAAATGGCACCATATGCAAAAGATAACATTAGAAATCGCCCAAAAGGTGAAACACAGCAATAAAAAGCACACCCGATTGCAGGTTATTAATGAAACATTAACCTTTTCAGAAAATTACCAGGTTGTGTGACAAAGGATTCAAGCATTATATTAAAACACCATCATTTAGAGGATATAATATCATTGCAAATTCATATAACAGTAATTCCAACATGCAGAGTCTAATAACATAATTGTTCTCTATATAAATATGAATAGCAATGAGATCAATAATGCAATGACAATAAGGTCACTAATACATTAGCCAAAATATATCAAAACAGTCCAATGGTGTAATTGTTGTGATCATTTAAGGGTGAAGCTCAGCATTATGGGAAAGAGTCCTTTTCACAATGTAGCTCAACATCAGATATGGTCACACATGTTTGGCAATCCTGGGTAAGTATATAAAACCATAGTTCAGGCAAGAAAGATGCAAAAAATCACTAAAATATAAAAATAACAAAGAAAACAAGTTAAAAACAAAGCATGACAAAAAAAGTTTAAAATCAGCAGTTACAAAAACAGAGCAAAACTGAGTGTTTCATTCAATCCCATGGGAGTCATAGTGCCCAACTCAAAAATCCATCTTGTCTCCATTTGGGCAAAGAGCTTTTTCATATTTCCACCCCTTATACCCCCATTGATCCGGTCAATTCCCCTGACCTTAAGGCCACTTGGATCTGAGTCATGATGCACCCTAAAGTGTCTGGGCAGAGTTTTTAACAGCGAGAGGTCTTCCACCTCCCTCGCCGCCACAATATCTCTTACGTACTCTCTCACTCTAACTCGTAGCTCCCTAGAGGTCAAACCAATATATATTTTAGAGCAAGGGCACTGTGCAAAATAAATTACAAAAGAGGTTGTACACGAGACATAGTGAGAGATTGTATATTCCCGGGTACCGTCGGCAGTTGTAAACGTTTTTGTCCTAATAATATTATGTAAATTACACGCCAGACAATTCACACAGGGAAACAACCCGATCTCTGTTTCTTAATTCCAAAAATACTTTTTTGGGGTACAGCATAATGACTCCTGACCAAGTGGTCCTTGAGATTTCTACTTCTCCTGGCTGTAATAAGGGGTCTTTCTGAGATTTCTTTATTCAATATTGAATCAGTTTGAAGAACCGGCCAATGTTTGGTGAGAATTTTTCGCATAGTATCCCACTGGCAATTGAACGTAGTGATAAACCTAGTGTGAGTATCACAGTTCTCCTTTGGTGCAGCAGAATTATATAATAATTTTTGTTGTGGGGTATATTTAGCTCGATGGTACCCATGTTTAATGTTTCTCTGGCTGTACCCCCTTGCCCGAAAACGTTCCCTTAAATCTTTTGCCTGTTGTTCAAATGTATCTACCGTAGAACAAGTGCGTTTGGCCCTTAGAAATTGGCCAATGGGGATGGCCTTTATAGTTGAGTGAGTGTGTCCAGAGGAGGAGTGAAGAAAAGAATTAACTGAGGTCTCTTTTCGGTGGATGTCAGTATGGACGGACCTTGAGGAATCAACTGACTAGTCAATATCTAGAAAATCAATTCTACTTTCATGCCATTTATAAGTCAATTTGATGTTATATGGATTATTATTTAAATTAGACATGAACCTATCCAACTCAGAGACCAGGCCCTGCCAGATAATCAAGAGGTCATCAATGTAACGAAACCAACACTGCACATGGTCAGTGGCGCATGCCCCCTCCTCACGGAAAACCTCCCTCTCCCAGAAACCGAGAAAAAGGTTTGAGTAGGCGGGCGCACACGCCGCACCCATGGTAGTGCCACGCCTCTGCAGGTAAAACCGGTCTCTGAATGTAAAATAATTGTGATGTAAAATGAACTCTAAAAGTTCCAGAATTAAATCAGCAAGGGGCCCGCCCATATTGCTCATCCCTAAAAAGAAACACACAGCCCGTAGCCCATGACTATGCTCAATGCACGTATAGAGGGACTCAACGTCCGCGGTGACAAAGAGCATGTCGGAGTCCAAAGATAAACCATCAACCCTAACCAGGACATCCGCAGAGTCCCTGACATAGAAGGGCAGCATCTCCACTAAAGGTTTCAGATAAAAATCAATAAATTTACATATGGGATCACATAGCCCTCCTATGCCAGAGACTATAGGATGCCCTGGGGGATCAATGAGGTCCTTGTGGACCTTCGGAAGGAGGTATAGAGTGGGCACTTTTGGAAATTTTGGCAACAATCCATCCAAAACTTTTTTAGGGATAATCCCTTTTTCCCAAGCTTGGGTTAAAATGACCTCCAGTTGAAGAGAGAATGTGGCAAATGGATTAAATGGAAGAACTGAATAATAATCTTTATCCTTGAGCTGTTTAAAAGCTTCCCTCTCATATTTATCAATTGGCCAGACTACGACATTTCCCCCCTTGTCCGCCTGATTGCTAGTTGTGTGGATAGGATCAGGGGTCTGCAATCCGCTTAGTTACCAACCTCTCTGGTTTTCTGTGGCTTAGCTTGGGCTTGCTCTCCTCCTTGGTGACCCAATCATAACACAGTCCCTTTTGTAATGCCACCGAGTGCCCTGACTGTCCTGAGCCCCCGGTGCCCCCCGGAAAAAAGCTGAGATCCCTGCCCTGATCTGCCTGGAGCCGTTACTCTCATTCACAAAGCAATATCTTTATGATCCCAGCGAATGCTAGGTCTGACCACTTTCCGTTGACAAAATTGCTCATCATACCTAAGCCATCCCTGACCCCCATAAACTCTATATGCTTCACCAATTGCATCCATGTAGCAAAAAAGGGATGAACAATGCTCTGGTGACTTCTCGCCAATAACACTTGCTAATATAGCAAATGCTTGCAACCAATTAGAGAACGTGCGGGAGGATTAATCGATACCGTCTCTTATCCTCTTCTTCCTTTCTAGACTCATCTCTCCGTACCCAGCTAGATTAAAGTGATCAAGCGGGAGCAGTGAAAAAATTTCAACATACTCCCCTTTCCATATCGTTTCTCTCACATCCTGCTTTAAATGTGCACCAAGAGGCCCCTCAAAGCAGACTTACACTTCACCTTTCGCAGCATCATTCAACTTTACAGCCTCATCGCTGTCTTTTTCTCCTATGTCCAACAAAGACCCTTGTCCAACTGCCTCACCCGTCGATACCAAGTCCCCCAAATTTGTTGCGCTCCCATCTGCTGCGATGAGTACCACACCCGCTGGACCCGCTGCCAAAAATCCCATTTCTCTAGCATTCCCTAACCATGCTGACAATGGCGACATATCGCCTTGACTATTCCCTGCTTCCAACAACCGAACAAACTCCTTCAAACCCTGCAACATGCCTCCCATGCTGACACTAGCCCCCCCCTCAGACAACTCCCCTCTCACATTAACATTAGGAGCTAGTGACCTTTCAAAGTAAGGTATAGTGGTTCTCTCACCTGGCTGCCCAGGTGCTGTGTTCCCCGCAGCCGTCGATCTAGAATCCTGACATTGTTGGTTTGTGCCTGGGTCACTAATGCTCTGCCATCTTGAATCTCTTGCTTCTCCAAACAGCTGGCCGGAATTGGCCGCTGTATTACTTTCGTGCGTGGTACTCCTTGATGCTGAGGTTTGCCCTTCTGACCTTGCAGAAGGTGCTGGCCAGCGACCCGAATCCAATGGTTCCCTCTCCCCCCGCCCCACCATGCCCTCCCTATGCCCATACATAAGAGGGTCCCCCTGAAAATCTCTACACCTACCCTCTCCCCCATCTGTAACCCCTTCAACAGCACTAACTTCCCTGCTCTCATGTCCAAAAGCAGCGGCAGCCGGCAGGTGCGCAGAGCTACAGCGCTGACACTCACCGACTGCTCTGCGCTCATGGGGCTGTAATACAGCACCCCGTCTATTACCGGCATTTGGCCGGTTGGAAGCCAGGCTGTCTGGGCTTCTTGCAGCTCCCGTGCCCCGATCCTGCGCTGCCGCCGCCGAGTGGGCGGGTCCCTGCCGCTGCATCACTTGTGACAGTGCTGGACTCACCAGCCCGCATGTGCGTCCCGTCCTCTGCTGAGCTGGGCCCATTCCTGGCTGAGTGCCAGCCGTACCGACTCCCCTGTCGTCACCGCTGCAGATGACGAGGATGAGGCCGATACCTCCCCCTGTTGTAGGTCCCGCCTCACTACAGGATTCCTCCCGACTCTTGTATTGAGTGCCCTCGGCCTGCGGCACGCGACCCCAGCCGGAGGGTCCCTGAAGGGGCTCTTCACACGGCGCCGGACCCGGGGGTTACATCAGGACTGAGGTGCTCCAGAGACCTGGTCTTCCGAGGCCGTCGCCCGTCCTGCAGAGCCTGCTCCTGCCTGGCCCCCCACCTTGCAGCAGGCCTTGGAGAGATGCCTGCAGCGATTCTGCCCCCCTATAGCCAGCAGCGACCCTCAATTGCTGAAGAATCGTCTCTACATCCATTCCACAGGTACAGCTTGTGTTCTCTGTGATAGGGGAACCTAAAATGGTTGCCCTATAAAATGCCTTCCCCCTTTTATTGTATCCCCCTTAACCCCTCCCTTAACCCCCACCTACTACCCCTCAGCCCTATCAGATATCCACATTCAAATTCCTTAACCTTTACTAGCCTGTCCCCCTTAACAAGTATCCTACCCTATAGTCCCTCTCAACCCTGTCATGCTGTCCTCCCTTTAATTGCCTGCGGCCTCCCAGTAGGGCCTCACTAAATGCGTAGCAATAAATTTAAAAAATATTTTCATTACTCAAGTTTTCCTTCATGATTGGACACTGGAGGACTCTGGGCAGCGGTTCATGTATCACCTGAAGATATTGTTTCCTTTACAATCACAGAAGGAGGAAGAGGAAAAATAGAGGAATGTGGAAGCTTCTGCCTCACTTGTGGTGTCAGAGGCAAGAAATACAGCCTATGGGATGATTGGGCCATTTTATTTATTTATTTTTATTGGGGGTGGTGTGTGATTGTCTGTAGTGTTCTTCATTAGTATTATATAACCAAATGTGTATGCTTCTTGTGTACTTTTTAAAGTGTTTTATATTAGAATAGAAGAAAAGAAAAGGAAATAAAGAAAAATAAGTAAAGATAATTACTACAATAATTTTTTATTACAGTTCACACTTTCACTATACATAAGCCTATTAACTAATCTAAACTATATTTTTATGTTTTGGTGGGGGTTTTTATCACCGCCTATAGCAATGACATCACTGCAGTGTAGCAGCAGTCTATGATTGGTCCTGTCTCAGTACAGGTCACAAATAGTCACAAATGTCATATTGTTACAGGATTTTAAAGAAAAATTGCTGAAATTGACAAGTCATTATTTATTGGCCAAATGCAATAATTGCTGATGAGGAAGGTTTGGGGGAAGCAACCCCCCAAATAACAAGTGAAGAGGCCCCTCTCTCAGGGCAGTAGCCATATTCACTCAGTCACCATGTCTTTAGAATGATTTTCTCACATGATGTATGTGCATGTGAAATGTAGGCGAGACCTTTCCTAATAACCTACAGGTACATCATTTTGGGAACGCACTAAAGACAGATTTATGGAAAATCTATTTTGTCCCTAAATATTTCTTTATTCTTATAGATTTGTACAATATGTATTCAAACACAAGCAATGATTTATTTTGCTTTGCCTAGATATAGGATCTGATCAAAGCCTTCAAGCTGTTGTTGACATTTTCGGCCTTTCTTCGAGATCTTCTCAAGACACCTCGTGTTAGAAGCAACAAATAATAATGCCAATCTAAATTATTGTCAGATGCTAGTGACATTGTATTTAGTGACTGTAATATTAAAAACAGACAGTGTAAATTTCAATTATAGTTATGAAATTTGCTATTACCCTACAAGTTTGTTTTTATATTTTAGCAAAAACAATTAAAAATATTAATATTTATTTGTAACTTGGTCTTGTGTCAGTCTTGTAGTATGGATCTGTGATATTTGCTAACTCCTTTGAGATGTGCAGGACTTTTGTCAGTAAAAGATATCTGCCACGTGTGACCATACCCTAGCAGAATTACTTTACATTTAAGTCGAAACTTCAAAAAATGACATGAATACAGATTTAAATAATCGTTATGGCAGGATTGGTATACTATCTATCGAAGGACATGCCTCTGGCATAATATACATCGAGTTATTTTCTTCAACTGTATTTACTAAAAGGAAAAACCATGTGAAATTGTATTCTAACACAAGGTTGACCGTGAAATTTTTGACCAAGATGAAATAGATTAATAGAATATTTTTTCTATTGAACAGGATAGCTTTATCAAAGAATACAATGTATACCATTTCCTCTTTGGTAGAACTCAGACTCTGAAGTCATATTCAATACTAAAGTGGCAGAAAGATTCTTATTCTTGAAAACCATGGAGCAGAAATAGTCTATTGTGCAACACAATTACTTTCCAAAATAAGGTTTACAGGAAGTAAAAATGTAGAGTATCTTAAGATTACTTAATGTAACTTCGTTCATGAAATGGAAGCTCTTAAAATTGGAATGCCTGCTGCCTAATTAATTTTAAAATTCTTAAATTGAACAAACACATTAATATCTTAAAATGATAAATTAAACTTATTTATTTGAATGAATATCAGAAAGTTCAAACTTTAATAAAATGAGCAAATACATTTAAAAGAGAAAGGTCAGCCAGCAATAAACAAACTGTAAATTAATTCACTGATTAAAATGTGTTTTTCACACTGTTAAAATGAATAAGAATTTTAAAAGGATGAATTGCAATAGAATGCTTTCAGTTGTGAGTATACCTTACCAATTTAGTAGGCACAAAATTTATGCGAGTTTTTTTTTCTTATTAGTAAGATACAACATGGGATTGCATAGAAAGGAGAGGATGAGTGCAAGGAGGAGAAAGAAAACACATTTTTTCCATCAAATTATTGTGGCATTCCAAAGAGATCTGTCATCAGGAAGCCCTGGACCGTTACCTTCAGATACCAGTAGATTGCAATCCCTTGAGGGCAGGATCGACTCTCTCTCTGTATTACCTGTCACTTTTAACATTATTATTATTGTTATACATTTTTATAACGCCATTTATTCCATGGCGCTTTACATGTGAAAAGGGGCAAATATAGACAAGTTGCAATAAACATGAGCAATACAAGACACACACAAGTACAGAAGGAGAGAGGACCCTGCCCGCAAGGGCTCACAGTCTACAGGGGATGGGTGAGGATAAACTAGGAGAGGATAGAGCTGGTCGTGCGGCGTTCCAGTAGACTGAGGATCACTGCAGGTTGTAGGCTTCTCAGAAGAGGTGGGTCTTCATTAACATAGTTATATTAAAATATATATATATATATATATATACTGTATATATATTAATCTTTTAAATTTAAAAATCACAAAAATGAAAAAAGGGCCAATGCAAGAGTTTGGGCACCCTGGAAGGTTAGTACCTACTAGCACCCACTTTTGCAAGTATCACAGCTTCTAAATGCTTTTTGTAGCCAGCCAAGAGGCTTTCAATTCTTGTTTGAGGGATTTTCATATCTTCAACTTACTTAACTGTTCAAAATGACAGTAATTTTGACCAGGAGTGCCCAAACTTTTACATGCCACTGTTTATACTTTACTATGAACATTATATAGTTGCATATGTATAAAATATCTTTATATGTACAGCACCCTGGAATAAATAGTGCTTTAAAAATAAATTAATAAATAAATACAGCTACATAAAAATACTACTTCTACTATAACTAATAGTATTAGTAGTAGTGATAATATTAATAATCAGATCTACATTTTTCAAATGGAGTTGCAGCATGTATCTTCAACTTTTGCCCTACTAAAACTCCTTTTCATCACAATTTTGCAGGGAGGAGGAACAGGAGACTCTGGCCGTAGTCTGTTTCTCACTTGCATTGCGGCTTGAAAGTTTGTGAATTCTTCTGAATTTCCAATATTTCTAGATACATTTGACCAAAAATGGCATCACATTTTCACAAAAGTCCTGAAAGTAGATAAAGAAAACCAAATCTACAAATTGTTTAAAATGTGAGAATATGTCTTTTCTTAAATGATGAAAATGATTCTATATCACATATCCTTGAGTAGCAAAAGTATGTGAACTTTTAGGTTTAGATTAGAGTCTGGTGTTTTTAATCAATGAATCGACAATTAGGTGTGAGCACTGAGCAGGCAATATACTTAATTTAAAGAACAGGAATCTATCAAACTCAAATCTTTACAACAACTGTATTTTGGAAGTGTACCAATGCATCTCAGAAAAGAGTTGGTGATACTCATCAGGCTAGAAAAGGTTACAAATCATATCCAAAGAGTTTGGACTCTATCAATCCACAGTCAGATTGTGTACAAGTAGAAAATTAAAGACCATTATTACCCTCTCCAGGAGTGGTTGACCAACAAAGATCACTCCAGAAGCATGGTGTTATATACTTTGAAAAGTCACAAAGCAACCTCTAAACATCTAAAGGCTTCTATCACATTAGTTTTTGTTAATATTCATGAGTCCACCTTCAGTAGGATATGAACAAATAATGGTGCGTATGTTGTGATTGCAGTGCTCTACAAAGACAATTCGCTAAAAAACACCTGAACCAGTTGTCCATCTTTAGTTTACTAAAAATCATCTGATAAGTCAGTAGGTTATTGGAACCATGGTTTGTGGAGAGATGGCACCAAAATATAGCTTTCTGGTTTAATTGACAAGTGATATATTTGGAGAAAGAAATACACCACATATCAACTAGTGATGAGCGAACCAGAACTGTAAAGTTTGGCGTTCATATAAGACCCTTAGTGTCCTGAACCGAACCCCGAACATGGACTCCTTATTGTACATCCCTGTTACTGTTTAGGTTCGACAGACTAATAAAGCTTGAAAAACTGCAATGCAGCCATTTAACAAGTTTTAAGGCTGTAAGCACTTTTGGCCCCATCACATCTATCCCAAATATTGACATGTCTATGATTGGTCAGTGCAGCACATCACCCAGCCTAATGTGAAATAAATAAATAATAAAAAGACGTGCAGTTCGACCTATTTTTATAACCAGCCAAACGAAAGCAGACAGCTGTCAGCTGGTCTTATTATGCAGGGAAGAGGCCCATAGCCATGCACCTTTTCAGCCTACTAATGTCAGCCCACAGCTGTCTGATTTGCTTTTTTTGGTCATTAAAAATAGGGGACCAAAAAAAATTTTGTGGGGTCCCCCCATTTTAAATAACCAGCATCAGCGCTCGTCATCATCCGGCACTCGTGCTGCCATTATCAGAACCTGCCACTGTGACTTGAACTGAGGCCCTTTAGGTTACGAGAGTTCACAGCTACCGGGTCTCCTGGCAGCTGCGAAGCCTGGAAACCTTAAGGGAGACAATGAGGGACACCTGGAGGCTGTGAAATAAGGTTATGAGAGTTCACAACCACTAGGTGTTGCAGCAGCTGGGAAGTCCAGTAACTTTAAAGTCTCCCTTATAGGCCCCCTTAAGATTTCTGGGCCTACCAGCTGCCAGTAGACCCAGTGGTTGTGAACTCTGGTAACCTAAAGGTGTGAATTGAGGTGACGTCATTAAGGTTATATCAGTTCACAGTGACTGGTTCTAAGAAGAGCAGCGAGAGTGCCGAACTGATGATGAGCAGTGATGTCACTACTCATCAGTCCAGCATCAGACCTGGCAGTGGCTGCTACACCAGTCAATGGAGTTGCGTTCTCTGAACGTAGATCCATAGACTGGATGAAGACGATGGGGATCATTGTTGGAACTCCTTTGGGATTGTGGCGGACCCCCGTGGAATTTTTTTGGGCAAATAAATGGATAATAGAAGGAACTTGCAGGGAAATGATTTTTTAAAAAGACTTTTCTGTGTGTGTGTGTTTATTTTTTTGATTACGAGGTTAGTAATGGGAGTGCCTGACAAACACCTCTCTATTACTAACCCCCAGGCTTAATGTCAGCAGACATTTTACAGCTGACATCAACCCCAAAATCATTACCCTGATTGCCGCTATACCTTGGTAATCTGGAAGAGTGGAGGCTAAGCACCAAAATTGGCGCATCTAATTGATGGGCCATTTCTAGAGCAGCTGAGGACTAGTCTTATTAGGCTGGGAAGGGGCCACTCTCCATGGTAGTTATCTGCGCCCGAGATTCCCAGCCCCGCAGTGTGAATAAACCATAAGCGACTGCGGCGCCGGATCTCTGGCCGCCGACGTCCTGACAGAGGACGGGCGACGGTAACCAATAATACATAGTACAGCCGGTGCAGGCACCAGTATTTGAAAATAAAGATTTGGAGGTGGAGACACAATGCAGGAATATATGACTGGCGTATGTGAGGCGTCTCTGTCAGATGGGGAAAGACCTGCCCCCCTGACAAATATCAGGTATGTCTGACCAATTTTAAAAATGATTATTTCGGCATTGCAAGGTACCCTAAATAAAAGAGCCACCTTGACAGAACGCAGCATTAGTGCTGCACAAGGTGGCTCTTTTGCTTAAAAACGCCTGCGGGGGGTGATAGGTTCCCTTGTGTGCTGATTCTGGCAGCCAATCAGCACTCAGAAACCATCCACAACATTATAACAGAAGGTCTTCTGTGATTGGATGTGAAATTCACCTGTCCCTGGAATATAAAAAGCGGACATCTTGTTTTGCTGGCGCCATTATTTCAGTGTCACAGTGCAGAGAAGTGACTCCTGTTAGTGCTGCAAGTGAACTTGTCAGTTATCTAGATAGGATCCTTTCCTGTGTGAAATCGATCTTTAAGCATCTAATTAGATTGTGCAAAAACTGTGTGGTAGTTTCAGGAGGCTCCATTTGCTAATCCAAATAGTTTGTGATATAGGGGGTATGGAAAGTATTCAGACCCCTTTATATTTTTCACTCTTTGTTTCTTTGTTTCATTGAAGCCATTTGGTAACATCAAAAAAGTTTTTTTTCTCATTAATGTACACTCTGCATCACATCTTGACTTAAAAAAACAGAAATGTAGAAATTTTTGAAAATTAATTAAAAAAGAAAAACTGAATTGTCACATGGTCAAAAGTATTCAGACCCTTTGCTCAGTATTGAGTAGAAGCACCCTTTTGAGCTAGTACAGCCATGGCTTTTCTTGGGAATGATACAACAAGTTTTTCACAATTGGACTTGGAGATCCTCTGCCATTCTTCCTTGCAGATCCTTTCAAGTTCCATCAGGTTGGATGGTGAACATTGGTGGACAGTCATTTTCAGGTCTCTCTAGAGATGCTCAATTGGGTTTAGGTCATGTCTCTGACTGGGCCAGTCAAGAATGGTCACAGAGTTGTTCTGAAGCCACTCCTTTGTTATTTTAGCTGTGTGCTTAGGGTCATTGTTTTGTTGGAAGGTGAACCTTTGGCCAAGTCTGAGGTCCAGAGCACTCTGGAAGAGGTTTTCATCCAGGATATCTCTGTACTTGGCTGCATTCATGTTTCCTTCAATTGCAACCAGTCCCTGCAGCTGAAAAACACCCTCAGAGCATGATGCTGCCACCAGCATGTTTCACTGTTGGGATTGTATTGGGCAGGTGATGAGCAGGGCCTGGTTTTCTCCACACATACTGCTTAGAATAATCATCAAAAAGTTCTGTTTTCGTCTCATCAGGCGAATCTTATTTCTCATAGTCTGGGAGTCATTCATCTGTTTTTTAGCAAACTCTATGCAGGCTTTCATATATCTGGCACTGAGGAGAGGCTTCTGTCGCGCCACTCTGCCATAAAGGCCCAACTGGTGGAGGGCTGAAGGGATAGTTAACTTTGTGGAACTTTCTCCCATCTCGCTACGGCATCTGTGGAGCTCAGTCACAGTGATCTTGGGGTTCTGCTTTACCTCTCTCAACAAGGCTCTTCTCCCACAATTGCTCAGTTTGGCTGGATGGCCAGGTCTAGGAAGACTTCTGGTGGTCCCAAACTTCTTTAATTTAAGGATTATGGAGGCCACTGTGCTCTTAGGAACCTTAAGAATACTATAGAAATTCTTTTTTAACCTTGGCCAGGTTTGTGCCTTGCCACAACTCTGTCTTTGAGCTCCTTGGCCAGTTCCTTTGACGTCATGATTCTCATTTGGTCTGACATGCACTGTGAGGTCTTATATAGACAGGTGTGTGCCTTTACAAATCAAGTCCTATCAGTTTAATTAAACACAGCCGGACTCCATGAAGGATTAGAACCATCTCAAGGAGGATCACAAGAAATTGGAGAGCATGTGACTTAAATATGAGTGTCTGAGCAAAGGGTCTGAATACTTATGACCATGTGATATTCCACTTTATCTTTTTTAATAAATTTGCAAACATTTCTACATTTCTGTTTTTTTTCAGTCAAGATGGGGTGCAGAGTGTACTTTAATGAGAAAAAAAAGAACTTTTTTTGAATTTACCAAATGGCTGCAATGAAACAAAGAGTGAAAAATGTAAAGGAGTCTGAATACTTTCCGTACCCACTGTAAAACTGTGTTTCAGTGAGAAATCAGAAGGCCATATTGCAACTTAAAAATCATTAGGCTTAATTTTGGGGTGCAACCAGGAGGCTAAATTAGCTAATGCAAATCATTTGTGGTTAGAGATGAGTGAATGTGTTTGGAAACTATTCACCAATCTTAGATTCAGCACAAACGTATTAGATTCGGATTAGTGTTCACTAGTGTTGAGCGACTTTTGTTTTTTTAGGGTCAAGTTTCGTTTCATGAAACCCGACTTTTCCAAAAGTCGGGTCGAGCAAAATCGGCCGACTATAGGGAAAAGGCGGGGTCGTCCCGAAACACGAAACCCAATGTAAGTCAATGGAGAATTAAAGTCGGCAGTGAAAGGAGGACAGGAAACACACCAACAGTGCCCATTTGAATGCCAAAAGCATAAATTCTTGTTACTGAAGCTTGTCAACCTTAATTAACTTCATAATACTAGTTACGCACTGAAAAATGGGGGTTATTTGGCTACAGTTGTGGGGGGGAGGGCTGGCTCCAGGTTTTCGTGGGCCCAGGGCCAAAGAGCGCCCCTTTAACACATACCACAACTCATGATGCTCTGATACGGCAGAGAAATAGCAGTATAGTACAATGAAAAATACTTCACTTCTTACATCTCATGAGTCATGACTGATATCCATTTTAAATTCTCCAATACCTCCAAAAACGGACAGTATATAACTCTATACAGTATTATGGCCAGCGCTTAGTGCGCTATACAGAGTAATGAGGCCCATATATTTCTCCATACGGAATCATTATTCCCATATAATGTTTCAAACCGTATATGATGAGCTCCACATAATGCTACAGTATATGTTGGTCCTAATGGATGAAGCTCCACTGTCTTATGGGCCCAAATAATGCTCCATATATAATGGGCCCCATTTCTACTGCTCTAGTGTATAATGGGCCCTGTAAATGCTGCTCCAGTGTCTGATGTCCACCTTTGGAATGCTCCAGTGTATGGTGGGCCCCATCTATCATTCACCAGAGTATAGTGCTCCCCAAAAATTGCTGTCCCAACATTGAAAACAATTACATAAGTCTCCTTGCTAGGGAATCCCTGCACTACTCTGAACTCCTTGTCGTCCCCATCTTCCATCTCACTGCACTTGGCTGTTTAGGCCCTCCCACCGGCAGAGACACTTTTGCGTACTATGTGGTGCCCTGTGCCAGTGCCATCGCCCATGAGTATGCCCCCCCACCTGCTCAAGGAACCTGCACTTTCATCTGCACCTTCCTCTTTGTCACTGTGTAAGGTGGTATAGTATGCGGGAAGGGGAACCTGAGTTTCCTCTGGGTCAGATTCTGGCTGTGTAGAGTGCGAGGGGAATGTAGTGGTCTGGGTCAATGTACCAGCAGCATCATCCAGCAGTGGCTGAGCCTCAGTGCACTTGTGGCGTCCCCAAGAGTACGGTCGCCACTGTGGCATTGCCTTCCTCCTAGGGAGTGTGTTGTCAAGCTTGGGAGCAGCGAAGGATCTCTCTAGCAGTGAAACCAACACACAACACATTTCCCACTCCAGGCCAGCAGGGAGACCTTTGAACCTGACTGCTGAGGAGCTGCTCTCTGTGGTTGGGAGGAGGTAAGTTAGGGCACTCTGTGCAGGGAAGGGGAAGTGTGTGGACGTGAGAAGGGGACCTGGAGGATGAGCAGAGTTAAGGCTCACTCCTAGCTGGAGCGCATGGTCCGGATTCCGGTCTCCGAGTTTGTAGGGACACTGACGTTCCTGCAGCAGAAACCGGGGGAAGTAGCAGCTATAAATGCTCTGTACCCAACTAAGGCTCGGAGGCCCCAGCATCGACATGTGCGAGGCAGAAGGAAAAGGCTACAGCTGTCTGCCATACAAGTAAAGTCTGAGGAACAACTGTTAGACAGGAGGCGTTTCAGTGAACCACGGTCCTGTGAGTGCTTCCCCCACAAGCGCTAGAAAGGAGACATTCAGGAAGGTACATGTTGGCGGAGTGTTGGAAGGGAGCTTTCCATTCTGGTCCCGGAGGTTGGCAGAGGTCCTGACCCAGAGGACACAGCACGGAGGCAGGCATCTGTGTAACCTGCAGACTGTGAGTAAAGCTTTGGAACTGCACGTTCTGGTGTCCTACAGTTATTCCAGCACCGCTACATCTGGGTACCAGCACCTACACCGCCTGTGCCTTTCCCCCATCACTACATCTACACTTCCCTGGGACTCCAGCTCCACCTGTGGGGAGCTTCACCATCTTTGCTGCACAACACCATCAGTCCCAGAGGATCTGCATGCAGCGTCGGCCTAACATCTATGTTGCCGAACACCACAGGTGGCGTCAAACTATCTATATAAACTCTTTACCATTATACCACGCCATTTACATGGGCGCCCAGGGCCACCGTCCGGGTCACCGCTGCTGTGACACATCCCACTGACATCGGCCCAGTACCGAGTACCCCACAGCCCTGGGAGGGCGACCCATATGCCGACTGCTGATTGGGTGGCGTTATTCCCACGAACCTCCAAACAGCGTCCCTGAAGGCAAAGTTTTGGTTTCTGGGGGCAGTATGATTGCAAAGCTGAACCTTAAAGGAATGTCCAAAAGGGCACCACCAGGAGTGGAGCCTGTGGCTTAATTGGACTGCACCCGGGAAACCACTACCATACAAGCTACAGAAAAGATGGACAGATTGCAAGCTTTGTCGATTCTGTGTGTGGTGTGGTATGTCCATTTGTAGTTGTGCTAGCGATTTCTCAGCTTTATTCCGTTAACGACCGAGACTCCGGCATGGCCCCGCGGTACGCGTCAAGCTTACTAGAGGGATACGCGAGGCTGTGGCACATGAGATCGAGCAATAACAGGTCTAGCATTCCAGTACATGTCCGGGGCTGCATGCACGCTACACTAAAGGACCAGCTTTTGTCGCTTACAGGTGCAGATAACCTGCTGAACTCCGTTAGTGATGGGGATCTGGGATTCAGATTATTCCCCGCGAACGATGATTTCCCAGTAAGTTCAGGTCAACCGCAATTCCGGAGTTAGGCCTAACCGTCATTCCTGAAAAAATTACGTGTAAAAACCACAGGTGCTGTAGCTTGCTTAACAGCTCGGCAGCCGTTCTCAGGCCCAGTATGGATTCAACAACATTGTAGAAAGTTGATGAAGGGTACAGTTTCACCGGATAACACGTATATATGTAGCCTAGTTTACACATTAAAAATATATGTCTATAGATCAGGAGGCAGACTCAGATGTTCTCAGGCCCATTATGGATTTGACCAGATTGTACAAAGTTGAGAAAGGGTACTTTATCACTGGATATCAGGTATATATAGCATAGTTTAAACATGTAAAATCTCCGTGTTCTCAGTATGGATTACACAGCAATCTAAAAAGTGGAAAAAAGGAAATGCATTTGAGGCGTACACAACTATATACTTTTGGTGTTATTTTTAAATCTTCATATATATTTCTGTCTCAGTAATACAGTCTAGCCTCTCCGCAATAGGAAATGAGATGCATACAATTAGTGACATAAAGGCTATTGATTGCAGAAATCTAGGAATTATTATTCACGGGAAAAACTTCCGTCACAATTCTCATAGGCGATGCTGACCCTCAATTAATTTGTGTGTTGAGACAGTGAAAACATTTTTTTGTGAATAAAGTCTTGCTGTATCGCACTTCCGTTGATTCCATCACTGTTACTCATCTCAACCCAATTTTTATCACAGGGAGCGATGTAAACATGGTGCTCACTGGCTATCATGATCTTTCACGTAACTTTGGAGTGCAAAAGACAGAAGCCACAGGCCGTAGGCGATTCTATCTGATTGGCATGAGAGGGCACATTTTGAAATGTGTGCCGGAATGTCACACGTTTTTTGAGTAGGAAAACTGTGAAAGCTGATGATAAACCACCACTGCATGTAATTGTGAGTCGACGTCCATAAGAAATGGAAGCCACTGATCATCTGCAGCTAGAGCCCGGCCAGCAGGACAGGGCATAGCTACATCTTAACCATCATCTTTCAGTTCAATCAATTTGTAGTGGCAGTCCCAGTGAAGGATTTGACAGCCCAGACTACACAGCGGAGGAGCAGGGAGAGGTAAACATTGCCAATGCTGGGGCCCTGCCCAAGCAAGGGGGGCACACTCATGGGCGTCGGTACTGGCACTGGGCCCCTCATAGTACGGCGGTGTGTCTGACGGCGGGAGTGACCACCACTGTCAGAGACACTTGAATGCACTATGAGGTACCCTATGCCAGTGCCCGCGCCCAAGAGTCGGCCTACCCACCTGTCCAGGGCAACGGCACTCACACGGTTTTGTGCGCTAGGTGGTGACCCCGGTCATGAAGGGGGCGCTCACTTAGGGAGGTTTACAAAGTGGCATATGTAGATGTGGGTCATTCAGCTGCTGCAAAAGGCGAAATAGGTCAAGTTCGCGGAATAGGAGGAGGACCAAAGCAAGCCATTTTTCTGGCAACCTATGTGTCATCAAGGGAAGGTGGGACAAAATCCTTGGAAACCCATGCATGGTTCATTTTAATGAAGGTTAGATCATCCACATTTTGGGAGATTAGTTTGGCAATGTGGGCGTTCAAACCGAGTGTACGCGGATGAGAGACTGAGTACTTTCTTGACCTACTCATAGTGTCTGGGAGGGTGAGCTGGACTTGAGAGCTGCATATGGTGGAAGTAGCGATGGACAGGGCGGACTGAGAGAGGGTTGATGATGGTGATGGAGTTGGTGTTTTTTCTGATGGCCTAGATTCAGTCTTTCGTTGATATAACAGTGGGATTCCCTGACTGCTGTGGCCTTGCAATGACACCTCAACATTTGCTGCTGTGCTAACCGCTGGGCTTACAGTGGGGGAAACAATGTAGCATTGCTGACTACCTTCTTTGTGATCAGTTGCACATGTGGTACTTGAGGTTTGGTGTTGTGTCCACGCTTGCAAGTGCATGCTGGTTAAATGTCTAAGCATGCAACTGGTATTCAAATTTTTCAGATTTTTCCCTCGGCTAAAGGTCTTTGTGCACTTCTTACAGATAACCTTGGCCTGATCATGAGGATTTTGTTCAAAAAAGTGCCACACTGTACTCTTCCTACTTTGGCAGACATTTTGCGGCCTAGCACGCTGTGATATTTTGACCCTCTGGAAAAGCTGTCCAGCAACTCTTTTGATTTTTGGAACCTGTCTTTGGAGTGCTGCGGGTCTGCCAGATAACAGCTGTTGCGATGTCGATGTCTGCTGTGGATGCTCCTCCTCCTCATCTGAGCTATTGGAAGCAGCACCCTCTTCCCCCAATGGATGCCAATCTGGGTCAACAACTGGGTCATCCATCACCTCCTCTTCAATGTCATGTACACCTTCCTCTGTGTCACTGTGTATGGTGGTATAGTTTTCGGGAAGGGGCACCTGAGTCTCATCAGGGTCAGAATCTGGCTCTGTACACTGCGAGGACAATGTAGTTCTCTGAGTGAATGTACCAGCAGATCCATCTATCAGTGGCTGTGCATCAGTGCACTCCATGTCAGATTCATCTTGGCCTGGGTAATTCACCATTTCATTTGATAATCCAGGCATGGTATGTGAAAACAGCTCCATGGAGTAATCAGTAGTATGGCCTGCGTCATCCTTCAATCTTGGTTGGGGTGAAGGACACAAGGAAAGGTGTGGTTCATGAACATGAGCCTCCAATTACGACTCAGTGCTTTTATTTTTTACAACTTCAGAAGAGGAGGCGATAGAGCTGGAGGCTGAGTCAGCAATGTAAGCCAAAACTTTTTCCTGAAGCTCTGGCTTTAAAAGCGGTTTGCCAACTCCTAGAAAACTAAGCCTTCGAGGCCTTGTGGAGCCAGACGATGATGCAGGCTCAACACCTCCTGCATTCGGTCCTATTTTGCTTTTGCCACTACCATCAGATCCACCACCAACACCATCATTACCAGCTGCCAACCCCCGCCCAATTCCACGGCCTCTTCCACCAGCCTTCCTCATTTTTGGTAGAAATGTAGACAAAATCCAACAAACTATAAAGTAATGTAAAACAAGGTACAAGGTGTCTATAGGACAGGGGAGATTTTGAATTTCTGCACACACTTGTGGACACTGGACACTTTTGGATTGTGTGAGGCCCACTGAATATCACAGCGCTATGTCACAGGCTCGATGTCGCAGGCGTGAAAAATGTCACTAGAGGATAACGGAGATTTTGAATTTCTGCACACACTTGTGGACACTGGACACTTTTGGATTGTGTGAGGCCCACTGAATATCGCAGTGCTATGTCACAGGCTCGATGTCGCAGGTGTGAAAAATGTCACTAGAGGATAACGGAGATTTTGAATTTCTGCACACACTTGTGGACACTGGACACTTTTGGATTGTGTGAGGCCCACTGAATATCACAGCGCTATGTCACAGGCTCGATGTCGCAGGTGTGAAAAATGTCACTAGAGGATAACGGAGATTTTGAATTTCTGCACACACTTGTGGACACTGGAAACTTTTGGATTGTGTGAGGCCCACTGAATATCACAGCGCTATGTCACAGGCTCGATGTCGCAGGTGTGAAAAATGTCACTAGAGGATAACGGAGATTTTGAATTTCTGCACACACTTGTGGACACTGGACACTTTTGGATTGTGTGAGGCCCACTGAATATCACAGCGCTATGTCACAGGCTCAATGTCGCAGGTGTGAAAATTGTCACTAGAGGATAACGGAGATTTTGAATTTCTGCACACACTTGTGGACACTGGACACTTTTTGATTGTGTGAGGCCCACTGAATATCACAGCGCTATGTCACAGGTTCGATGTCGCAGGTGTGAAAAATGTCACTAGAGGATAACGGAGATTTTGAATTTCTGCACACACTTGTGGACACTGGACACTTTTGGATTGTGTGAAGCCCAGTGAATATCACAGCACTATGTCACAGGCAGAAATTGGCTAGTGTATGACAAACTACAAGGTATATATAGAATTGGGCAGAATAGGAATCTCCCTAGAGTGTAGGTCTGTAAGAACGGAACAAGTCCTCGACTTATCCTTACAGAGCAAAACACAGATAACTTCACTGTGGCCGTGATAACAGCCGTTACACGGTACTGAGAGCGGAGCGTGCACGTACACGGCTGTCCGGTGTACGTAAAATTGTCAAGCTCCGTGTTTTTTAAGTATACGGACTGACACACGCTGTCTCTCTATAGTTTTGAATGTGATCAAACAGCAAATATATTTAACTGCTTTAAAACTAGACAAAACTAGAAGGTGCAGGTCTGTAAGAACGGAACATGTCCTCGACTTATCCTTACAGAGCGACACACAGATAGCTTCACTGTGGCCGTGATAACAGCCGTTACACGGTACTGAGAGAGGAGCGTGCACATACACGGCTGTCCGGTGTACGTAAAATTGTCAAGCTCCGTGTTTTTTAAGTATATGGACTGACACACACTGTCTCTCTATAGTTTTGAATGTGATCAAACAGCAACTATATTTAACTGTTTGAAAACTAGACAAAACTAGAAGGTGCAGGTCTGTAAGAACGGAACATGTCCTCGACTTATCCTTACAGAGCGACACACAGATAGCTTCACTGTGGCCATGATAACAGCCATTACACGGTACTGAGAGAGGAGCGTGCACGTACACGGCTGTCCGGTGTACGTAAAATTGTCAAGCTCCGTGTTTTTTAAGTATACGGACTGACACACGCTGTCTCTATAGTTTTGAATGTGATCAAACAGCAAATATATTTAACTGTTTGAAAGCTAGACAAAACTAGAAGGTGCAGGTCTGTAAGAACGGAACATGTCCTTGACTTATCCTTACAGAGTGACACACAGATAGCTTCACTGTGGCTGTGATCGAAGTGTGAGAAGTGAGCACCGCTGTATGGTGTGAAAAAATGCACGCTCAGTACCTCACCAGGACAAAAAAAAAAATTGGGATTGCTTTTAAAAAAGCAGTTTGCAGAGCAGTGGGTAAACAGCAATGCAGCCGTCAGGAAGCCTTAGAAGGCAGCCTAACAACCAACACCGCTGATCCAGCAAAATATAGCCTCCACTTGCACTGCACACACAGTGACTGGTGTGTTGTACAGGTAAAATTGCTAGCAGCAGAAGCAGTTTTTGGTGTCTTCTTCCCTGCCTAACGCTCTCCCTACAAAATCATCATCATCAGCAGCTCTCCCTATTCTGAGATCAGCATGAGTAACATGGCGGTCGGTGTGCACGCCCTTTTATACCCCCTGTGACGCCCACCAAAGCAAGCCAATCACTTGCATGCCCTTCGAAAATAAACAGTAATAGTTCATTTATTGAAAGATGACTGACAGATGTGGGCCTAAGGTTATGAAACAGCAGGGTACAAGAGGGTAAGGCTACCTACAACATGAGTTGGGGAAAAGCAAGGTCGGGGTGGAAGGGGGAATAGGTTTGGTGTTAAATGTGTATGCGGGTTAGTAGTTAATGTGAATGAAAACTCAACTGAGCAAACACAGTCTAGTCCTATCCAAAGACCACTGACAACATCTGTTATTAGTCAGTCTGCTCAGCTCCCTTTCTTTGGCAGCTGCAAGGCTCAGAAAGAGCATGTGTTTGAGTGAATGGCAAGCGCTGCATGAATTGGCCTCTTTTCCTCTTCCTCCACCTTAGCATCACACACAGTACAATCTTCAGAAGTGGCACCCCAATCACGCTGGTTTCCCCCCCACGTCAAAATTTTCCAAATGCCCAACTGACTGTATGGAACCTCAGATGGGCCATTCTTAAGAGCTGGTAACACATTCTATTCCATGGGCATCATAGGTCTGCTCCAAAGAATCACAGAATCCAGAGGAGGAAAGCATCTGCACAGATACCCAAAATTTTTTCATGTTGGATCCAGGGCCGGATGAAGTAGGGTCTGAGCAGAATCCAGACCTTCGTCACCAGATTTTAACTACCAAGGGTGGAGGTTACCATTATGAGACTCAGATACCAGCGACTGTACTGTGGTGTCAGGCCAGGAAGAGGAGGAGGGTGATTCTCAGGGTGAGGAGTGTGAAAACATAGAGAATGATGATGAGGTTGTAGATCCCACTTGGCATGAACTGCACCTTCGAACAGTCTTCTCTGCCGTTCTTGGGTTACATCATTTCCGACTCAGGCCTACGTATGGACCCGGGAAAAGTGTCCACTGTACTCAACTGGCCTCGTCCCTAGGGAGTTAAGGCGATCCAGCGATTCCTTGGCTTTGCTAATTACTACCGGCAGTTTATCCCACACTTTTCCACCTTGACCGGTCCTATTTCCACCCCGATCCATAAGGGAGCCAACCCTCACCTCTGGTCTCCTGAGGCCGAGAATGCCTTCCGGTTCTTGAGACAAGCCTTTGCTACAGCCCCCGTACTCCATCGTCCTAAAGCTAACAAGCCCTTCACTCTTGAGGTGGATGCCGCTGCCACTGCGGCTGGTGCATTTCTTTCTCAGAGGTCTTCCTCCGGACGACTGGTCACCTGCGGCTTCTTCTCTAAGATGTTCTCCACCTCAGAGAGGAACTATGCCAGTAGTGACAGGGAGCTGCTCGCTATCAAATTAGCCTTGGAGGAGTGGCAGTATCTCCTGGAGGGAGCTGTACATCCATTCTAGATCCACACAGACCACAAGAACCTAGCATACATCCGGTCAGCACAAAGGCTTAATCCCCAGCAGGCCAGGTGGTCGCTGTTCTTTGCCCAGTTGGATTTTGAGCTTCATTTCCATCCTCGCAATAAGAACCTCAAAGCGGATGCCTTATCCAGGTCCTTTCTGGTCACCGATAGTGAAGAGGCACCATCATACATCGTGGATCCAAGCAAGGTCATCTTGGTTGCTCCTGTTAATCTGACTTCATTGCCTCTGGGTAAAACTTTTGTTCGAGAAAGCAATAGGAAGCGAGTCTTACACTGGGGTCATGCCTCCAAGCTGGCAGGCCATGTTGGCCTCAAGAAGACTCTCTCTGTCGTCTCTCTTATCGGCATGTCTCTTTATCCTGTCCCGTGCTCATTCAAGTGTGGCTTTGGTCTCCTGCCAGACCCTGGAGAACTCCTCGGTCAGAAGATCGGCTGCTGGCACACCCAGGACAGGGGGTATCGGTAGAAGTACACTAGGATGTTACCTGTAGACGATGAAGAAAGGTGACTTGAAAGAGGATTCGCTGGTGTGGTTGTTGTAGGCAAATTCGACAAGTTAAAGCTCTCCGCCTCGCTACGAATTCCCAATTCCTTCCACGTTTCCCTCCTGAAACCTGTTATACTTAACCAGTTCCCCGTTTCTACTGGCAGCTTGCCTCAGCCTGTTTCCACACAGGATGTCTTCGAAGTTAAAGACATTCTTGCTATGAAAAGGTCTAGAGGTAGGACCCTCTTTTTAATTGATTGGAAAAGTTTTGGTCCCGAGGAAAGATATTGGGAACCCCTGGAGAACATCCAGGCTCCTCGAATTTTAGCAAGGTTCCTTTCTGGTATTAAGAAGAGGGTGCATAAGGAGGGGGTACTGTAACGCCTGCTGCCGCTGTCTCTGCCCCCACTGCCTCTGCCCCCGCTATCATGCCCGCGGCCGCCTCCACCGTGCCCTCCTCCATGCCTCGGTGTGCCCACCTCTCCCGGCGCACTCCTGGAGTGAGCGCACGTCACCCAGCTCCCTCACTTCCGGTCCTGTGTATGGCCTCTGTCTCTCGTCAGGTACGCATGCGCACCTCGCACCACAGACTCTGTGGCACACTGCCTCCTGGCTGAACTGCAACCACTTCATCCCTTTCTGTGAGGCATCAGGTTCCTGTCGCTGCACAGCAGGAATCCTAAGCCTTGCCTTTGGCGGTCTCCCATTCCTCTCCGGCCACAGAGGAGGCTGCTCAGCAGACTCATCGATCCTGGTGCTCTTCTCAGACCAGAACTGTGGGTTTGGTTGCGGCTGCCACCTCAGGTCCAGCTATAGCAATGCGTGTCCTCCTTTCGGTCCACTGAGCATGCTGTGGGACGATCTCTCATTGGAGATCAGAGATCACATGCTCAGGTCCTTCTCCAGCTCGGATTGGACCATCAGGAAGGTCCTGGAAGGACGCTGCTATAACAGGTTCGCACGGCCGCTCAGGCCATGTACTAGTATACACAATAATTGGTAGAGATGTGTGTGATGATGGATGTTTGTGAACCACTTAATGATTCATTATGAAACCCCCTTCCCTTTGATACCCATGTTGTTAGGGTTTAGAGTCCGGTCTCAGCGCCTAGTTGTGGAACTGCCTAGTGCTGCAGTGCTTCCAGCACCTCCCACATGCTAGCACCAGAGTGCGTCACACTACCTTAGGCATTACGCTACTGCAGGTACTGCAGCATCTGTTAGAGTGGCGCTCTGCACATCCTATGCACTTTCCAGTCCGGAGCTTAGGCTGGTTAGTGGTGTCCGCCAGAGCAACTCAGTACACATATAGTGCGGTAAGCTAAGTGCAGCTGCACCGTGTGACTGCTAACAGGGCACAGCATTCTATTATTGTCTGTTCATGCATCACCGCTGCGGTGCTGAGTGCTAGTGGGACTAGAGGGTCTCTAACCCTGAGTCCTTTGGGCAGAGTCCTGTGTCTTAGCACTAGCGCTCTCCTGCCGAGTCCTTGTGAGGATAAACAGGCTCTTGCACTCGTCCCAGCGGCTCAGTGAGGTAACTGAGTTCACTCCTGTACACACCGGGTCAGCAGTTATTCTGCCGGTGTCTAGTTAGTGCTGCACCATTACTAAGCAGCAGTTAACATCTCTGCACAGTGGACCCCGGGCTGTGAACGCATCTCTATACCATCTTATATTATTTGTTGCTTTCCGCAAGCCCATAACACTTTCCTCTATGGACCTTGAGGACCCTGACCCGGAAGTCCTGCAGCGTGCGCCCTATATCAGGTAGCCTCGCCCCCTGCTCTGTGCCTGACTATCATTTGTGCTTCACATTTGAATCGGGCCCACATTCCCCTGCGTCTCTCCTGCCTTGCGTTCTGTTCTGCACCTTTGCGCTGCCGTACCTCTTATTGACCTCTCCTTGTTACCGCCTTGTGTCCCTTTCTAGTGCCCGTCCTTCCCAGTCTGTGACTGCCTCCTCCTGTGTCGTCAGCCCCTTCTCTTCAGCCGCCCCATTACGCACCTGAAGCAGTCTCCCCTTTGGTCGCCGTATTCTCCTTCCTGTCTTCCAGTCTGCCACCCACCTGTGTCTCCCACCAGCTGTCCCTGGGTATCAGCTTCAGCGGCGATAGTCTCCCCTGGGACTGCCCCTAATGCTCCCTGAACCGAGGGAGGTTTGTCGTTGCTGTCCTGCGACTTCACCCCTGGAATCTCCCTAGCATCACAATGTACAATAAATTCTTCTGGCGTGTGCATTGTATATGCATGGTCCTTTTTCTTGTTTGTTTTCATGTATGCATTTCATGAATGATGCAGCACCGTACGCTTAGCCTATTAGCTCAATATTAGTGCACCCCTATCTATATGGTTATTACAGTGGTCTGCTGACCGTATGCACTAGTCCTCCCACATACTCATCCTCCAACCTAACAAGTGGTTGTGCATCAGTGCACTCAGTCTCCTCCACTTCTGGGGCAGTGTGGGTTTCATGAGCTATGGAACCCCAGTCAGCAGAGTCATCAAAAAGCAGAAGAGACTGCTACATGACTTGGGGCTGTTCTGCAAAGGGTTGAGATGAAAACTGGATTACCATGGTCCTCAGGTGCCAACTCTTGGCTTTCTTCAGTGGACTGGGTGGAAGATAATGCAAAGGAACTGGAGCCAAGGTCAGAAATCCTATGAAACATCGCCTTAACATATTCTGGCCTCACCATTTGTGTAGCGATATTCGGCCCTATGAAAGGACAAAAAATATATTTTATTGCCTCACTACTTTTATAGACACAGCAGTACAATAAAATTATTAATTTGGCCTAAAAATGGCAAAGACATGACTGCAGAGTAGTTTTGCAGCGTATCTCTGACCTGTTCCTTGCATATGACAAAATTGTGCAGGATCACACAAGCCTTCACCACCTCATCCATAGTCTCAGTTTTCAGTTTAATAGCGGTCAACAGAACTCACCATTTCTATGTTAGAATGCCAAAAGCACACTCCACCACTCTTCGCGCTCATGTTAACCGATAATTGAAAATTCTTTTAATTGACGTCAAGCCACTACTTCCGTATGGCTTGAGCAGGTGTTGCGAAAGTTGGAAGGCTTCATTTCCAACACACTCAAATGGCATTGGTGGCCCAGAGGTTGTAGGAAGAAGTCTTGGAGGTGGAAATTGGAATTTGTCTTCGTATAAATAACACCCCATTGCAGACATTTTAAAAACCTGAGAATCATTCGAGCTACCATAGGCACCAATCTCCACCACTAGAAACTTGCATTGGGCGCCTGTAATGGCCATCAGCACAATTGAAAAATATTTTTTATAATTAAAATATTCTGAGCCAGATGCAACTGGTTTGACAATCCTTATATGCTTACCATCCACTGCACCCAAGCAATTGGGAAACTGGCAAATCTTTTCAAAGTTTTCTGCAATCTCCAGCCACCATTTTTGGATGTGGGATATACTCCTCATGTAAACAGTCCCACAATGCCCAGCAGGTCTGTTTTACTATCCCTGATATGGTTGAAATCCCAAGCCTGAATTGATAATGTAGTGAGGAAAGGGATTCCTCAGTTGCAAGGAATCTGTTCAAAAAGGCAAAGACAATAATTAGTACAAACTACCAGCACCACCATTACAGTTACAAGTCTGCAAGAGGAGAAACAATAAAAAAGGCTTACCGAATAGTCACCATCAGAGGCTCTGCCAGTGACATGGAGAAGCGGCAATAGGTGTCATTTCTCCTGATTAGTTCTCCAACACGTTCCACCAAAATATCAAAATTTTCCGCTCTCATGCGTACATAGTTGAAGAACTTCTCAGGGTTTACCCTCAATTCCATATACAGCATTGAATAGACCCCACGTGTCATTCGCAGTGCAGTGATCAGGTGGATCGAAACATGTCGCCGCCGCCGCAGATGCACGATGCGCTGTCTTGCTTCCTCCTTTTCCCAAGCGATCACTGCCAACCAATTTGCCTCAAAAGCAAAATCCACATAGATGTTCACAATCTTCACTATAACTCCTTCCATTTCGGCCACTTGCAACCTTTCAAAGATGGGTTGTTAAAACGCTTTATATATAGGTTTCCAGTAGTTTCCAGTAGCCAATCACGTTAGGGAGCCTCCCATTTGGCGTTTGAAAAAAACGGATCTGTTGAAAAATGGAACAAATGAAAAAAACGGATGCGACTGATTCGTTTTTTCGACGAATCCGCTAGTCATATCTGTCGAAAAACGGATCCGTCGCATCAGTTTTTCACAATTTTCGACGGATGCGTCGATCCGTCGCGACGACGGATTTTGACTGATGACAAAAAAGTGATGTGTGAAAGAGGCCTTACAGACATTATCTTAATTGTCCCTATTGGAGCTCACAATCTAAAATCCTATCAGTATGTCTTTGGAGTATTGGAGGAAACTGGAGAACCAGGAGTAAATCTACACAAACATGGGGAGAACATACAATCTCCTTGCAGATGTTGTCCTTGGTCAGTCAGCAGTGAGCAGTCAGAGCAGAATCAAGATGGCATTAGTGATCCAACATTTATACAGGCTGGGTCACGTGGTGCTCTGGCCAATCACAGCCTTGCCAACACTTGGCATGGCTGTGATGGCTCCAGTAGTGCCCATAGCCTAAAAAGTTGTTGATTGGTTGTGTTAATGCCTTTCAACAAACTTTATTAGGCAACTGAACCCGAACAGCAATCCAGACATCCTGTTAAAAGTCCCTATTCAGGGTTCGGTACCGGGTACAGACCCCAAAATTTTACTAATTACGAAGCAACGGCTTTTACTAAAGCCTACTGCGCAGAGGTGAACAGAGTCTAAGTATGTTTTAGGAGTGTGGGTGAAAACTGTAACCTAGGAGCAATCAACACAAAGAGCATATTTATAGATTTGAATCAAATTCGGGTCCCCAGTGCTGCAAGGTAATAGAGCACTGCTAACCACTAAGCCATCTTGCTTTAGATAATGGGTGTATTTATTTTATGAAAATACCACTTCATATCAATATATAAACATGCTTGTAAAAGGTACTTTAAAAATTCAAAAAACAATGTAACTCAAGGTAAAAGGCATTTTCTAAATTCCAGAAACATTGTGACAAAAATGTTTACTAAAATTGTACAATGAGATTGCAATATTTATTACATATTCTGAATTGTTATAGTATCTGTCTATAAAAAGTATTCCTTCAATGAATCAAGCAAGTAATAAACTATGAGCTCAGTAAAAATAGCTTTTAAGTTCTAAATCAAGCTTATAGCTGAATATATATTATTTACAATGTTAAACTGCAAATATGTTTGAAGTCTCCCATAAGCCCTCTGGATACACAGTCTAATTATTCACAGATATGTAAATTAATTAATAGATTACACAGTGATTATATGATATAAAGTATGAAGCTGAATGTGCTCTGCAATTTTTTTTTCACATCCATTGACTTGTATTGGCGAGTGCAATCTGATTCTAGCAGACAATTGCGGCATGCTGCAATTTTTTTCTTAGTCTGATTGGAGCTGAGAAGAACTCGTAGATGAGCACTGACTTACTGATAAGTATTTGTAAAAAAAATCAGGAGTAGAACAATCAGAGGAAAAGTATTGGGATGGGGTCACACTTGCAATAAACTCGTACGAGTCTCACGTCTCAATACCAGGCACTGCCTCTGACACTTGGACCAGATCGCTCAGCTGCATAGAAATTCATGCAGCCACACATTCCGGTCCCGATTGTCGGCGGCAGTGTCGGGTATTGAGACACGAGAGTTATGCGAGTTTTTCGCAAGTGTGAACCTGGCCTTAATTATTAAAACACACATGCACTACTTCTGCATTTTACACCCACTCCTGATTTTGGGTTACAAGTACTGATGTAAAATACTGACCAAGTACTGAATGTGTGAATGTGGCCTTAGAAGTGAGCAACTCATGTTGAAAATGGTTTCTGACCTGCAGGCAATGTGTAATGGAGTAGAAATAGCAGATCAGATTGCTATAAATTTTTGTTGGAAATGTTTCAGTAAAACTTGCATTTTCTTTATTGAATTCCCTTGTGTAATAGTTCAGTGGGAGGTTTTATTCAGTGATTGACATTCTTATCTTTATGTCTGTACATGCATAGATAGCTGTCAATTATGGAGTAGTACCACCTACTACACTAATGCATACAAAAACCATGGATTTTAAATAATAAAATACAAGCAGTACTGAATTTTCCTACAAGTGATAAGCATCATTATTATGTTCAGCGTCTTCTTTTCTATGTCATGCTTTCTAGAGACACTGCATACACAAAGTAACAGGTTCCTTTTAACTATGTTGGTGTAAAACATGCTGTACTGAATAAATAAGATTAAATAAATAAACTATAGGGTTTCTGCATGGCACTTTTAGGCTATGTGCCTACGTAGCGTTTTATTCCGGACACTAAAAACCGGACTCCTTCCCAGAAATCCTTCCCACATTTTTTTCCGCGCGATTTCACCGCGATTATGATCACGATTTTGCCGCGATTTTCGCATGCGATATTCAAGCACTTTCCAAGCGATTTGAAGCATCGCTTGGAAAGTTATTGACAGGTTGGTCACACTCGTCAAACATAGTGTTTGACAAGTGTGAGCAGCTTTTTACTATTGAGGCCGCCTATGCGGCATCAATAGTAAAAGATAGAATGTTAAAATGCTAAAAAAAATAAAAAAATCGGGGTATATTTACCTTCCGACGTCCCGCGCTGCCATCCCGGGCCTCAGCGTTCCCAGTAATGCCTTGCGAGACCAGTGATAACGTTGGTCTCGCGTTGCTATTGCGATCTCGCGAGACCGCTAGAGTCACGCGAGACTACATCATCACAGGACCTTGAAGCAAGGCATTACTGGGAACGCTGAGGCTGGAAATGCAGCGCGTGACGCCGGAAGGTAAATATACCCTGATTTTTTATTTTTTACCCTTTTTTTTTACAGGGGTCTCCTCTCCTCCACACCGTGGGTACCAGCCGCACATGAGACGCTTAACTTCCCGCATGGTGGGCATAGCCACATGCCGGAAGTAAGTGATTCTGATGCATTCCTATGATGACCATGCTGTGATTTTTTCTGCGATGCGATTCCGCCACGGAAAAAAGCGGAGCATTAGCACAGCATGTGTGGAATGCAAGGGTGGCGTTCTGTACACAATTTTTAAACGTTTTCGTGCTGAAAATCGCGGCAAAAACGCTTAAAAATCGCTACGTGGGCACACAGCCTTAAAGAGGATGCCAAGTTCATAAAGGGTCAACATTGCAAAGTGCTTGTAAAAAGTAGCAACTTTGCACTTTAGACCAAATTACAAATCCTCTTAGTTCTGTATCAGCTGTCAATTTCACTCTAAGAATAATCCCAGCATGGCCGATCACTAGGGATGAGCGACCGTGCTCGGTGATACTCAATTATCACTTCAGTATCACGGTGCTCGGATTCAAACTCGAATCCTTGCCTCGTATATTTTGCACCTTTTACACAGCCAATAAGCATGCAAGTATTGCTTGTCAGCCACTCTAATGCCATAGACATCTTGGTTGTGGCGTCACTGTGATTGGCTGGCCATCTGACATAATCAGGGATTTTACAAGGATAGGCGTCACCCGGCTCCGGACACTGACGCCATTGCACAGCTCTGTGACACTTTGTATTGGATGAAGAGAGTGCTTATTAAGGCCTGTGTGCACAGTTTAGCGAACTAGAGGCCTTTAATGTTATTACTGGTGCTGAAGCTGAGTCATCATACTAACAGCCCTTCTATGGTCTAATCATTTGCTTTGCTGTTTGTATCACTTACAACCTGCATTTAGCCTAGAGAGGGAGAGAGAGAGACACAGGACCAAAGAGTTTGACTGAATCCTGTCTGCAGATAGGGATGAGGCTTGTGCAGTCTGTTGGCAAATATATAGCTGCATTTCTTGTAGGGGGCGAAAAACTTGAATATATTTTGATCCATCAAGTATTACGTGATTTGAGGTCTTTTCGTGTTATATAACACACCTAAAAATTATTGAAACATTTTCCTGGGCTACATTTCTCAGCCATACACTATTCCGTGGTGTGTAGTACATTTCTGTGATTTTTAAAACTCAGAAAAATCTTTTAAAACTATTCTAGGCTTCAATTTCTCAGCCATACAATTTTACATGGTCTGTGAACATTTATGTGACCTTTAAAACTGAGAAAAAGCTTTTAAAAATATTATAGAGTTCCATTTCTCAGCCATAGAGTGTTACATGGTCTGGCAACATTTCTTTTATCTCTAACGCTGAATAAATACTTTGAAACATTTTATAGACTTCCATTTCTCAATGAAACAGTGTTACGTGGCCTGTGAACATTTCTGTGATGTCTACAACTGAAAAATAGATTTTAAAAATATTGTAGGCTTCCATTTCACAGCCATACAGTGTTAATTGGTCTGTGAACATTTTTATGATCTCTAAAACTGAGAAAATCTTTTAAAAATGTTGTACACTTCAATTTCTCTGCCATACAGTGTTACATGGTCTGTGAACATTTCTGTAATCTATAAAACAGATAAAAAGCTATTAACCCCTTTAAGACCTTGCCCTTTTTCATTTTTGCATTTCTGTTTTTAGCTCTCCTTCTTCCCATAACCATAACTATTTTATTTTCCATCAATATGGTCATGTGAGTGCTTGTTTTTTGCTGGACGAGTTGTACTTTTGAACGACACCATTGGTATCACCATATCATGTACTAAAAAATTCCACAATGGTTTTTGATTTTTTTTTTACCATGTTCACCAAATGCTAAAACTGACCTGCCATTATAATTCTCCAGGTCATTATGAGTTCATAGACACCAAACATGTCTGGGTTCTATTTTAATTAAGTGGTGAAAAAAAAATCAAAGTTCTGTGCTGGGGGTCGGCGGCGGCTCCTCTTTGTGCAGCGTGGGGGCTCTGTGCTGGGGGGCGGCTGCGGCGGGTCTCTGTCCATCATCGAGGCTCCTCCGGCATTTCCCTAAAGCCCGGAGGCAAAGGCAGCTCCATTGCTGCGATGCGGTGGCCTCCGGGAAAATGGCCGGTGGAGCCCGCGCAAGCTCAGATTCAGATCCCGTCTCCCGAGATCTCGGTACAGAGAGCCGCTGTAGCCGCCCTCCAGCACAGTGCCCCCAAGCTAGACAAAGAGGAGCCGCCGCCGACCCCCAGCACAGAGCCACCACACTGCAGATGGAGGAGCCGCCGATCCCCAGCACAGAGACCCGCAGATAGCACCGCTGCCACCAATGAGGTAAAAGGGGGATGATAACTCCACTTATACCCTCTCTTCTTCATTGGGACCACTCCTTTTGCCACTGAACCGTACATCTGAGAGGCCCATCCTCCATTCCCCCGGACACTATTATACTGTATATCAAAGAGACAGCATGAGCCGGTCCCTGTAGCAGGGAACACAGCCCTTCAAAAGAGGTGGACATGTGGTATGAGCCCCCCCCCCAAAGCCAAAGACCTAATATAACTCTGTAGCTGTAAAAATTGTAGCCAATGCCATGGCGCCCGCCTCCTATCTCCAAAAATATTTTCTAAGGACAAACTGCCCGTACAGCTAGTCACATCCCTAATATGTGGAATAGATCCCTGTATAGCAGAAGGGATAGAGAGGTTAACGGTCCTGGTATGTTTGCCAATGAAAAACGTTTCACAAATCGCCTCCAAGCCCGTGCAATAGTATACAGTGTTTGGGAAATAGAGAACCTCCCCAAGTTAATATTATACAGAAGCCAAAATACTCCCTGACATAAGTTCAGAGATAGCTCAACTTTATCAATATTAGACAATTCTAGAAACAAAGGCCCAGAATAGAAACATTGATTCAAAGCACACTTAAAAATCTAAAAGCCATGAACTACTTCAACAAATGAACACATTATAGTTGGTGCATTTCCTCCACAGGCCCAGTACTTGAATATTATGGATTATCTGTGGGAAGATCTCAAATATGCTGTGCTTGCATAGCCACCAAAGTAATTACTGAAAAAGAAGAGTATGAAAAAGCAATAATACAAAGATTACTAGCTGGCAATAAATTGGAAGGCCATTTTTCCAACTGCAGTCCATAAATCTACCCTGTTCAGGTTAGTGAAACTTTTAGAGCAAGTAGAATACCATACTTGTAATCAAGGATAAGTAGTTAAAATGAAGCTATTATCAGAAAATAACCTACTGTTTCATTCACATTTTTGTGTTAAACATATGTTTTTGCTGTGTTTTGACCACATCAGAACTAGAGATGACCAAATATTTCAATGTTCGGGTTGGATTACGATCTTCAAATTTGCAATATTCACAGATTTATTTGTTGACTATTAGCCGAACATAGCCGAACACTATTACAGTATAGGTGAAGCAAAAACAAACACATGCACAACACCTTCAAATGGCCTCAAAAAGCTTCCAAAAAGCATCAAATTAGGCGCAGACACCACAGTGCAAATTGTAGCAAGGCACGGCATCAATCAGCCATGCATGAGGTATCAGGGTCAAGGCCAGCATTTACAGCTTTCAATTGAACATCAAACTAAGACAAGGTGGGTGACAGATCGGAGTAGACCTGCTGTGCTTGGAGCCCTGATAACACATGCAACAGCTCAACCTGCTTTCACGTTCAGCCACACTCAGGTGGCACAAATATTAGTTTCCTGCACTACTATTGTCAGAAAATTCTAAGGATAATAGTAACAAGGGTAGTTGACTCCAAAAAAGTGGAGGCCAGACGGGTTCGGAGGCCTACTGCTACAAGCAAATTTCCTAAAATTATTGGCAGACACCACCAAAGTGGCATCAATTTCACCACAGTAGAAATAAAAAGAGAACGTAGCAAACCTATACCCCACCTTGATGGTTTAAAATAATATATTTATAATACTAATGAATAATTATATATCAATAAGTAAAGTTTATAGTTGCTAGATAGGAGAATGGCAGATCATTCGGATATTTGAAACACAAACAGCATAGCCCAACTTAGATCTCAAAAAAATACAAATTCAATTTAATGAATTCAATAAAATTGCCATTATTAAAATATTAAGTGGCAAATGGTAGCACTATATCAAAAATGTGCCCGAACTTGGAAAATATAAAATTACAACATACGTACTGCATTTGCCCAGGCTACACGACATGACATGCTGCTTCAGCACTCGTTGCTGTTACCACAGTTGCTGCAACATGTGCAGAAGGGAAGTCCACCATGTAAGTACATCGCATATCAACCTTTTAACTGGCATGGACAAAGACCTCTGCATCGATGCAAGTCGATGACCTGAGGGGTGCAAATGGCGGAAGTGAGCACACAGCTTCTGTGCTTTCTGTAGTAGCTCACCCAGGCCAGGATTGTGGTGGAAAAAACGCTGTACTACCAGGTTGAGGAGGTGAGCCATGCAAGGCATGTATGTGAGCTTGCCTCACTGTAGGACTGCCATCAGGTTAGCACCATTATCAACACGGCCTTCCCTGGATGCAGGTTCAGCAGAGACAGCCATTGCTCAAACTCAGCCTGTAGAGCTGTCCACAGCTGTATGACTGTGATCTCCAAGGCATATCAATTTTAACACTACCTGATTGCGCTGAGCCCTGGCTGCGCAGTATGGAGGTGGTGGGGATTCGCTCTGCACTGTTGGAAGATGTGTCTCATTAAGGCAGAGGTTGAGTACGCAGGCAGAGATCCTAGAGGAGGTAGAGGAGGAGGCAAAAGCAGAGGAGGAAGTGTGAAATATAGAGGTTTGACCTGCAAGCCTTGGGGATTCCCAGACTGTGGAGCAGTGCCTGTCCATACAGCCACCAGAGTCACTCAGTGCCCAGTCAGCGAGATGTAATGCCCTTAGCCATGCTTACTCGTCCAAGTGTCTGTTGAAATGCACCCTGGCAGACATAGATGTAATCAAGGAACGGGTGATGCTTTCTGCAACATGTTAGCGATGCGCTAGGTTATGGCAGTCTATGGGTGTGTTAACAGTTGTGCTACATCGCATTAATGTCGCTTTGTAACACATCTGTTAAACGGACCGCCATAACGCTATGTGAACCTGGCCTTACTGAAAACTTTTAATGAAAGTCTGAAATATCTGCAGTGATCAGCATGTAAACTGCAAGATTACTTTTTTCCTAAAGATCATTATATGAAGAAAAACACTGCCAAAATTTTTTAAAAAGCACACGTAACAGAAAAAACCTCATCAGTGGGTCATTTTCTGACTATAGTCTCCCTTCAAGTTTTGCAAACATATTTTTAGAAACAGTTTGAAGGAGCAATTTAAGACTAATGACTGTTCCAAGTGAAATTATTCAGGGAAATGAATTTCCTGAAAGCAAGAATATTTTGTAAATGTTATGCATTGTGAGCTGACATTTCTGGCTGTCAGAAGTATGCTGTATGCATCTCAATAATAAACAAACCTAAAACAGGTGACTGGATTATGGTTACATGAGGAGACAAAATCTAGGATAATCAATTGCCCCTCTGATGCTCATTTTAGTCACTGTACATTCACATACACCATTAGGCCTCTTTCACACATCAGTATTTTTGATCAGCATTTCATCAGTATTTGTATGCCAAAACCAGGAATGTCTCCAAAATAAGGAACAGGAGTCGGTCTTTCAATTATATTTTTTTCTCGGTAAGTTCCATTCCTGGCTTTGGCATACAGACACTGATGCAAAATACTGACCAAACACTGATGTGTGAATGAGCCTTTAGAGGGGAGGACAAACACCAAGAAGCCTGCTTCTGACTATGTTATTGTAAACTGTAGGTTATATTCAATGTGAAACTGTTGCCCATGTATTTGATATCGTCTTTTGAAAACTACCTGTTTAATACATCAGTAGGTTTTGTAAGATAACAAAAGTGTCATGATTCCTCTGCTCAGAGTGTCTGGGACTCTGTGATGAACAGCTCTGGCATCCTATCATGTGCTGGGGCGTGCTAAGCTGACAACTTGGTTGACCTATCTGAAAAGGAAGAAAAAAATGTTTATAAAATGGAAAGAGGGAGGCATATCTAAAGAAGAATATAATGCTGTCTGCAGAACCTGCAGGGCACAAATCAGATTATCTAAAGCTGACAATGAATTGAGGCTTGCAAGAGATGTCAAAAACAATAATAAAGGATTTTGGGGATATGTCAAAAGTAAAAGAAAAGTCAAAGATGCTATAGGATTTTTACAGGATGAAAATGATGAAATGGTAACACAGGATGTTGAGAAGGCCGAACTTTTAAATTCCTATTTTGCATCTGTTTTCTCTCAGAAAGGAAATGTGACATCAACTGTTCTTCACTGTCCTATTAAGGGAATAGAAGAATCCAGGATATCTATAAACAGAAAGATAGTGAGGAAACACTTAGCTAATCTAAATGAATTCAAGTCTCCAGGTCCAGATGAATTACACCCCAGAGTACTGAAGGAGATAACAGAAGAAATTTTTGAACCCCTCTCCATAATCTTTGAAAATTCTTGGAGAACAGGAGAAGTCCCAGAAGACTGGAGAAGAGCAAATGTTTCTATCTTCAAAAAGGGGAAGAAGGTGGACCCAGGCAACTATAGGCCGATGAGTCTGACTTCTATACCAGGAAAGATCTTTGAACAAATTATTAAACAACATGTATGCCAGTACCTGGATAAGAATTAAGTGATTAAACAGAGTCAGCATGGGTTTGTAACTAGTAAGTCATGTCGGACTAACTTAATTTCCTTCTATGACGGAATCACTGATTGGGTGGATCAAGGAAATGCTGTAGATATAGTATATCTTGACTTCAGCAAAGCATTTGACAAAGTATCTCATACAATCCTTATTGAAAAAATGACTAAGTATGGAATGGACAAGGCAACTGTTAGGTGGATTCATAACTGGCTTAGTGATCGGACCCAAAGAGTGGTCGTAAATGGCTGCACATCCAGTTGGAAGAATGTCTCAAGTGGGGTACCACAGGGCTCTGTCCTGGGCCCTGTATTGTTCAACAACTTTATCAATGATTTAGATGAAGGAACTGAGGGTAAACTCATTAAATTTGCTGATGACACAAAGCTAGGAGGGATAGCTAATACTAGAGAAGAGAGAGAGGATTCAAAAAGATATAAATAAACTGGAGAAGTGGGCAGCAACTAACAGAAAGGTTTTTAACAGGGAAAAATGCAAAGTACTACATATGGGCAATAAAAATGAAAAAAGCATATACAGAATGGGAGGAATAGGCCTAAGCAACAGCACATGTGAAAAAGACTTGGGTATACTAATAGATCACAGACTAAATATGAGTCAACAGTGTGATGCAGCAGCAAAAAAAGCAAATGCAATTCTAGGATGTATTAACAGAAGCATACAGTCTAGATCACGTGAAGTCATTATTTCCCTCTACTTCTCTTTGGTCAGACCTCATCTGGAATATTGTGTCCAGTTTTGGGCACCACATTTTAAAAAAGACATCAACAAACTGGAGCAAGTTCAGAAAAGAGCAACCAGAATGGTGACCGGTCTGCAAACCCTGTCTTGTGAGGAAAGGTTGCAGGATTTGGGAATGTTTAGTTTGCAAAAGAGAAGACTGAGAGGAGACTTAATAGCTGTCTACAAATATCTAAAGGGCTGTCACATTGTAGAAGGATCAACTTTACTCTCATTTGCACAAGGAAAGACTAGAAGCAATAGGATGAAACTGAATGGAAGGAGACACAGATTAGATATTAGAAAAAACTTTTTGACAGTTAGAGTGATCAATGAGTGGAACAAGCTGCCACGAGAAGTGGTGAGTTCTCCTTCAATGGATGTCTTCAAACAGAGGCTGGACAGACATCTGACTGGGATGATTTAGCAAATCCTGCTTTGAGCAGGGGGTTGGACCAGATGGCCCAGGAGGTCCCTTCCAACTCTACGATTCTATGATTCTATGATTCTATGATTCTATCTGACTGGAAGGTGCAGAGACTTTCACAGGTGCTCCATATTCTTGGTAATTGCCCTGTTATTTAGGTAAGCTGTCTGGCCCAAATCATTGCCAGTCAAAAGCTTGTTCTAAGCTTCTGCTCTCTGGTGTGTTCGCCAGTACCCTGTGCTGTAAGTTATGATCTTCTTCTGCTGCTGACCTTTGGGCAGTGTTCAAACTACCCATTTGTCATTGTCCCTTTGCATTTGATATTCTGCTACTGACCTTTGGACTGTGTTCAGACCACCCGTTTGTCATTGCCCCTTTTCATCTGATATTCCATAGCTGACCTTTGGACCGTGTTCAGACTACCCGTTGTTATTGCCCCTTTGCTTATCCGCTGTTTCCCTGGCATTCTCAACCTGGCATGTGACCTGACTTGCGACTTCGTATTTTCCCTTGGTTTACTACGTGATCTTTTGGTATTGACCCGGGAACGCCTGACTGCACTTATTCACGGCCGTGGGTTGTGACTAGCGGCACCACATCAAATAAGATGTGCCAATTCTGGTGTATTCCTGAGCTCTTTCCAATTGCCCTGGTGCATCGGCAATCATTATAATTAGTTAGGCTTGATGTCAACTGTGAATTATTTAAAACCACAACTGGCATCAAGCTCTAGTGCAAGTATTGGAGAGGTGTCTATTAAACACCTCTATTACTAAACCAGTAATAAAAAACACACACAAAATATTTTATTTAAATAAACACTCCCCCCACGCTTTCATTGGTTCACCAATTTATTTTAAAAAAATCACAAGCATGTTCGACGTTGTACAAGGAATCCGACGTAGTCCACAAATGGAAACATGAAAAACATAAAAAGAGAGAGATATAAACAAGACACTGTCCCTTGTTCACCAATTTATTATACAAACAAAGTTCCTACCCTGGTCCAACGTAGTCCAGCGCTCGCCATGACGTCTCCCAAATACAGCTCACGCTGCGCACAGTGAGATCAGTGACTTTGAAAAGTAGTAACTAATCATGGGTCAACCCAAACAATAAAGTTCAGGATCCAAACTGGACACTTAGTGTTTGTGCATGAACCCCAAATACAGACTCCCGGAAGTCTGTGTTACTGTTTGGGTTCGGCAGCCTGAATAAAGCTTGCTGAAAGGCTGCAGCACAGCCAATCAACAAGCTATTCCAGTGTTGGCAATTCTGGTCTCATCACAGCCATGTCAAGTACTGGCATGGCTGTTATTTGCAGGTGCACTGCATAAAAAAAAATATTTGATAACAAGTGCAGGTAAAAACAAAAGTTGCAGGCTACAGCCCTCAGCTGTCAGCTTTATTTTGGCTCGTTATTAAAAATAGAGGTCCTTTTTGCCAGTTTTTAATTATTTAAATAAATTATTTAAAAAAAACGTGTAGGGATCCTTCCATTTTTAATAACCAGCCAAGCTAAAGCAGACAACTGAGGGCTGGTATACTCAGGTTCAGAAGGGCCAAGGATATTTGGCCCTCCTCAGCCCAAAAATAGCAGCCTGCAACCCCCTTAGAAAAGGTGTATACATTAGATGCGCCAAATTCTGGGGCTTTCCTGACTCATCCCACTTGCCCTGGTGAGTGGGCAAGTGAGGTAATATTTTGGGTTGATGGCAGCTTTGTTATCTCAGCTGACATCAAGCCCAGGGGTTAGCAATGGAGGGGAGTATATCAGCGAAACCAGGCATACGCTGATGGGGGTATTACTCATTAGCCGACGCCTGACCGGTAGAGTTGAGCGACTTTTGTTTTTTTAGGGTCGCGTTTCGTTTTGTGAAACCCGACTTTTCCAAAAGTCGGGTCGAGCAAGATCGTCCGATTATAGGGAAAAGTCGGGGTCGTCCCGAAACACGAAACCCAATGTAAGTCAATGGGGAATAAAAGTCGGCAGTGAGAGGAGGACAGGAAACACACCTACAGTGCCCATTTGAATGCCAAAAGCATCAATTCTTCTTTCTTAAGCTTGTCAACCTTAATTAACTTCATAATACAAGTTACGCACTGAAAAATGGGGGTTATTTGGCTACAAACTGTGGGGGGGAGGGCTGGCTCCAGGTTTTCATGTGCCCTGGGCGAAAGAGCGCCCCTTTAACACATACCACAACTCATCATGCTCCGATACGGCAGAGAAATAGCGATATAGTCCAATGAAAAATACCTCACTCTTTACATCTCATGACGAGGCCCATCTATTTCTCCATACAGAATCATTGGTCCCATATAATGTTTGAAACAGTATATGATGAGCTCCACATAATGCTACAGTATATGTTGGTCCCCATGGATGAAGCTCCAATGTCTTATGGGCCCAAATAATGCTCCAAACATAATGGGCCCCATTTCTAATGCTCTAGTGTATAATGGGCCCTGTAAATGCTGCTCCAGTGTCTGATGTCCACCTTTGGAATGTTCCAGTGTATGGTGGGCCCCATCTATCATTCTCCAGAGTATAGTGCTCCCCAAAAATTGCTGTCCCAACATTGAAAACAATCAAATAAGTCTCCTCGCTAGGGAATCCCTGTACTTGTCTGGACAGGTGCTGTAGCTTGCTTAACAGCTCGCCAGCCGTTCTCACGCCCAGTATGGATTACACGTGATTGCACAAAGGTGAGAAAGGGTACCGTATCCCCAGATAACATGTATGGATAGCGTACACATTCAAAATATATGTCTCAGGAGGCAGGCTCAGACGGTGTTAGGCCCAGTATGGATTGCACGTGATTGCACAAAGGTTAGAAAGGGTACCGTATCACCGGATAATATGTATGGATAGCGTACACATTCAAAATATATGTCTATACAGCATGAGGCAGGCTCAGACGGTGTTAGGCCCAGTATGGATTGCACGTGATTGCACAAAGGTTAGAAAGGGTACCGTATCCCCAGATAACATGTATGGATAGCGTACACATTCAAAATATATGTCTCAGGAGGCAGGCTCAGACGGTGTTAGGCCCAGTATGGATTGCACGTGATTGCACAAAGGTTAGAAAGGGTACCGTATCCCCGGATAACATGTATGGATAGCGTACACATTCAAAATATATGTCTATACAGCATGAGGCAGGCTCAGACGGTGTTAGGCCCAGTATGGATTGCACGTGATAGCACAAAGGTTAGAAAGGGTACCGTATCCCTGGATAACATGTATGGATAGCGTACACATTCAAAATATATGTCTCAGGAGGCAGGCTCAGACGGTGTTAGGCCCAGTATGGATTGCACGTGATTGCACAAAGGTTAGAAAGGGTACCGTATCACCGGATAACATGTATGGATAGCGTACACATTCAAAATATATGTCTATACAGCATGAGGCAGGCTCAGACGGTGTTAGGCCCAGTATGGATTGCACGTGATTGCACAAAGGTTAGAAAGGGTACCGTATCCCCGGATAACATGTATGGATAGCGTACACATTCAAAATATATGTCTATACAGCATGAGGCAGGCTCAGACGGTGTTAGGCCCAGTATGGATTGCACGTGATTGCACAAAGATTAGAAAGGGTACCGTATCCCTGGATAACATGTATGGATAGCGTACACATTCAAAATATATGTCTCAGGAGGCAGGCTCAGACGGTGTTAGGCCCAGTATGGATTGCACGTGATTGCACAAAGGTTAGAAAGGGTACCGTATCACCGGATAACATGTATGGATAGCGTACACATTCAAAATATATGTCTATACAGCATGAGGCAGGCTCAGACGGTGTTAGGCCCAGTATGGATTGCACGTGATTGCACAAAGGTTAGAAAGGGTACCGTATCCCTGGATAACATGTATGGATAGCGTACACATTCAAAATATATGTCTATACATCAGGAGGCAGGCTCAGACGGTGTCAGGCACAGTATGGATTTGACGGCCCAGATTACACAGTGGAGGAGCAGGGAGAGGTAAAGATTGCAAATGCTGGGGCCCTGCCCAAGCAAGGGGGGCCCACTCGTGGGCGTCGGTACTGGCACTGGGCCCCTCATAGTACAGCGGTGTGTCTGACGGCGGGTGTGCACCACCACCGTCAGAGACACTTGATTGCACTATGAGGGACCCTGTGCCAGTGCCCGCGCCCAAGAGTCAGCCTACCCACCTGTCCAGGGCAACGGCACTCGCACGGTGTCGTGCGCTAGGTGGTGACCCCGGCCATGGGGGGGGAGGCAGCACAGTTAGGGAGTTTTAGAAAGTGGCATATGTTGATGTTGGACATTCAGCTGATGCAAAAGGCGAAATAGGTAAAGTACCAGGAAGAGGTGGACCAAAGCAAGCTATTTTTCTGTCACCCTATGTGTCATCAGGGGAAGGTGGGACAAAATCCTTGGAAACCCATGCGTGGTTCATTTTAATGAAGGTTAGATCATCCACATTTTGGGTTGACAGACGGGTCCTTTTTTCTGTCAGGATTGATCCAGCTGCACTGAAGACTCTTTCCGATAGCACACTTGCAGCTGGGCAAGCGAGCTCCTGTAAGGCATATTGGGCCAATTCAGGCCAGGTGTCCAGTTTAGCGGCCCAATAGTCAAAGGGGAATGACCTGTGTGGGAGAACATCGATATGGGAGGAAAAGTAGTTTGTAACCATAGTTGACAACTGCTGTCTCCTGTCACTTTCCATCGATGCAGTATTACCAGTTGTGTGAGCGGTATTTGAAAAATCAGTCCACAACATTGTCATGAAACCCCTGTCTCCAACGCCACTTCTGCTGTGTGCACCACGAACACCTCTGCCAAGCTGCCCCCGGCCCGTACGGCTCGTGTGAGAACCATCACCGCTGCTGTGTGCTGGGAATGCCTCAAGCAACCGATTTACTAGAGTTGCTTGTTTATTAGCCAATATTAGGTCAAGGTTCTCCTGTGGCATGATGTTTTGTAATTTGCCTTTATAGCGTGGATCCAGGATGCTGGCCAACCAGTAGTCGTCATCGTTCATCATTTTGGCAATGCGGGGGTCCCTTTTTAGGATCCGCAAGGCATAATCTGACATGTGGGCCAATGTTCCCGGTGTCAATGATGCACTGCGAGTGCTGGGTGGAGGAGCACTTTCTGGCAAATCCACATCCCTCCAGTCACGCACAAACCCTGTACCAGACCTTGCCACGCCAACATTTTCACTTGCCCCACGAGATGCATCCTCCTCCCCTAAGTAATCATCCCCATCATCCTCCTCCTCCTCCTCTTCTTCCTCCACCTCATCCAGGATAGGTCCCTGAGCAGACAATGGCTGAATGTCATCAAGGATTCCCTCCTCCTCTTCCTCCTCATCAACATTGGCTGCAGACGCCTGCTCCTTAAGGTGCGTCAAAGTTTGCATGAGCAGACGCATAAGTGGGATGCTCATGCTTAGGATGGCGTCGTCTGCGCTTATCAGCCGTGTGCATTCCTCAAAACACTGAAGGACTTTACAAAGGTCTTTCAGCTTCGACCACTGCACACCTGTCAACTCCATGTCTGCTCTCAAAGTGCCTGGCCGTGTATCCTCCCACAAATGCATTATGGCCTGCCTCTGCTCGCACAACCGCTCCACCATGTGCAGGGTGGAGTTCCACCTTGTTGCAATGTCGATAATGAGGCGGTGGTTGGGAAGGTGGAGCAATCGCTGCAGCTTCTGCATACGAATGGAGTGTACAGGCGACCGGCGGATGTGCGCGCACAGTCTTCGCACCTTCTGGAGCAGGGCTGTTAACTCCGGATAATTTTTGAGGAAGCACTGCACCACCAGGTTCAAGGTGTGAGCCAAGCAAGGTATGTGGCTGAGTTTTGAAAGGGCTATGGCTGCCACAAAATTACGGCCGTTATCACTAACTCCCTTGCCTGCCTCAAGATGTACTCTGCCCAGCCATGACTCAGTTTGTCGCTTCAAGTACTCGGCCAGCACCTCGGCGGTGTGTCTGTCGCCCAAACACATCATCTGCAACACAGCCTGCTGACGCTTTCCACTAGCTGCTCGATAGGGGGACACATCGTGTGCAACAGTGGCAGCTGCAGATGGAGTGCTCGTACGACTGCGCTCTGTGGACGAGCATTCGCTTCTGGAGGAGGAGGAGGAGGAGGAGGGTCGAACGCCTACAGCCAACTGTTTCCTATACCGTGGGCTAGGCAGCACTGTCCCACCACCGCTGTCCCCTGTGGACCCTGCATCCACCACATTAACCCAGTGCGCAGTGATGGACACGTAACGGCCCTGGCCATGCCGACTGGACCATGCATCAGTTGTGAGGTGCACCTTTCCGCTCACTGACTGCTTGAGTGCATGGACAATGCGGTCTTTCACATGATGGTGGAGGGCTAGGATGGCTTTGCGAGAGAAGAAGTGGCGACTGGGTAGGTCATAGCGTGGTACTGCATAGGCCATGAGTTCGCGGAAAGCTGTGCTTTCCACCAACCGAAAGGGCATCATCTCAAACGAGATTAGTTTGGCAATGTGGGCGTTCAAACCCAGTGTACGCGGATGAGAGACTGAGTACTTTCTTGATCTACTCATAGTGTCTGGGAGGGTGAGCTGGACTTGAGAGCTGCATATGGTGGAAGTAGCGGTGGACAGGGTGGACTGAGAGAGGGTTGATGATGGTGATGGAGTTGGTGTTCTTTCTGATGGCCTAGAATCAGTCTTTCGTTGATATAACAGTGGGATTCCCTGACTGCTGTGGTCTTGCAATGACACCTCAACATTTGCTGCTGTGCTAACCGGTGGGCTTACAGTGGGGGAAACAATGTAGCGTTGCTGACTACCTTCGTTGTGATCAGTTGCACATGTGGCACTTGAGGTTTGGTGTTGTGTCCACGCTTGCAAGTGCATGCTGGTTAAATGTCTAAGCATGCAACTGGTATTCAAATTTTTCAGATTTTTCCCTCGGCTAAAGGTCTTTGCGCACTTCTTACAGATAACCTTGGCCTGATCATGAGGATTTTGTTGAAAAAAGTGCCACACTGCACTCTTCCTACTTTGGCAGACATTTTGCGGCCTAGCACGCTGTGATCTTTTGACCCTCTGGACAAGCTGTCCAGCAACTCTTTTGATGTTTGGAACCTGTCTTTGGAGTGCTCCGGGCCTGCCAGATAACAGCTGTTGCGATGTCGATGTCTGCTGTGGATGCTCCTCATCTGAGCTATTGGAAGCAGCACCCTCTTCCCCCAATGGATGCCAATCTGGGTCAACAACTGGGTCATCCATCACCTCCTCTTCTATGTCATGTGCACCTTCCTCTGTGTCACCGTGTATGGTGGTATAGTGTGCGGGAAGGGGCACCTGAGTCTCATCAGGGTCAGAATCTGGCTCTGTACACTGCGAGGACAATGTAGTGCTCTGAGTGAATGTACCAGCAGAATCATCCATCAGCGGCTGTGCATCAGTGCACTCCATGTCAGATTCATCTTGGCCTGGGTAATTCACCATTTGACTTGATAATCCAGGCATGGTATGTGAAAACAGCTCCATGGAGTAATCAGTAGTATGGCCTGCGTCATCCTTCAATCTTGGTTGGGGTGAAGGACACAAGGAAAGGTGTGGTTCATGAACATGAGCCTCCAATGACGACTCAGTGCTTTTACTTTTTACAACTTCAGAAGAGGAGGCGATAGAGCTGGAGGCTGAGTAAGCAATGTAAGACAAAACTTTTTCCTGATGCTCTGGCTTTAAAAGCGGTTTGCCAACTCCTAGAAAACTAAGCGTTCGAGGCCTTATGTAGCCAGACGATGACGCAGGGTCTGCACCTCCTGCATTCGGTCCTATTTTGCTCTTGCCACTACCATCAGATCCACCACCAACACCATCATCACCAGCTGCCAACCCCCGCCCAATTCCACGGCCTCTTCCACCAGCCTTCCTCATTTTTGGTAGAAATGTAGACAAAATCCAACAAACTATATAGTAATGTAAAACAAGGTACAAGGTGTCTATAGAACAGGGGAGATTTTGAATTTCTGCACACACTTTTGGACACTGGACACTTTTGGATTGTGTGAGGCCCACTGATATCTGAGCGCTATGTGACAGGCTCGATGGCACAGCTGTGACCAAAGTGACGAGAGGATAAGGGAGATTTTGAATATCTGCACACTCTTTTGGACAGTGGACACTTTTGGATTGTGTGAGGCCCACTGATATCTGAGCGCTATGTGACAGGCTCGATGGCACTGCTGTGACAAAAGTGACTAGAGGATAAGGGAGATTTTGAATATCTGCACACACTTTTGGACACTGGACACTTTTGGATTGTGTGAGGCCCACTGATATCTCAGCGCTATGTGACAGGCTCGATGGCACTGCTGTGACCTAAGTGACTAGAGGATAAGGGAGATTTTGAATATCTGCACACACTTTTGGACACTGGACACTTTTGGATTGTGTGAGGCCCACTTATATCTCAGCGCTATGTGACAGGCTCGATGGCACTGCTGTGACCTAAGTGACTAGAGGATAAGGGAGATTTTGAATATCTGCACACACTTTTGGACACTGGACACTTTTGGATTGTGTGAGGCCCACTGATATCTGAGCGCTATGTGACAGGCTCGATGGCACTGCTGTGACAAAAGTGACTAGAGGATAAGGGAGATTTTGAATATCTGCACACACTTTTGGACACTGGACACTTTTGGATTGTGTGAGGCCCACTGATATCTCAGGGCTATGTGACAGGCTCGATGGCACTGCTGTGACCTAAGTGACTAGAGGATAAGGGAGATTTTGAATATCTGCACACACTTTTGGACACTGGACACTTTTGGATTGTGTGAGGCCCACTGATATCTCAGCGCTATGTGACAGGCTCGATGGCACTGCTGTGACAAAAGTGACTAGAGGATAAGGGAGATTTTGAATATCTGCACACACTTTTGGACACTGGACACTTTTGCATTGTGTGAGGCCCACTGATATCTCAGCGCTATGTGACAGGCTCGATGGCACAGCTGTGACCTAAGTGACTAGAGGATAAGTGAGATTTTGAATGTCTGCACACACTTTTGGACACTGGACACTTTTGGATTGTGTGAGGCCCAATGGTATCTGAGCGCTAAGTGACAGGCTCGATGGCACAGCTGTGACCAAAGTGACGAGAGGATAAGGGAGATTTTGAATATCTGCACACACTTTTGGACAGTGGACACTTTTGGATTGTGTGAGGCCCACTGATATCTGAGCGCTATGTGACAGGCTCGATGGCACTGCTGTGACAAAAGTGACTAGAGGATAAGGGAGATTTTGAATATCTGCACACACTTTTGGACACTGGACACTTTTGGATTGTGTGAGGCCCACTGATATCTCAGCACTATGTGACAGGCTCGATGGCACTGCTGTGACCTAAGTGACTAGAGGATAAGGGAGATTTTGAATATCTTCACACACTTTTGGACACTGGACACTTTTGGATTGTGTGAGGCCCACTGATATCTCAGCGCTATGTGACAGGCTCGATGGCACTGCTGTGACCTAAGTGACTAGAGGATAAGGGAGATTTTGAATATCTGCACACACTTTTGGACACTGGACACTTTTGGATTGTGTGAGGCCCACTGATATCTGAGCGCTATGTGACAGGCTCGATGGCACTGCTGTGACAAAAGTGACTAGAGGATAAGGGAGATTTTGAATATCTGCACACACTTTTGGACACTGGACACTTTTGGATTGTGTGAGGCCCACTGATATCTCAGCGCTATGTGACAGGCTCGATGGCACTGCTGTGACCTAAGTGACTAGAGGATAAGGGAGATTTTGAATATCTGCACACACTTTTGGACACTGGACACTTTTGGATTGTGTGAGGCCCACTGATATCTCAGCGCTATGTGACAGGCTCGATGGCACTGCTGTGACAAAAGTGACTAGAGGATAAGGGAGATTTTGAATATCTGCACACACTTTTGGACACTGGACACTTTTGGATTGTGTGAGGCCCACTGATATCTCAGCGCTATGTGACAGGCTCGATGGCACTGCTGTGACCTAAGTGACTAGAGGATAAGGGAGATTTTGAATATCTGCACACACTTTTGGACACTGGACACTTTTGGATTGTGTGAGGCCCACTGATATCTCACCGCTATGTGACAGGCTCGATGGCACTGCTGTGACCTAAGTGACTAGAGGATAAGGGAGATTTTGAATATCTGAACACACTTTTGGACACTGGACACTTTTGGATTGTGTGAGGCCCACTGATATCTCAGCGCTATGTGACAGGCTCGATGGCACTGCTGTGACAAAAGTGACTAGAGGATAAGGGAGATTTTGAATATCTGCACACACTTTTGGACACTGGACACTTTTGGATTGTGTGAGGCCCACTGATATCTCAGCGCTATGTGACAGGCTCGATGGCACAGCTGTGACCTAAGTGACTAGAGGATAAGTGAGATTTTGAATGTATGCACACACTTTTGGACACTGGACACTTTTGGATTGTGTGAGGCCCAATGAATATCTGAGCGCTATGTGACAGGCTCGATGGCACAGCTGTGACCTAAGTGACTAGAGGATAAGTGAGATTTTGAATGTCTGCACACACTTTTGGACACTGGACACTTTTGGATTGTGTGAGGCCCAATGAATATCTGAGCGCTATGTGACAGGCTCGATGGCACAGCTGTGACCTAAGTGACTAGAGGATAAGTGAGATTTTGAATGTCTGCACACACTTTTGGACACTGGACACTTTTGGATTGTGTGAGGCCCAATGAATATCTGAGCGCTATGTGACAGGCTCAATGGCACAGCTTTGACCTAAGTGACTAGAGGATAAGTGAGATTTTGAATGTCTGCACACACTTTTGGACACTGGACACTTTTGGATTGTGTGAGGCCCAATGAATATCTGAGCGCTATGTGACAGGCTCGATGGCACAGCTGTGACCAAAGTGACTAGAGGATAAGGGAGATTGGATTGCTTTTAAAAAAGCAGTTTGAGGAGCAGTGGGTAAACAGCAATGCCAGCCTGTCAGGAAGCCTTAAAAGGCAGCCCAACAACCAACACCACTGATACACCACTATATAGCCTCCCCTTGCACTGCACACACAGTGACTGGTGTGTTGTGCAGGCCAAATTGCTATCAGCAGCAGAAGCAGTTTTTTTTTCTTCTCAGCAGGACAAAAAAAAAAAATTGGGATTGCTTAAGCAGTTTGAGGCCCAATGAATATCTGAGCGCTATGTGACAGGCTCGATGGCGCAGCTGTGACCAAAGTGACTAGAGGATAAGGGAGATTGGATTGCTTTTAAAAAAGCAGTTTGCGGAGCAGTGGGTAAACAGCAATGCCAGCCTGTCAGGAAGCCTTAGAAGGCAGCCCAACAACCAACACCACTGATACACCACTATATAGCCTCCACTTGCACTGCACACACAGTGACTGGTGTGTTGTGCAGGCCAAATCGCTAGCAGCAGAAGCAGTTTTTTTGTCTTCTTCCCTGCCTAACGCTCTCCCTACAGAATCAGCAGCAACCTCTCCCTATGCTAAGATCGGCAGAAGTAAGATGGCGGTCTGCGTGCACGCCATTTTATACCCCCTGTGACGCCCACCAAAGCAAGCCAATCACTTGCATGCCCTTCTGAAAGATGGTGGTGACCCGTGCCTATGTCATCACGTTGCCCACAGTGTCTGTGGATCCTGATTGGCTGAAAAAGAGCGCAAAACAAACTTTTGAAACGCGACTTTGGCGCGTAAGTCGCCGACCTCGTGGCCGACCTCATCCTAGGGTCGGGTTTCGTTTCATGAAACCCGACTTTGCCAAAAGTCGGCGACTTTTGAATTTTTTCGACCCGTTTCGCTCAACTCTACTGACCAGCAGTAACCTTAATGACTGCCCATCACAGCATCCTTTATGTGAAAGCGGGGGAATGAAAGTGCTGTGACCAGCGGTAACATCATTACTTTTATATTGCATTTTGTTCTATTTGTGAGACAGAGTAAACAAAAAGATAACAATTCTGTCAGTTTTTCATTTTTTTTATGGAGATCATTGTGTGGGATAAATGATGTGTTATACACCATATGTTTCGGACTATAAGATGCACCGGACAATAAAAAGCACCAATTTTGTGGAGGAAAATAGGAAAAAAAATGTTATAAGATGGAGGTCCGTAATATCAGATTTTAAGGTATCTTACATAGGGTGTGACAATGGTGTAGTGGAGTCACAGGAGGCATTGTCCCTTCCTCTGGAAGCTGGTGGCAGCAGAAGTGGAGCAATGCTGCGGGCCCTGGGTGAGAGAAGTGGGTGCCCCAGCAGTGTGATGGCACGAGCCTGGTGACAATTCTGCGGCAGAGCAGAGTGCATTGCTTTACTGGCGGCCATTTGCTGCTGCGGCCGCTGGCCTCCTGTGATCCTGCTCCACCACTCCTGCAACCCCTGGTAAGCTACATTTGGACTATAAGACACACTCCTCATTTCCCCCAAAATTTGGAGTAAAATACTGCGTCTTATAGTCTGAAAAATATGGTAGCTCTAGTCAATGAAATTATGTGTGACCTATTTTTTAACATGGTTATATTGGTTTTAACATACTTAATTAACTGTGAATATGTTGTTAATGGAGTATTTTTGGGACCCCACTTTGAATTTAACCTAGGGTCATAATTTGTCTAAAACCAACCCTGGATACAGAAGTGGAGACTAGCCTCCTGTAGCAGCATACAAAAACTGTTCAGGATTTGTTAATACTGGAAGAAATTAGCAAAGTAAAAGTAAATTATTTTTATTGTATAGAGAACAATAGTTTTGTTAGCCAAATGAGATCTAAATTCTTGGCTCTATTCTTTTGAACATAATAAGCCTACAATTAACTTAGAGAACACAGTGATCATAGCTTCTGTTACTGCTTAATGGTAGCCAATATGACAATTATGAAAAATATAATTTTTAGAAGAATAATACAGTGGATATTATACATTTACCTCTGATAACTATGAAAAGCTTTTACACTGGAAAAAGGACATAGCCATACGTGTGGGTAGTTTCAGGTTACACAGCTGGTATCTGCCTGTAATAGCATGCAATAGCAGCCACAGGAGTTTACGCCAATCGCTACTCTTTAGCCATTTATATGCCACGGTCAAACATTGCCATAATTAAATGGTGTGCATGAACACCAGCTCCCATCAAACCCTAAAATATGATAGCCAAGTGCTAATGAGGTACCAGGCAGCTTCTAAAAACCCATATGTCTGCCATCTTGGTATTCCTGCAAAGACCAACCTCAGGGTCTCAGAAAAACGGTGACAAAAAAAAATCAATTTGTTATATGGTAATTGCCATTCAAAACTACAAGTTACCCTGCAAAAAAGGACCTCATGCAGATATGTTGATGGAAAAATGAAAGTTATAGCTTTTGGCAGAAGGGAAGAATAAAATAATGTAGCAAAAACAAAAGAAACTGCCTAAAAGAGGTCTTTTAACGTTAACCTCCCCCAATTAACGCTGCTTGACTGATTTCAGAACTAATTTTCTATTTCTTATGTGCCACGTCATTCTAAAGTTATGCTTCAGAAAAATAAAAATGCAGATTTTCCCTTCAACCAACTGTGCGTATACCACATAACTTCTCTGTGGGCATTTGCATCTTCACTTGTGATATTGTCTTTCTTATTAGAACATAACCAGGTCCAGAAGGAAGTTCTGTGGTACACACCAAGTTGGATAATTGGAAAATTTGGACATTTATTACCGAGGGGCATAACTTTGGAATATAGGGGAACAGAAGAAAAAAGTAAATCTGTTCCAGAATAATTGAAACAGATGCAATTGCAGGAGCTACTTGATTAAAGTAAAAAAAAAATGTCCAGTGAAAGTTTCTGTTTAAGAGGATTAAATAAAATTATTATTTTTAACATTTTTAAGTATACAAGCAGTTCAATTTGCAGTAAATGACCCACACCAGGCCAAAGAAAAAAAACAAAACAAATTATCCTGTTTCCATTAAAGAATCACATTGTAGGGCACAGTGACATTTAGTAAATGGTTTTACAAAACATGAAAATTTATTAAAGAATAACTTTATTGGGGTTGTCCAATACTTGGACAATGCCTTCCTAGCTGCAATAAAATAAAATAAAAATGGAGTATACACCAGTATTGGCGCTATTCTAGTGATGTTGATACTTGGTATCGCATCTCATGTAACAATCTTTTGCTGTGTTAGCCCTGCAACCAATCAATGGCTGCTTTACTCTCATTTCCAGCAATTTTGATATTTTTTTTTTGGTATATCTGAAAATATGTTGTACAATCAAATTGTTGGCTGTGTGTTGTGCAGCAAGCATGTGTTACTTTGCCTAACTCTATGGCAGACATGATCTATCTGCTATTGTCACTTATTAGGTTGCCTGATTGTAATTGAATAGGAGTCACACAGTCTGATATTTGTGAGTGAGGACAGCGAGAAGTCTCTTCAAGAAAAGTGGAGGAAGTGCATTAACATCGCCTGGCGTAGATGTAACACCTCGCCATTAGTGAGAAATGAACCCGTGGATGTTCAGACACACCGGGTTCGGCTGAACTTTTCAGAACCTGATTTTGACCCCTGACTATATAAGCCAATAGCGACTCTAACTCTAACAGTGAGTGTAAAATGACTGTAAGAGAAGTCCATGTTCTGGTTCCATGTCTGAACAGTAGGTGTTCAGTACGAACCACAAACTTTACTGTTCATGTTTACCCATCTCTACTAGAAAACACACTGGTGCAGAAAATGTTTCTTTGGCCTACAAATGGCAATGAGATGGCTAATGACAATTATTTATTTAGCAGAATACTTGAAACACACATCGGTAAATAGAAATTTTTCTTTGTCTTATGAATAGCAATGAGATGTCTTATGCCAATTATTTATTTGCAACACTACTAGAAAACACACAGCGGTCCCAAAGAAATATTTATTCTGCCTACAAACGGCAATGAGATGGCTGTTGCCAATTATGTACAGTGGGTATGGAAAGTATTCAGACTCCTTTAAATTTTTCACTCTTTGTTTCATTGCAGCCATTTGGTAAATTCAAAAAAGTTCATTTTTTTTCTCATTAATGTACACTGTGCACCCCATCTTGACTGAAGAAAACAGAAATGTAGAAATTTTTACAAATTTATTAAAAGGGAAAACTGAAATATCACATGGTCATAAGTATTCAGACCCTTTGCTCAGTACTGAGTAGAAGCACCCTTTTGAGTCTTCTTGGGAATGATGCAACAAGTTTTTCACACCTGGATTTGAGGATCCTCTGCCATTCTTCCTTGCACATCCTCTTCAGTTCCATCAGGTTGGATGGTGAATATAAGTGGACAGCCGTTTTCAGGTCTCTCAAAAGATTCTCAATTGGGTTTAGGTCAGGACTTTGGCTGGGCCAGTCAAGAATGGTCACAGAGTTGTTCTGAAGCCACTCCTTTGTTATTTTAGCTATTTGTTTAGGGTCATTGTCAGTGTAACAACTGGCAAAGAGCAGACGTGTCTGAGTACCGATTAGCCAGATGGTCAACCCTGGCTACTGCATTAAGGATGGACTGAAGAGGAGAAAGTTGAGTGAGGGGGAGGTCAGTTAATAGAGTGTTACAGTAGTCCAGGCGGGAGTGGATCAGGGTGACAGTTAGGGTCTTTGTTGTCTCCATGGTGCGAAAAGGGCAGATTCTAGAGATGTTCTTCAGGTGTAAGCAGCAAGAGTGGGAAAAAGATGGTATATGGGAGGTGAAGGAGAGATTGGTGTGAAACGTAATACACATTCAGCGTGCCTGCTGCCGGGGTGTAATTATGGCGCCACCCACGGAGAGGGAAATGTCAGATTTAGGGAGGTTAGTAGGCAGCAGGAGCAGAAGAAGTTCAGTTTTGGAAAGGTTGAGTTTCAGATAGATAGCGGACATGATGTTGGTGACTGCGGACAGACAGTCACAGGCGTTCTGTATTACAGCAGGGGTAAGGCCAGGGGATGACATGTATAGTTGTGTGTCATCAGCATAATGATGGTATTGAGAGCCAAATCAGCTGATTTTCTGTCCAATTGGGGCAGTGAAAAGAGAGAAGAGAAGGGGCCAAGGACTGAGGTACCCCAACAGAGGAAGAGGAGATGAAGTAGAGACTGCGAACAAAACACTGAAGGAGCGGTCAGAAAGATAGGAAGAGAATAAGGAGAGAGCGTGTCCTTAATGCCTAGTGACTGGAGCGTAGAGAGTAGGAGATGGCGGTCAACAGTTTTGAAAGCTGCAGAAAGGTCGAGAAGAATGAGCAGAGAGTGGTCACTGTTACATTTTGATGTCAGAAGGTCATTGCTCACTTTGATGAGTGCAGTTTCGGTCAAATGTAGGGGGGAAAGCCAGACTGTGAAGGGTCTAGGAGGGAGTGAGGGGAGAGGTAACGGATAAGACAGGAGCAGACCAGGCGCTCCAAGAGTTTAGAGATGAAGGAGAGATTGGAGACTGGTCTGTAATTTAGTTGTTTGTGCAGGATAGATTGAGAGAGGGTTTCTTTAGTAATGGAGTAATGATAGAGTGTTTGAAGGAGAAGTGGAAAGTGCCTGAGGAGATGGAGAGATAAAAGATTGTAGTTAGGTCAGTTGTGACGACTGGAGAGAGAGACTAGAGGAGATGTGAGGGAATGGGGACAGTAGTGCATTTAGTTGGATGAAAAGAAGAGTGGAGACTGGAGACTTCTTCTGTGATGAGATCAATTGTGGAGAGTGAGCCAGGGGAAATGCAGGAAGGTATGGGAGTCATGGCACCTGGTGGCTAGGAGCAGATTTCCTGACAGATATTATCTATTTTTTCTATAAAGTGGGAGGCCAGGTCATCAGCACAAATGTCTGTGATAGGGGCTTGTGCTTTTAGCCTGAGGAGGGAGTGAAAGGTGTCAAAAAGTTTCTTGGGGTTGTTGGATAGTGAGAAGATCAGGTTGGTGAAGTAGGTCTGTTTCTCGAGGTGAAGGGCAGAGTTATAGGTTCTTAACATAAATTTGAAGTGGATGAAGTCTTCTGGTGTGCGAGTTTTCCTCCTATAAGCGTTCAGCACTCCTAGAGCATCGCTGGGGAATTGAGTTTGAGATGTGAGCCACGGCTGTTTTCCTCTCTGCATGTAGGTTCTGAGGGTCAAGGGAGCTACTTGATCAAGGGTGTGTCTGAGAGTGTCATTGTAGTGGTGTACAGCCAGATCAGGACAGGAAAAAGAGGAGATTGGGCACAGTGATGAGTGTTTGGAGTCTGAAAGTGTATGAGGGTTAATGGTTTGGAGATTTCTGAATGTGTGGTAAGTAGGAGTGTGCTGGGCTGGGCGATTATTTGTGAGTGTGAAGGAGAGAATGCTGTGGTCACAGAGGGGAAGCGGTGAGTTATCAAGATAGGAGATTGAACAGATCCAGACAAAGATCAGGTCAAGGGTGTTACCGTCTTAGTGTGTTTGAGAGGTTGAGAGCTGTGAGAGGCCGAGAGAAGTGGATAGTGATAGAAGCTGGGATGCAGATGTAGAAGTGTGGCTGTTAATGGGGATGTTGAAGTCTCCCAGGATGAGGGTTGGGAGTTCTGAGGACATGAAGTGCGGCAGCCAGGCAGAGAAATGGTCAAGGAAGTGGGTAGGTGGTCAAGGGGGCCGGTATATGACCACTACTCTGAGGGAGAGGGGATGGAAGAGCCTGACGGTGTGGACCTCAAAAGAAGGGAATGAGAGTGATGGAGCTGGGGGGTGACCTGGAAAGTGCATTGTGGGGACAGGAGTATGCCGACTCCACCACCAAGTCTGTTTGTGGGTCTCGGGGAATGAGAGAATTGCAAGCCACCATGGGAAATGGCAGCAGGGGAGACAGTGTCAGAATCCTGAATCCAGGTTTCAGTGAGGGCCAACAGATTAAGAGAGTTGTTCAGAAATTAATCGTGAAGGAAAGGAAGTTTGTGACATACAGACCGTGGATTCCAGAGGGCACAATTAAAAGATGGAGATGAGGGAGTGCAACTAATATTAATAAGGTTAGTAAGGTTTCGATGTGAGATAGGGTAGAGGTTGAGGGATGGTGTACCAGGGTTGGAGGAGATGTCCCCCGAAATCATTGGAGTATTAAGATAAAGAGCAAGTAATTGATGGAATTGTCAGAAGTTTTTTTCTGCGTTGTGTTTGGGCAAGATGGGCTGAGGTTTTTCAGGAAGGTGAAAAGTGCATGAGAGCTGTACATGGAAGAGAGAAGTATAGAGGGGCTGATGTGTATGAGTCAATATTGAATGGGGGATGGGGCGGTGAATGTTGATGGCATGGGAACACAAGAGGATAGAAATTAAATACTTGGCTAAAAGGGAGAGCAAAGTGTGGGTTACCTGTCTCCTGCCCTGACTAGCTGCCAATGATTAACTGCTTCATCTAGATGCTTAGCTGTTGGGATACTTTGCTGCGGGGATGTGTGCACCCCCCCCCACTGCATGCACCCCTTAGAATGCTTCTAAATTTATAGGCCACACTACAGGGTCAGGGGAGAGGGATTGTGGGAGCTTGTTTGGGATAATTTATCAGCTTCTCCAACACACCAGGTAGTGGATAGAACATCAAAGACATTAGTCTTGGCTCCATCTCTATGCTATAACACCTTTCCCAAGATAATATGACCCTAGCCATGAATATACAGCAGTGAGTATTGAGTATAATGCAACAAATGAATTATAGCAATGATTCAGCAGAGTTCTATGTTCTATACCATTAAAGTTGTTGCAGGATAACAAGGCAGTAGTTGATAGACAGCAAGCAGAGTTCTATGTTCTACAGTATACCTGTGTGAAGAGAGAAGATGGATGTTAATTCCTTGCCATGGATTAACTGCTTTGTCTAGATGCTTAGCTGCTTGGATGCTTTGCTGAGGGGATGCGTGCACCCCACACGCATCCCCCATTAGGAATCTTGAGTACTGCAGAAATTATTTTGTAACCTTGGCCAGATCTGTACCTTGCCACAATTCTGTCAATGAGATAGCTGATGCCAATTATTTATTTGCAACACTACTAGAAAACACACACAATGGTCCTGAAAAATTATTTATTTGGCCTATATATGGTAACAAGATGGCTGCTGTAAATGATAACTTTTGCAACACTTCTGGAAAACACACATCAGATTACAGAAAATGTATTTATTTGGTCTAGAAATGACAATGAGATGGCTAATGCCAATTATTTATTTCACAGACTAACAGAAAACACACGCAGGTTTAGAAAAATTATTTATTTGTTCTATAAATGAAAACCAAACTGCTGATGCCAATAATTTATTTCCCAGACTACTAGAAAACATAAAGAGGCTTAAAGGCATAGTACTCCCCAGGTAGGGGAGGCATAGTAAACACAGCTGCAGCCTTTCAACAAGCTTTACTATTCATCCGAACACAAAACAGGAAACTTGACATATATTAAAAAGTCCGTGTTCAGGGTTTTGAAACAGACAATAGGTGTCCGGTATGGATGGTGAACTTTACTGTTCAGGTTCGCTCATTCCTGCTCACCACCAGTAAAAAGTGTTTTGGCTGTTCATTGATTTTGAACCAGTCACAGAAGAAGTAAGCAGGCTCCTTGCATCTTCTCGCTCAACCACTTGCACCAGTGACCCATTTCTGTCACATCTCCTCCAGTCCCTTTCCCCTGCTGTTACCCCTCACCTAACTAAAATATTTAACCTCTCTCTCTCTCTTCTGGTATTTTTCCCTCCTCATTTAAGCATGCCATCATCCATCCACTACTTAAAAAACCATCCATCGACCAAAACTATGCCGCTAACAATAGACCTGTCTCTAATCTTCCCTTCATCCCTAAACTCCTCGAACGCCTGGTCCACTCCCGTCTTATCCGTTATCTCTTTGATAACTCTCTTCTCGACCCCCTCCAATCCAGTTTCCGCTCTTTACACTCTACTGAAACTGCCCTCACTAAAGTCTCTAATGATCTACTAACAGCTAAATCAAATGGTCATTACTCCATGCTAATTCTCTTGGATCTCTCTGCAGCATTCAACACTGTGGATCATCAGCTCCTCCTCACTATGCTCCGTTCCATTGGCCTCAAGGACACCGTTCTGTCCTGGTTCTCCTCCTATCTCTCTGACCGCTCCTTTACTGTATCTTTTGCTGGCTCCTCCTCCTCTCATCTTCCCCTTACTGTTGGGGTTCCTCAAGGATCGGTTCTAGGCCCCTTCCTCTTCTCTTTGTACACTGCCCCTATTGGTCAAATAATCAGAAAATTTGGTTTCCAGTACCATCTCTGTGCTGATGACACCCAATTATACGCTTCTTCTCCTGACATCACGCCTGCCTTTCTAGAAAACACCAATTGTCTAAACACTGTGTCTAACATCATGTCCTCACTATATCTGAAACTGAACCTGTCAAAGACTGAACTCCTTGTGTTTCCTCCCACTACTAATGTACCTATACCTGACATTGCCATTTCCGTGTGTGGTTCCACTATTACTCCCCAGCAACATGCCTGCTGTCTTGGGGTCATACTTGACTCCGAGCTTTCCTTTGCTTCCCACATCCGATCACTGGCTCACTCTTGTCATCTGCACCTCAAAAACATTTCTAGAATTCGACCTTTTCTTACTTTTGACTCCGCAAAAGCTCTTACTATTTCTCTTATTCATTCTCGTCTCGACTATTGTAACTCTCTTCTAATCGGTCTCCCTCTTAACAAACTCTCTCCCCTCCATTCTGTCTTGAATGCTGCAGCCAGGATCATATTCCTCGCCAATCGTTATACTGATGTCTCTACCTTGTGCAAGTCATTACACTGGCTACCCATCCACGCCAGAATTCAGTATAAACTTATTATCCTCACCCACAAAGCGTTCCATGGCTCAGCTCCACCCTACATCTCCTCCCTTGTTTCAGTCTACCACTCTACCCATGCCCTCCATTCTGTTAATGACCTGAGGTTAGCATCCTCAATAATCAGAACCTCCCACTCCTATCTCCAAGACTATACACGTGCTGCGCCAATTCTTTGGAATGCACTTCCCAGGTCAATACGATTAGTTCCCAATCCCCACAATTTTAAGCGTGCCCTGAAAACATATTTATTCAGACTGGCCTACAGCCTCAACACATTAACCTAACTATCCCTATGTGGCACAGTCAAAAGTTTTACCATAACCAGGTTCCCTGCATCATGTTCCCACATGCTTTATGCATACATTAGCCCTCTGTGTCTATACTGTAACACACTTACCATTATGGCTGGTCCGAACAATCAGGGCAATTGTTACCACCCACCTTTCGTGTCTCCCCTTTTTCCTCATAGATTGTAAGCTTGTGAGCAGGGCCCTCATTCATCTTGGTATCTGAGATGATCTATGTGATTACTGTTATGCTGTTATGTCTATCGTCTGTACAAGTCCCCTCTGAAATGTAAAGTTCTGCGGAATATGTCGGTGCTATAGAAATAAAATTTATTATTAACTGGTAACACACTGATGCTATGGAAGCTGTGATGGAAATGATCGAAGTTGTAACTTTTTAATACATAAAATAAAGTTTTGACTTCTATGGAAAATATTATATTTTGGATGTTTCTCTTTCTGCAAATTTTCAAAGTGGTACATCAGCATTGAAGTAGGACAGCTCATTCCCATTAGGTCTTTTTCTAGAGCTATTCTGTGTTCTCTGAGTGCTCCTATCCCTATGCAGTACAGTCATAAATTAGTGTTTTTGCCAGCCCCTTTATTTTATACTGCTTCTGATAGCAAATTATTGCAGATTTTTTAAATTTGCATTGAACTGCAGGTTTCAGGAAATTCTACTGGAACTCAATCCTTCGCAGATCGATCCGTTAAATTTCTATTCAATTTTAGTAATTACAATTGGGTGAATTTGTGTAAGTGTAATTGAAGTATAATTGAACTTTACCAAAGTACGCATTCTTCAGAATACAGATTTTCTTTTAATTTGCTCCAGGAAAATACAGAAAGATGGCTGCCTGGCTGCCATTTAACTGAACCTTAGAGGGTTAGCAAAAGGTTAAAAGAAAATTAAAAAGCTTATACTCACCTCATCTCTCACCTCCCAGCCACTTAAATAGTACACCCTCCATCATAGAGTGTGGTTCTTCTCTTGAAGAAGTTTGAAGAACTTCAAAATGCATTGCGAATAAGCTGTATGGCCAATTCTATATAATGTGTTCTGGATTTTTCATTACATCAGCAGAGCAGACTACCACTTCTATCCTCTCACTACTTGCTCTACTCGGCGGGATTTCCCCACCTGAAGGTACTACAGCAGTTGTCAATCCTTGATTCCTTAGTTGGGGGTTAGACAACCCTAAAAGGTGAGCAGTTATTTACCCCTCACAAATGTCGCCCTGTTTCTTTTAGACAATCTGTACGGAGGCACACAAAGTCCAAGTAGCATCAAACTACAGAGCTGTTAGCATTCTATGTGCAACTGTACCGAGCTTTAATAGTTATGTGCATGAGCCCTTATGCTAATATAGTACTAACCTTCAGTAAAACGAAAAGTTAAGTCTAAATTTTGATAATAATCACCTTTAAACTAGAAATGAAGAACATTTTTTCAGATGATAGAAAGGATAGATTTAATATGAAAATCATGCTACTTCCATTTCATCACCATGAAATAATTGGGTAGGATTAGGCTAATCATCCAATAATCCTAAATAATTAAAAGAGCTAATTAAAACACACTATAACAGTTCACACTTTTATCCACAGAAAATAGAAGGTCGCTGAACACAATTATGTTTTAATAGTATGATGTCTAGGAATTAATTTTGAGATGTATGAATTGAAGGCATTTTCATTAATCATTGTCATTATGGAAGAATTAAATACTCTTTGACGGCTTCCAATCACTAGTACATGTCAAAAATAAAACTGAGGACTTATACACTCTATTAATATATACATTTATAGAAAGCTGAGTTTTAATAACTTTGCATATGCAAATATCCACTTCAGAAAGGAAGACTACTAGAACTAGCAATAGTAAAGGTCAATATCGAACATTTAATGAGCTTTGCCATTAGGGATGAGCGAACACGAACTGTAAAATTTGGGGTTTGTACCATGCTGAACTTTGAAAACGGACTTCTCTCAGGAGACTGTGAGAAGTCTGTTTTACTGTTCAGAGCTTGGATGCTTAATAAAGCTTGTTGAAAGGTAATCCACAAGCTTTTAGGCTGTTGGTACATCTGCACCTATCATAGCCTTGCCAAGTATTGACATGGCTGTGATTGTCCGGTGCCACGCGTGATTCAGCCTTTATAACCGTCTGACCATGGATAATGCCACCATTTTGCCCTGTCTAGTGTAGGGACAGTTCCAGAGAGGGATAGTGTAAAATAAATAAATAAAAAAATTATGTGGGGTTTTCTGTATTTTTAATAACAAAAGCAAACTGCTATGAGCTGGGAAAGGGCCAATATCTATGGACCTTCTAAACCTAATAGCATCAGCCCCCAGCTGCCTGCATTGCCTTTGATGGTTATTAAAAATGGAGAAACCCCCCAAAAATGACGCAGGGTCCCCCCTATTTTTAATAACCAGCTAAGGCAAAGCAGGCAGGTGCGGTATGATATTAAAGGGCTGGGAAAGTCCATGAATATTATCCCTTTCACAGCTAAAAAGACTAGTCCTCAGCTGCTCAAGAAATAGCGCATCCATTAGGTGCTTCTCGATTGCCCTGGTGCAGTGGAAATCAGAGTAATAGTTTATGGGGTTGAAGTTAGCTTTGTAATGTAAGCTGGTATCAAGCCCATGGGTTAATAATAGAGATGTGTCTATCTGACACCCCCGTTACTAACCCCATATAAAAAAACAAAAAGAAAAACACAGCTTTTATTTATTTGAATAAAGACTCCCAGTCAAATTCCCTGGTTTATCTTTATTATTAAAAAATAATCCCAGCAGATCTGACTTAATCCATCCAGATCCAACGATGTCCAGCGATTCCCTTCTGCAACCTATGGAGCGTCCCTTTCCCAGCATAATAAGACCAGCTCACAGCTGTCTGCTTTCCCTTTGGTGGTTATTAAAAATAGGGTGGATGCCAACATTGTTTTTTTCATTTATTTATTTCTTAACACATACAGTATAACATACACACAAGCCACTGCTCCACTCCTCTACATGGACCTCCACCTGCTGGTTGAAGATTTTTTTTTTACCTTTTTTATTCTATGTGTTAAGACAATGTTCCCCAACTCTGGTACTCAAGAGCCACCCACAGGTCATGTTTTCAGGATTTCTTTAGTATTGCCCAGCTGATAACTGGAGTACCTGCACAGACAAAAATTCCATCACTTGCGCAGTACTAAGGAAACACTAAAAACAAGATCTGTTGGTGGCTCTTGAGGACTGGAGTTGGGGAACACTATTTTGTAGATTGTAAGCTCTCACGAGCAGGGTCGTCTTATTTTGCTTTAATTATTGTATTGTTAGCCTTGTTACTTATGACTTGTGTTTTGAAACTGTTAAACTGTAAAGCACTGCGGAATATTTTGGTGCTATTTATCTAAAGATTGTTATTATTATTATTTTAGGTAATGTCCCTATTCACATTGGTTTGCAGGGTAATTGTCTTGCTCTTACCCCCATTGTGCTTCCCTTTTCAGCCACCCTAGCATTTACTACAACCATTTTACAGCCAAGTTCAGGACCTCATTGACATATGGGGTTCAGTTTCTGAGTCATTTTTGGGTCAAGTTCTGGTACCCAAACTTTCAGCTAAATTTCGGTCAAACCTGATTAATAGGACAGCTGCATATATAAAATTTCCCAAGGAGCATTGCATGGCCTATACATCTCCTTAGGCTGGTTTGGCATTCTACAAAAGGAGAACCATCCCCCCTTAGACCACATATAAGAGGCATCTCAACAACGTAAATTGCCTGCTTTGCACTAATGAGAGGCAAATACCCTGAAACACTTGTTGGCCAATGGATTGTTTTGTTTATCATTTTATACTTAGTCAGTATTAACTTTCAGGATTCCTACCCCCAAGAGGTGGCACAAGAGATTTAAGGGGGTTTTACACATAGCGATATCGCTAGTGATATTGCTATAACGTCACCGATTTTGTGACGTTATAGCGATATCGCCAGCGACATCGCTATGTGTGATACTTACTGTACCTCCGACCGGCTCCCCCGCTGGTTATCGCTGATCGCGCGAGAATGTCCGGCTCCATTTCTCGTCGTCTGCTTCCTGCTGGGCTTCCTGCTGTGACGACGAGCGACGCGTGGACGCGGGCGGGAGGACGTCTTCATCGCTGTGTGTGAAAGGTGAGTATCGTGCGCTGCGTCGCTGCTGCATCGCTGTGAGATCTTTCTGTGTGAAAGCTCACTAGCGATCATTTAGCGATGCACCAGCGATCCTGACCGGGTCGTATCGCTGGTCGGATCGCTGGTGCATCGCTAAATGTAAAAGGGCCTTTAATCCTCTTTGTCTCTGAAGAGGATATTTGCATATTCAAATTCCCAGAGCATTGCATTGTCTATAGGTTTCCTTACACTGGCTTTGCATTCTCCACAAGGAAAAATGTTCCCCCTTGGATCCAACCACTTTACAAACATTTTATCTATAGAAAAAAAAACAGAAAACTGAGCCAGAGTATGACTAGAAAACATGCATGATGTAAAGAAGAATATTTAGAATTGAGAGTCCTCAGTGGTTGATACCTTTTAATTGCTAACTGAAAAGATGGTAACAATTTCAGTTAGCCATTAAAAGGTATCAACCACTGAGGACTCTCAATTCTAAATATTCTATCTACTGGCTAACATGGTACAAAAATATATATCTTTCCTGTATGCATGATGTAAAGGCATGTTCACACTGGGCATAAAAACAAGCAAAACCAAAAAAAGACAATGTGTGCATATTATTATAAATATTATTATTATTATTTTATACAGCACCATTGATTCCATGCTGCTGTACATGAGAAGGGGTTACATACAAATTACAAATTACAAATATCACTTACAGTAAGCAAACTAACAATGACAGACTGATACAGAGGGGAGAGGACCCTGCCCTTTTGGGATTACATGCTACAGGATGGTAGGAAAGGAGACAGTAGGTTGGTGGGTTACAGTAGTTCCGGTGTTGGTTGAGGTGATATCTCCGGTAGTGGTGAGAGAGAAGGAGGTATCGGGGTCATTGCAGGCTGTAGGCTTTCTTGAAGAGGTGGGTTTTTAGGTTCCGTCTGAAGGATCCAAATGTGGTTGATAGTCGGACTTGTAGGGGCAAAGAATTCCAGAGGGCAGGGGCAATTCGGGATAAGTCGTGGAGGCGGTTGGATGAGGAGCGAATAAGTGTGGAGGAGAGAAGGAGGTCTTGGGAGGACTGGAGTTTACGTGAGGGAAGGTATCGGGAAAATAGTTCAGAGACATATGGGGGAGACAGGTTATAGATGGCCTTGTTTATCAGTATTAGTAATTTGAACTGGATACGCTGAGGGAATGGGAGCCAATGAAGAGATTTGCAGAGGGGGGAAGCGGAGGAGTAGCGAGGAGAGAGATGAATTAGTCGGGCAGCAGAGTTAAGGATGGACTGGAAAGGTGTGAGGGTGTTAGCAGGGAGACCACAGAAAAGGATGTTGCAGTAGTCGAGGCGGGAGATGATGAGGGCATGCACAAGCATTTTAGTAGATTGAGGGTTGAGGAAAGGACAGATTCTGGAAATGTTTTTGAGCTGAAGGCGACAGGAGGTAGAAAGAGCTTGGATGTGCAGTTTGAAGGACAGGGCAGAGTCACAGGTTACTCCTAGGCAGCGGACTTCCGGTACTGGGGAAAGCATGATGTCATTAATTGTTATAGCTAGGTCAGGTAAGGCTGGTTTCACATTAGCGCTTTTTAAGCGCACGCACGGCCGGGGGTAGCTCCGCCCCCGAGCCGGCTCTCTGCCCGGCGTGCCCGCCCCTTGCTTGTAGCGCCGCCTCCTAGCGCACAGCGGCGCCTGCGATCAGCGCACCCTATCTTTAGCATAGGGTGCGCAGATCGTGCGCAGGCCGTGCGCTAGTTGCGCTTTGACCTGCGCTGCGCACTTTTGACGGTGCGCCGTGCGCGCCCAAATCAAACTTTTCGGATTTTGGCGCGCACGGCGCACCGTCAAGAGTGCGCAGCGCAGGTCAAAGCGCAACTAGCGCACGGCCTGCGCACGATCTGCGCACCCTATGCTAAAGATAGGGTGCGCCGATCGCAGGCGCTGCTGTGCGCTAGGAGGCGGCGCTACAAGCAAGGGGCGGGCACGCCGGGCAGAGAGCCGGCTCGGGGGCGGAGCTACCCCCGGCCGTGCGTGCGCTTAAAAAGCGCTAATGTGAAACCAGCCTAAGGAAGATATGTGAGATGGAGGAAAGATGATGAGTTCAGATTTGTCCACATTGAGCTTGAGGAAGCGAGAGGAGAAGAAGGAGGATATGGCTGATAGACACTCTGGGATTCTGGACAGCAGAGAGGTGACATCTGGGCCAGAGAGGTAGATCTGAGTGTCATCAGCATAAAGGTGGTACTGGAATCCGTGGGACTTTATGAGTTGCCCCAGACCAAGTGTATAGATTGAGAAGAGTAGGGGTCCTAAAACAGAGCCTTGAGGGACTCCAACAGAGAGAGGGTTGGATGAGGAGGTGGTGTGGGAGTGGGAGACACTGAATGTGTGGTTGGAAAGGTATGAGAAGATCCAAGATAGGGAAAGGTCTTTGATGCCGAAGGAGGAGAGGATCTGTAGTAGGAGGCAGTGGTCAACTGTGTCGAATGCAGAGGACAGGTCTAGAAGCAGGAGTATAGAGTATTGTCCATTTGAATTGGCTGTAAGTAGGTCCTTAGTAATTTTGGTCTGGGCTGTCTCAGTGGAGTGATGGAGGTGGAAACCAGATTGTAGATTGTAAAAGAGCAAGTTAGATGATAGTGGGAGGAAAGTTCAGCGTGGACGTGCTGCTCCAGGAGTTTGGAAGCGAATGGGAGCAACGATATTGGGCGATAGCTGGATATAGTGGTTGGGTCGAGGCTTGGCATTTTAAGGATAGGCATGATTGTGGCATGTTTGAAAGCAGAAGGGAAGGTACCGGACGTTAGTGATAGGTTGAAGAGGTGGGTTAGGGATGGGATAAGTGTGGTGGTGAGGTTGGAGAGGAGGTGGGATGGAATGGGGTCAAGTGCACAAGTTGTGAGGTGCGATTTGGAGAAGAGACAATTAAGCACCCCTTCAGTGATGTTGGAGAGTGAGGTTATGGGGTTTGGGCATTGGTCTGGTATACAAAGGGGTTGTGGTGGTTGAACGATGAAGACTTGCCTTGTTTGGTAAATCTTATTTTTGAAGTGTGTGGCAAAGTCCTCGGCAGAGATTAGGGAGGTTGGAGAGGGCAGTGGTGGGCGGAGGAGGGAGTTAAAAGTTTTGAATAACTGTTTGAGGTTGTAAGATGGGGAAGATACAAGGGTTGTGAAGTAGGCCTGTTTAGCAGAGGTGAGGGCAGATTTGAAAGCGAGTGTTGCCTGTTTGAATGCGGTGAAGTCGTCTTGCGAATTTATTTTCTCCAGCGCCGCTCTGCAATCCTGTGTTATGAATCGGTCACCGAGGAGGATAGCAGGCCCAGGCTAAGCCACAGAAAACCAGGGAAGTTGGTTCTAAGCGGATTGCAGACTCCTGATCCTATCCACACAACTAGCAGTAGCCGTGGAGCGTACCTACAATGATCCTAGACACCTTGGCACAGCCGGAGAGCTAACTAAGCCTAAAGCAAGAAAGGGGAAATCTAAACTGCCCTGGAGCAGACCCGAAAGGAATAGATAGCCCCCAAACATATATTGTCGGTGAGCAAGATGAAAACACAAACGCATGCAGAAAAATAGACTGAGCAAACGATGAGGCCCACACTGACTAGACAGGACAGGAAAGGAAAGACACTCTGCAATAACGCAAAAAATACGTCTGATGCACAAAAAAAACTGAAGTCGCACGACTTCGCCCCCACTATATCAGCACTCTGGTATATTCTGAAAGCAAAGCAAAAAGAGACCAATATAACAGGGCACAAAACAAACTGGCACAAGCAGTAACATATGTGCGGTGATTCAGCACAGCCCTAGCAGGAGCTAGCTGACCCGCACAAAACAGAGATAGAAAAAAACAGATCAAATGCAAACAGAATAGCAAATGAACCACTTAGCTGAACCACGCAGGGAAAGAGCAGGAGACATCAGACCTCAGAAGGCACAGGAAAAAAATCACCAGCAGGGATAGAGGGAGTCAGCTGTCTTAAATCCCAATCAGAAACCCCAGATCTCCAATCGTCTTCCTCATTATCAGGTGGCAAGCCTCTGTCAATCAGATCAGCTCCACTACCTCCAATAACCACCAGAGGGAGCCCAGAAAGAGAATTCACAACCCCTCTGTCAATCTGACCAGCTTCACTACCTTCAGTAATCACCAGAGTGAAGCCAGAGAGAGAATTCACAACATCCTGGACACTTGCCGGAGTGTTATTGTGCCAGGGTTGTCTGTTGATGCGTTGCATTTTGCCATGAACAAGAGGGGCAACCGTGTCAATAGCTGATGCGAGAGTGGCATTGTAGAAAGCAGTTGCAGTGTCTGTGTCATGGAGTGAGGATATGGATGCCAGTGGTAGCATAGAGTCAGACAGCATGTGGGTGTCTAGGTGTGCAAGGTTTCTGTGGGGGTACGCTTGTTGCTGGACATGGGTGACAGGTGAGGAGGACAGGGATGAGAAAGTGAGTAGATGGTAGTCAGATAGAGGGAGAGGGGAGGTGCTGAAGATAGAAAGAGAGCAGAGGCGGGTGAAGACCAGGTCTAATGTGTGTCCGTCTGTGTGGGTGGCTCCGGAGGACCACTGACTAAGTCCAAAGAATGAAGTACGGGACAGGAGTTTGGAGGCTGCTGACTGAAGGGTATCAGTGGGGATGTTGAAGTCACCCATGATGACAGTGGGGATGTCGGTTGAAAGAAAATGAAGAAGCCAGGTAGAGAATTGGTCAATGAAGGCAGTGGTCGGGCCTGGAGGTCGGTATATGATGGTCACTTGGAGGTTGGAGGGAGAGTATATGCGGACAGAGTGGACTTCAAAAGAGGGAAGGATAAGGGAGGGAAGAGGTGGGATTGGGTTAAAGGTGCAGTTGGAAGAAAGAGAAGACCCACTCCTCCACCATGTCTATTACCAGGGCATGGAGTGTGGGTGAAGTGGAGGCTGCCGTAACACAGCGCAGCAGGGGAGGTGGTGTCAGAGGGTGTCAGCCAGGTTTCTGTGAGGCCGAGGAAGGCAAGATTGCGAGAGAGAAAGAGGTCATGAATCTCATGGAGCTTATTGCAGATGGTGCGGGCTGTTGTGAACTCCGTTGCTCGGATTTCTGAGCCGAAGTTCCCTCTGGTGGTTACTGAGAGTAGTGGAGCGGGCCAGGTGGATGGAGGGTCTCCACCTGACGATAATTGGGAATCTGGGATTGCTGGCTGGGAGCATATAATGGAGCTGGCTGCTCTTGAAGGTTGCTGGTGATTTTTTCCTCTGTGTGCATTTGGAGCTCTTTTGTCCCCAGCCTGATCTGCATGTTCAGCTAAGTGATTCTTTTGCTAATCCTTTGCATCTAATCTGGTTGTGTCTTTTTTTTTTGCTTTGCTGCTAGGGTTCAGCGTGCTCCCTGCTGGGGGCAGCACTGGGCCCTGCTTCATATGTTGCAGCTTGTTCAGTCCCCTGTTATGTTAGTATCTTTTTGCTTTGCTGCCAGTTTATACCAGAGTGCTGATCTAGCGGGGGTGAGATCGTGTGATCTCAGGTTTTTTGTATATCAGTAGTTTTGGACTTTTTCAGGGTTTTGTGCGTGATTGCAGACAGTATCTTTTCTGTCCTGTCCTGTCTAGACAGCTTGGGCCCCACCGTTTGCTCAGTCTGTTCTCTGCCTATGTTTGTGTCTCATCTTGTCTCATCAACAATATGTTTGGGGGCTGTCTATTCCTTTGGGGATCTGTTCCGGGGCAGTTTAGATTTCATCTTTCTGTCTTTAGGCTTAGTTAGTCCTCCAGCTGTGACGAAGCATCTAGGGCATCGTAGGAACGCTCCACGGCTACTGCTAGTTGCGCGAATAGGATCAGGGGTCTGCAATCCACTTAGTTACCAACTTCTCTGGTCTTCTAGTGGCTTAGCCTGTTCCTGCCATCCTCCTCAGTGACCCATTCATAACAGCGGGCATTCCAAAGTGCTCCCGAGAGAGGGAGCAGGGGGTCGGGTGTCAATGGCACAGGTTTTAAGTTGGAAAGATTGTGGTAGTTCTTATTAGATAGGGAGCAGTAGGAAGGGGTAGTAATGGGGGGTATGAGCTGTGGGGGTCCAGGATTGGGAGATATGTCGCCAGCAGAGAGGAGAAGCAGAGAAAGGGAGAGCAGATGGGAGAAGGAGAGTGGGCAGCTTGTTTTATGTTTCATTCGGACAGATTTGAGGTTGAGGAGCAGTTCAGCAGAGGAGGTCAGGTGGGGAAGAAAGAGGGAAGGGGAGATGATTATTTGGTTAGAGGGTGCTGGGGTTTGGGGTTAGCGAAGGAGGGTGAGGATTAAAGGAGCAAACACTTTGAGGCCATAATTAAACATGGTGGAGGAGTAGGGGGGTTAATAGAAAAGCAGTAATAACAAGTGCTTACTCAGCAGACATACCCAAAAAGAGAAAGGTGTATAGTGAGGGGTCCTGCCGTGACTAACTGCTGTAGTAATAACTGCATATTCACGATACTTTTGCTGCAGTGATACTTATGCTGCAGGGAGACACGTGCCTAACCACGCACACGTGCCCCCCCCTAGGAAGCATCTGAATATATAGGACTGATGGAGGATCAGGTGAGAGGGATTGTGGGAACTGATTTGGGATAAATTACCAATTGCCTAGCACACCAGGGGATGTTAGACAATCAAAGGCACAGGGCCTGGCTACATCCATATGCTAGTAAAACCTTGCACCTGATAACTTCTCTAGTGGCCCCAGCATGGATATACAGCAGTAAGTATTGAGTTACATGCAACAAATGAATTTAGCAAACATACAGCAGGCACTGTTATATACCATTAAATGAAATGTTGCAATAGACAGCAAGCAGAGATTGTACCATTAAATGAAATGTTGCAGTAGACAGCAGTAGACAGCAAGCAGAGATTGTACCATTAAATGAAATGTTACCGTAGACAGCAAGCAGAGATTGTACCATTAAATGAAATGTTGCCGTAGACAGAAAGCAGAGGTTGTACCATTAAATGAAATGTTGCAGTAGACAGCAGTAGACAGCAAGCAGAGATTATACCATTAAATTAAATGTTGCAGTAGTATTACCTAATTAATATAAATAAGTCAAAAAGCAAGTGCATTAAATAATTAACATAGGGTATTTAGTAAACACTGATTTTTGATAAAAAAAAAGCATAAAGCTGTCCCACCTCAACAAGGTATACCCAATTAGGAAAGTAACTACACTCTCTAATGTTAAAACCTACCTAGTGTGAAGAGTGGCAGAGTCACCAGGTCCCAAAAGGACACCCAGCTTTGGAAGGTCTATATATGAACTGCCCAGCTCAGTGACAAGGGGGCCATACACTATTTGTACTGAAAAGTGTTGAGCTTTCCGATACCGCAAGTATCGGGTATCGGCCGATATTAGCTGTATCGGAATTCTGATACTGACTTCCGATACTTTTTTCATATCGGATGCTGGAATCGGAAGTTCCCATAATGCTATCAGCCCGCTTGCTTTGATTCAGCCAATGGGAATCCTCAGAAGTGTGGGCACATCCTGTTAGGCATGGCTGTGATTGGCTGCTGAAATGATGTCATGATGCACTATAAAAGCCACTGCCACCGCCATTTATGGTCACTCTGCTGTGAATTCAGTTAGGGACAGGCTGCTGTTGAAGACTGTGAGGGACAGTTAGAAATAGCGATTCTAAAAACAATATTGTGCTTTACCCAGGCTACATAAGCCACCACTGTAGCTTTCTTTTGCCTAGCAGCAGTGTTCACAGCTGTCTGCAAGGGCTGTGTGAGTGCAGCTCACGCTGTGGAGTGGGTCCTGCAGCCACGTCTGGTTGTAGGCCGCCCAGCGTGCCTCACTGCTGCCTCATACATATTTTTCTTTTTGAGCTGCTTATTTTTAAAAAATTCTATCTAGTGTGCTTCCATCCGTATCCATAAACGTTGGTTGCAAACACTAGTAGTAGACAGCGGAGCCTTTCTGCAGCCTTTCAGTGCTAGTGCCCACTTAGCTGCACTGTTCACGGCTATCTGAGAGGTCTCTGGCTGTGTGTGAGTGCAGCTCACGCTGAGTAGTGTGTCCTGCAGCTACGTCTGATTGTAGGCCGCTCAGCGTGCGTCACCGACTCACACATTTTTCTTTAATTGGAGCTCATTTCTCTTCTCCTATTAGTGTGTATCCATCCCTATCCATCTACATTGGCTGGTTGCAAACACTATATAGGAGTAGATAGAGGAGCCTTTTTTCTGGCTTGTACCCTTCAGCTGCAGCCAGATTAGTATTACCCAATTTTTTGGGAGCCTCATCTATTGCATTGTAGGTTACCTGCCTGCATTGTAATAGCTCCAGAAAGTTGGTGATACTCTCACTTTCAAATCTTTGGTCACATCCTTTTAGTTTCCCCCCCCAAAAAAAAAAAAACAACAAAGTTCACCAAACACTACATTTGAAAGTTGTGTAGGCCACATTAGCTCCCATTAAAGTGTAGTCGACACACACACTTCATAAAATTAGTGTTTCTGATACCTGTAACCAGCTGTTCAGGAATAAGCACACTAAGGCCCCCCTTTGTACTTTTCTGCCTATCTTTCTCAGTCTAGCAAGATGAAGAAGGCAGGGAGTAAGGCACGTGGCCGTGGGCGTGGAGTTTCAGCAGGGAGAGGACGTGGGGATTCTGCAGGGAGAGGACGTGGGGATTCTGCAGGGAGAGGACGTGGGGATTCTGTGCCTGCTGTTGGTACCAGTGAGTCAGCATTCCCCAGTTTTAGCAGGCAACAGTCCTTTATGCGCAGCTTTGTAGGACCTCACCGTACCGAACTGCTGCGGGAGGAACAAATTGAAGCCGTTGTCGGATGGATGGCAGCTAACGCATCGACTTCAATTACTTCCACATCCTCTCAGGGCCAGAGCACCGAAGAGCAACCATCTGTCTCTTCACCACCTGCCAAAGTGCCCAGGCAGTCAGAGAGCCCTGGACAGGAGTCATCACAGTCTCTACTTCTGTTCTCGGAATCTGTTGGTTTGGAAAGAGGGGGCCAGCCAAGCAGCATTCCAGAATGTGAAGAAGAGGGAGTATGCAGTGATGCGCAATTTCTTTGTCCCTCTGAATCTGAAGAGGCGAGTGGGCCAGTGCCTATGGTCAGCACACCTCAGTACGCATCAGATGATGACGAGACTCAGTTACCACTTTCTGGTGCATACGGTGCTGGCGAGACAACCCAGGAGAAGCAGGTGTTTGAAGAGGGGAGTGTAGATGATGAGGTCCTTGACCCATCATGGCGTGAGAAACAGGAAGGTGGTGGGAGCAGCTCTGAGGAAGAGATTCCCCAAACGGCCAAAACCGGAGTGAGAGGGAGGGGGAAGACTTGGTTGCCTGTAGCCTCCACTTCGGCACCTGTTAGGAGCATTCCACTTTCAAAAGGCAAAATGGGCGCTCCCAAGACTTGCAGTGCGTGGTCCTTTTTTGACACAGTTGCAGATGACATTTGCTTTGTCAAATGCAAGCTGTGTCATCAGAGAGTCAAAAGAGGGAAAAATGCCAGCAACCTCAATACCACTAATATGTGGAAACATGTGCGGACCAAGCACGAGGTGGAGTTACACAGACACACTGAAGACGTAGGCCAACGTACAGCACCACCTACCACCTCTTCAGCTCGTGTTGGGGCCTCTTCCTCCAGCTCACACACAGCTGGTTCGGCTTCCTCACAGGATCGCCGAGGAAGAACCTGTGGCACTGTTGTCCGGAGACCCTGTGACATTCCACCCACAGCACCACGTTCCAAGTCATCCTCACACTCCCAGGCCACTCGACAGCCATCGGTAGCACAGGCATGTGAAAAGGTGGCCATACTCGGCAAACCATCCCCGAGCACAGGCTCTGAATGCTGGCATTGCCAAACTACTGGCACTTGAAATGCTGTCATTCAGGCTGGTGGAGACTGACACCTTCCGGGACTTCATGGCATTGGCAGTCCCACAATACACCGTGCCCAGCCGCTTTTATTTCAGCAGGCGAGCCATCCCTGCCCTGCAGAAACATGTGGAGGCAAACATAAAACATGCGCTACTAAATGCCGTCAGTAGCAAGGTCCACCTGACCACCGATGCGTGGACCAGTAACCATGGACAGGGACGATACCTTTCCCTCACTGCCCATTGGGTCAATGTTGTGGAGCCGGGTACAGATCTGGAGAGTGGCGGTCTACGTGTTCTGCCAACTCCACGGATTGCAAGAATCCAGTCTGTACACATTGACTCCTCCTCCTACTCAAGTTCCTCTGAAACAGCGCAGCAGGAGCCTGTTATGACCGATATGAGCACAGCCGTGGCCAAACGTCAACAGGCCGTACTGAAATTAATTTATTTGGGGAATCGAAGCCACACAGCACAGGAGCTCTGGAATGCCATCAAGCAGGAGAGCAAAGTGTGGTTTCTGCCTGCGAATCTCCAGCCAGACTTGGTAGTGTGTGACAATGGCCGAAATCTGGTGGCAGCTCTTGGCCTTGGCAACCTCACTCACATCCCATGTCTGGCATATGTGCTCAACTTGGTCGTGCAGAGCTTTCTGAGGGACTATCCGGATCTTGATGCACTGCTGCACAAGGTCCGCATAGAGTGCACTCACTTGCGGCGTTCCAGCACGGCAAGATCGCACCTTGCTGCTCTGCAGCGCCGATTACGCTTTCCGGAACATCGCATCATATGTGACCTACCCACTAGGTGGAATTCAACGTTACATATGTTGGAGCGGTTGTGTGAGCAGCAGGCAGCAGTCATGGAGTACCAGCTGCATCAGGTGCAAACAAGTCGCAATGTGCGCCGGTCACACTTCAGCACCACTGAGTAGGCCTCTATGAAGGACATCTGCCTCGTTTTGCATGCCTTCGATGATTCCACGCGGATGGCGAGTGCAGATGATGCACTAGTCAGCATGACTGTCCCCCTTATCTGCCTGCTTCAAAAAACACTGCAAGCACTAAGGGAAGAGGTTTTGGAAGAGGTGGAGGAGGAGTCCAAAATGCCATCTGCCTCTGGACAGTCTGCGCTACGTGCTTCCTCACAAAGGCATAGGCAGGGGACACTTTGTGAGGAGGATGAGGAGGAGTCGATGGAGGAGGAAGACATCTCTCCACAGGAGGGAGGTACACAAACCTCTACTCAGTATGTACAGCGAGGGTGGGGTGATGCAGAGCAGGCAGAGATCACGCCTCAAGCAGGGGACAGCGGTTCTTTGGCAGTTGGGAGTCTGCAGCACATGGTTGACTACATGCTGCAGTCCCTGAGAAACGATCGCCGCATCGCCCACATTCTCTACACGGCTGATTATTGGGTGTACACCCTCCTAGATCCTCGCTACCGGGACAACTTGCAAACCCTCATACCAACGTTGAACCGGGAGCGTAAACTGCGGGAGTACCAAGGCACACTGGTGCAGTCCATCATGTTTTCCATTCCACCTGACAGCAGTGGTGCTAGTGCTTTACAAAGCACCTCTGTGCATCGAGCCAGTGCAGGAAACTCGGCACAAAGAGGGAGCAGAGGCAGCGCCTCAGCACAAGGCAAGACCACTATGGCCCAAATGTGGCAAAGTTTTGTGTGTCCACCACAATTGTCTACACCATCACTGACGGCTCCAGTCAGCAGGAGGCAACGTTTCCGTCAGATGGTGACAGACTACATGTCTTGCCCTGTGACTGTACTCTCAGATGGCTCATCCCCCTTCAAGTTATGGGTCTCTAAGCTGGATACGTGGCCAGAGCTTAGCCAATATGCATTGGAGGTGCTGGCTTGCCCTGCTGCCAGTGTATTATCGGAACCCGTCTTTAGTGCCTCAGGTGGTGTACTAACAGACCGTCGCACGCGACTTTCTTCCGATAACGTCGACCGGCTTACTTTTCTGAAAATGAACAAGGCCTGGATCTCCCCAGAATTTGCCAGTCCTCTTCCCGACTAAATAATTGGTTGGCAACTGTATCCAGGTCTCCTGTTGTGTTCATGTTTCTACCACCTGAACTATAATCCCTGGGCTTCAACACAGCCAGTTGTCGCTCAGATGTGTCGTCTGCACAGACAAAAACACTAGCTCCTGTGTTAGTGGGGTTCAGTAACGCCAGCTGCTCCCCTGCTGTGTGGACGGCAAAGTCTCCAGCTCCATCCACATTCAAACTACTACTGATTTTTAACCCTGCTCCAATTAGGCCTCTGGCTCCACTGTCTCTAGTATTTCCCCTGGCCTCCAACCCCGCCAGTGACAGCTCTTAAATGGCGTCTGCATAATCCACACTTGTTCCAGTGTTACTTGGCCTCAGTCACGTCAGTTGATCCCCTGATGTGTGTCCGGCAAGGTCTCCTGCTCTGTCCACATTCCCATTACTAGTAGTGTGAATGAGGACAGAGCAGGAGACCTTGCCGGACACACATTGGGGGATCAACTGACGGGACTGAGGCCAAGTAATACAGGAACAAGTGTGGATTGTTCTGACGCCACTTCAGAGCTGTCACTGGCGGTGTTGGAGGCCAGGGGAAATACTAGAGACAGTGGAGCCGGAGGCCATAGTGGAGCACGGTTACAATCAGTAGTAGTCTACTACCTCTATAAAACGTGCTGCAAGTTGGCCTCAGCCTGCTCCATGCCTCATCCTGGGCTCCAACAACGCCAGTTGGTGTTCAGAAGTGCCGTCTTCACAGAAAAAACACACTCGCTACTGTGTCTGTGGGGTTCAGTAATGCCTGCTGTTCCCCTGCTGTGTAGATGGCAAAGTCTCCTGCTGCCTCCACATGCCAACCCTATCAGGCCTCAGCCTGCTCCATGCCTCTTCCTGGGCTCCAACAACGCCAATTGATGTTCAGAAGTGCTGTCTTCGCAGAGAAACACACACTAGCTACTGTGTCTGTGGGGTTCAGTAACGCCAGCGGTTCCCCTGCTGTGTAGATGGCAAAGTCTCCTGCTGCCTCCACATGCCAAAACCATCAGGCCTCAGCCTGCTCCATGCCTCATCCTGGGCTCCAACAACGCCAGTTGGTGTTCAGAAGTGCCGTCTTCACAGAGAAAAACACACTCGCTACTGTGTCTGTGGGGTTCAGTAATGCCAGCTGTTCCCCTGCTGTGTAGATGGCAAAGTCTCCTGCTGCCTCCACATGCCAACCCTATCAGGCCTCAGCCTGCTCCATGCCTCTTCCTGGGCTCCAACAACGCCAATTGATGTTCAGAAGTGCTGTCTTCGCAGAGAAACACACACTAGCTACTGTGTCTGTGGGGTTCAGTAACGCCAGCTGTTCCCCTGCTGTGTAGACGGCAAAGTCTCCTGCTGCCTCCACATGCCAAAACCATCAGGCCTCAGCCTGCTCTATGCCTCTTCCTGGGCTCCAACAACGCCAGTTGGTCTTCAGAAGTGCCGTCTTCGCAGAGAAGCACACACTAGCTACTGTGTCTGTGGGGTTCAGTAACGCCAGCTGTTCCCCTGCTGTGTAGACGGCAATGTCTCCTGCTGCCTCCACATGCCAACACCATCAGGCCTCAGCCTGCTCCATGCCTCATCCTGGGCTCCAACAACGCTAGTTGGTGTTCAGAAGTGCCGTCTTCACAGAGAAAAACACACTCGCTACTGTGTCTGTGGGGTTCAGTAATGCCAGCTGTTCCCCTGCTGTGTAGATGGCAAAGTCTCCTGCTGCCTCCACATGCCAACACCATCAGGCCTCAGCCTGCTCCATGCCTCATCCTGGGCTCCAACAACGCTAGTTGGTGTTCAGAAGTGCCGTCTTCACAGAGAAAAACACACTCGCTGCTTTGTCTGTGGGGTTCAGTAATGCCAGCTGTTCCCCTGCTGTGTAGATGGCAAAGTCTCCTGCTGCCTCCACATGCCAACCCTATCAGACCTCAGCCTGCTCCATGCCTCTTCCTGGGCTCCAACAACGCCAGTTGGTGTTCAGAAGTGCCGTCTTCGCAGAGAAAAACACACTCGCTACTGTGTCTGTGGGGTTCAGTAATGCCAGCTGTTCCCCTGCTGTGTAGATGGCAAAGTCTCCTGCTGCCTCCACATGCCAACCCTATCAGGCCTCAGCCTGCTCCATGCCTCTTCCTGGGCTCCAACAACGCCAATTGATGTTCAGAAGTGCTGTCTTCTCAGAGAAACACACACTAGCTACTGTGTCTGTGGGGTTCAGTAAGGCCAGCTGTTCCCCTGCTGTGTAGATGGCAAACTCTCCTGCTGCCTCCACGTGCCAAAACCATCAGGCCTCAGCCTGCTCCATGCCTCATCCTGGGCTCCAACAATGCCAGTTGGTGTTCAGAAGTGCCGTCTTGACAGAGAAAAACACATTTGCTACTGTGTCTGTGGGGTTCAGTAATGCCAGCTGTTCCCCTGCTGCGTAAATGGCAAAGTCTCCTGCTGCCTCCACATGCCAACCCTATCAGGCCTCAGCCTGCTCCATGCCTCTTCCTGGGCTCCAACAATGCCAGTTGGTCTTCAGAAGTGCCATCTTTGCAGAGAAACACACACTAGCTACTGTTTCTGTGGGGTTCAGTAACGCCAGCTGTTCCCCTGCTGTGTAGATGGCAAAGTCTCCTGCTGCCTCCACATGCCAACACCATCAGGCCTCAGCCTGCTCCATGCCTCATCCTGGGCTCCAACAACGCTAGTTGGTGTTCAGAAGTGCCGTCTTCGCAGAGAAAAACACACTCGCTACTGTGTCTGTGGGGTTCAGTAATGCCAGCTGTTCCCCTGCTGTGTAGATGGCAAAGTCTCCTGCTGCCTCCATATGCCAACAACATCAGGCCTCAGCCTGCTCCATGCCTCAACCTGGGCTCCAACAACGCCAGTTGGTGTTCAGAAGTGCCGTCTTCACAGAGAAAAACACACTCGCTACTGTGTCTGTGGGGTTCAGTAATGCCAGCTGTTCCCCTGCTGTGTAGATGGCAAAGTCTCCTGCTGCCTCCACATGCCAACACCATCAGGCCTCAGCGTGCTCCATGCCTCATCCTGGGCTCCAACAACGCCAGTTGGTGTTCAGAAGTGCCGTCTTCACAGAGAAAAACACACTCGCTACTGTGTCTGTGGGGTTCAATAATGCCAGCTGTTCCCCTGCTGTGTAGATGGCAAAGTATCCTGCTGCCTCCACATGCCAACCCTATCAGACCTCAGCCTGCTCCATGCCTCATCCTGGGCTCCAACAATGCCAGTTGGTGTTCAGAAGTGCCATCTTCACAGAGAAAAACACACTCGCTACTGTGTCTGTGGGGTTCAGTAATGCCAGCTGTTCCCCTGGTGCGTAAATGGCAAAGTCTCCTGCTGCCTCCACATGCCAACCCTATCAGGCCTCAGCCTGCTCCATGCCTCTTCCTGGGCTCCAACAACGCCAGTTGGTCTTCAGAAGTGCCGTCTTTGCAGAGAAACACACACTAGCTACTGTGTCTGTGGGGTTCAGTAATGCCAGCTGTTCCCCTGCTGTGTAGATGGCAATGTCTCCTGCTGCCTCCACATGCCAACACCATCAGGCCTCAGCCTGCTCCATGCCTCATCCTGGGCTCCAACAACGCTAGTTGGTGTTCAGAAGTGCCGTCTTCACAGAGAAAAACACACTCGCTACTGTGTCTGTGGGGTTCAGTAATGCCAGCTGTTCCCCTGCTGTGTAGATGGCAAAGTATCCTGCTGCCTCCACATGCCAACCCTATCAGACCTCAGCCTGCTCCATGCCTCTTCCTGGGCTCCAACAACGCCAGTTGGTGTTCAGAAGTGCCGTCTTCGCAGAGAAAAACACACTTGCTACTGTGTCTGTGGGGTTCAGTAATGCCAGCTGTTCCCCTGCTGTGTAGATGGCAAAGTCTCCTGCTGCCTCCATATGCCAACAACATCAGGCTTCAGCCTGCTCCATGCCTCAACCTGGGCTCCAACAACGCTAGTTGGTGTTCAGAAGTGCCGTCTTCACAGAGAAAAACACACTAGCTCCTGTGTTAGTGGGGTTCAGTAACGCCAGCTGTTCCCCTGCTGTGTAGACGGCAAAGTCTCCAGCTCCATCCACATGCCAACAACATCAGGCCTCAACCTGCTCCATGCCTCAACCTGGGCTCCAACAACGCCAGTTGGTGTTCAGAAGTGCCATCTTCACAGAGAAAAACACACTAGCTCCTGTGTTAGTGGGGTTCAGTAATGCCAGCTGTTCCCCTGCTGTGTAGACGGCAAAGTCTCCTGCTGCCTCCACATGCCATCAACATCAGGCCTCAGCATGCTCCATGCCTCAACGTGGGCTCCAACAACGCTAGTTGGTGTTCAGAAGTGCTGTCTTCACAGAGAAAAACACACTAGCTCTTGTGTTAGTGGGGTTCAGTAATGCCAGCTGTTCCCCTGCTGTGTAGATGGCAAAGTCTCCTGCTGCCTCCACATGCCAACAACATCAGGCCTCAGCCTGCTCCATGCCTCAACCTGGGCTCCAACAACGCTAGTTGGTGTTCAGAAGTGCCATCTTCACAGAGAAAAACACACTAGCTCCTGTGTTAGTGGGGTTCAGTAATGCCAGCTGTTCCCCTGCTGTGTAGAAGGCAAAGTCTCCTGCTACATCCACATGCCAACAAAATCAGGCCTCAGCCTGCTCCATGCCTCAACCTGGGCTCCAACAACGCTAGTTGGTGTTCAGAAGTGCCGTCTTCACAGAGAAAAACACACTAGCTCCTGTGTTAGTGGGGTTCAGTAATGCCAGCTGTTCCCCTGCTGTGTAGACGGCAAAGTCTCCAGCTCCATCCACATGCCAACAACATCAGGCCTCAGCCTGCTCCATGCCTCAACCTGGGCTCCAACAGCGCTAGTTGGTGTTCAGAAGTGCCGTCTTCACAGAGAAAAACACACTAGCTCCTGTGTTAGTGGGGTTCAGTAATGCCAGCTGTTCCCCTGCTGTGTAGATGGCAAAGTCTCCTGCTGCCTCCACATGCCAACCCTATCAGGCCTCAGCCTGCTCCATGCCTCTTCCTGGGCTCCAACAACACCAGTTGATGTTCAGAAGTGTCGTCTTCACAGAGAAACACACACTAACTCCTGTGTTAGTGGGGTTCAGTAATGCCAGCTGTTCCCCTGCTGTGTAGACGGCAATGTCTCCTGCTCCATCCACATGCAAACAACTACAGATTTGTAACTGTGCCCAACTTAGGCCTCTGGCTCCACTGTCTCTAGTATTTCCCCTGGCCAACAACCCCACCAGTCGCTGCTCTGATGTGCTGTCTGCACAATCCACACTTGTTCCTGTGTTACTGGGGCTCAGTCACGTCAGTTGATCCCCTGATGTGTGTCTGGCAATGTCTCCTGCTCTGTCCCCATTCCCATTAGTTGGAGGCCTGGCGTGGTTGGAGGCCAGGGGAAATACTAGAGACAGTAGAGCCAGAGGCCAAAGTGGAGCACGGTTACAATCAGTAGTTGTGTACAACCAATATAAAACTCGCTCCAAGTTGGCCTCAGCCTGCTGCATGATTGACCCCTTTGTTTCAACATCGCATGTTGCTGCTTAGAAGTGTGTTTGCCACGGGTACTCCCTCCTGCCCAGCCGGGTTCCAGTACCGTCAGCTGTTTCTCGGCAGAGCCTTTGGCTTAGGTGCCTCCTTCTTGGTATCCGAGTTCCAACAATGTCTGCTGGTCCTTGGTAGTGCTTTTTAGCACAGGTAACTCCTGCTTAGAAACCATGTTCTAGCACCGTCAGCTGGTCCACGGTTGTGCCATTGGCTCTTGTTCCTTTTGCTGCCCTTCCGGGTTCTAGCACCGTCAGCTGGTTCTTGGCAGTGTCTTTGGCACGGGCACTCCCTCCTGCCCAGCCTGGTTCCAGCACGCCTGCTGTTTCCGGGTAGTGTCAACGTCACTTTGCCATCAATACGTTGTCCTGTCGTGTTGCAGTCGGGTTAGCCGAGTCTATGGTGCCTGCAGTTTCGGTGCTTCCTATGTGGGCTGCTGGTTCTGGTAATAAAGGCTGGTTCCATAGTGCCAATAGGACAAGCAGGACAAGTCCCAATAGGACTGTGGGTTTCGGTAACTGCGGCCGGCTCACGGCCTTGCAACTTTGTTTTTTTCCTGGGTACCTTGTGCTATTAATCCGGGTTCCAGCACCGTCAGCTGGTTCTCGGCAGAGCCTTTGGCCTACGTGCCTCCTTCTCGGTATCCGAGTTCCAGCAACGTCTGCTGGTCCTTGGTAGTGCTTTGTAGCACTGGTACCTCCTGCTTAGTAACCGTGTTCCAGCACCGTCAGCTGTCCACGGTTGTGCCATTGGCTGTTGTTCCTTCTGCTGCCACTCTGGGTTCCAGCACCGTCAGCTGGTTCTCGGCAGTTCCACTGACTCTTGTAGCTAATGCTACCCATCTGGGTTCCAGCACCGTAAGCTGGTTCTCGGAAGTGTCTTTGGCACGGGCACTCCCTCCTGCCCAGCCTGGTTCCAGCACGCCTGTTTCCGGGTAGTGTCAACGTCACTTTGCCATCAATACGTTGTCCTGTCGTGTTGCGGTCAGGTTAGCCGAGTCTATGGTGCTTGCAGTTTCAGTGCTTCCTATGTGGACTGCGGGTTCTGGTAACAAAGGCTGGTTCCATAGTGCCAATAGGAAAAGCACCCCCTGTAGGACTGTGGGTTTCGGTAACTGCGGCCTGCTTGCGGACGTGACACTTTGTTAATCATGGGTACCTTCTGCTACCCATCCGGGTTCCAGCAACATCAGCTGGTTCCCGGCAGAGCCTTTGGCCTAGGTGCCTCCTTGTCAGTATCCGAGTTCCACCAACATCTGCTGGTCCTTGGTAGTGCTTTGGAGCACAGGTACTTCCTGCTTAGTAACCGTGTTCCAGCACCGTCAGCTGTTCCACGGTTGTCCCATTGGCTCTTGTTCCTTCTGCTGCCCCTCCGGTTTCCAGCACCATCAGCTCGTCCTCGCTAGTTTCATTTGCTCTTGCAGCTTCTGCTACCCATCCGGGTTCCTGCACCGTCAATTGGTTCTTGGTAGTGCCTTTGGCCTAGGTGCCTCCTTGTCGGTATCCGAGTTCCACCAACGTATGCTGGTCCTTGGTAGTGCTTTGGAGCATAGGTACCTCCTGCTTAGTAACCGTGTTCCAGCACCGTCAGCTTGTCCACAGTTGTGCCATTGGCTCTTGTTTATTCTGCTGCCACTCCGGGTTCCAGTACCATCAGCTCGTTCTCGCCAGTTCCTCAGCCTTCTTGTAACTTCGGCTACTTTTCAAAGTTCAAGCTTGTGGAAATGGTTTTTGATTCTCACTCTGGATCTCCCTGACAATGACCCTGAAGACGACGACCCTGAAGGCCACACAGAAGAATACCTAAAAGATGACTCTGAAGAAGATGACCAAGAGGACAAAGAACAGGAAGACAACCACCAAGATGCAGAACACCAAGAGACAGAAGACCAAGAAGCATAAAAACCAAAAGCAGAAGAACATTAAGCATAAGACTAAAAATCTGAGCATATGAGATTGTCAAATTTATAAGCAGAAGAAGACTAAGCAGTGTATGGGGGTGAGTCCGTTCCTCCTCGTGGTGCCCCTGGAAAAGGCCTGCTACTGCAGGCCAAACTGATCGCGGACAAATCCTGTCGTAAATCTTTTGTGACAGGCTGAACGGAAGGTGTAATCTTCAAACTTTTGTAGATAACAACTACAGGAATGCCTGACACAAATAAGAATATGATGAAGAAGAATAGGAAGAAGATGAAGAAGTAGAATATGAAGAATGAAAGAAGAAGAAGAAGTAGAATATGAAGAATAGAAGAAGAAGAAGAAGAAGAAGAAAAATAGAAGAAGAAGAAGTAGAATATAGAAGTAGAAGTAGAATATGAAGAAGAATAGAAGAAGATACTGCTGCTGCTGAAGATGATGAAGGAGAAAGTGTGGGAGAAGTAAAAAAGAAGGTGAAGAGCATGGAAGTAGTGAAACATATCTGACAAAAAATTAAAGACTTTAACATAGTCAATATCTTTGTAACTACGAACGTCTTTAAAAAAAAAAAAAATTCCTGCTATTCCATTTGATTGGGCTAAACCTCGATGGCTTTAATGTCTCCTACACCTCCCACAATACAGTCTACATTATTATTAGTTGTTTTTCTTCATGTAGAAGAAACAGGGAAAAAAAGGGTTTTTTTTAATTCCGATATTTCTGTTCCATTGACTTGAATGGGACTTCCGGGATCGGAATCGGCGAAACACGATACTTTTTTTAGATCGGCCGATCCGTTCCGATACGATATTTTTCAGTATCGGGTGGTATCGCTCAACACTAGTACTGAATACAAACATACTGGAGAAAAAAAACAGAAAACTGAGCCAGAGTATGACTTGAAAACATGCATGATGCAAAGGCATGTTCACACTGGCCTTAGAAACAAGCAAAACCAAAAAAAGACAATGTGTGCAAATACCCTAATCAAAATAAATAAGTAAAAACGCAAGTGCATTAAATAATTAACATAGAGTATTTAGTAAACATTGTTTTTTGATCAAAAAAAGCATAAAGCTGTCCCACCGCGACAAGGTATACCCAATTGGGACAGTAAGTACACACTATAATGTTAAAACCTACTGTTAGGATTGGCAGAAAGTGGAGCATTCCACAGGGCCTCAGGTTACACGGTACCGGGCTGGTCAGGTTCTTTAAAGGGGATGTCACGGTGGCAGTGACCCGGTCCGTGGCCCAGGGCGTCCAGTAAGAAATAGAGGATAATTATGTGGTGTTTGGTCGTGACGCCACCCGTGGTGTTCGGCAAAGGGCAGCCGACGCTGCGGTTTTGGTCCACTGGGGCTGGTGGTGACGCAGCAAAGATGGTTCAGCTCCCCACGGGTAGAGAGGGGCCCCAGGGAAAATATGTTTGATTGTTCAGATGGTGGTGAACGTTGGGATGCAGATGAAAAGTGAAGGACACAGAGAGGTGCAGTTTTCTTTACCTTTTACTTGAACGGAAATGCAATCTGGGGTACCACATACAGATGATGGATTGAGTCTGGCTCACCTGGAGGCATTCAGGGGATCCACCCTGCCAGGTGGGTTTGGGGACCTTCCTTCTGCGCTCTGTTTTCGGGTCCCTGCTGCTTGTAGCTAAGCTGCGGCCCTCTCCTGCGTGATGATTGCTAACCTGTATGGCAGACAGCGTGAGCCTATGTCACGGGCACTGTCCTATTCACTGTCAGCCCCGGGCTCTTGGTCTACTGCCATGCCCTTCAGGTGTTCAGTGTGGGCAAGGAACTTCCAGTCCCCTGCACTCCAGATTCAGTTGTCAGGGCGTACAGCTCCTGCCCAGCCAAGGACTCTGGCGTCCCTTTTTATCAGCACTTCGCTCTGGGGTCAGCTATGTGCAATTTTTGTTCCCCAGAGCCCTTGTCTCTGCTCCTGTCCATTCCCTCTCCACAGACCAACTCCAACTGTCTTTGTCCTGAACTCCATCTGCTCCCGTTTCCATGACAACTCCCTTGTTTACTCTCTCAGCTGACTTCTTACTGACTCACTAACCCCTCCTACTGGCCAGAATTTGTAAGGAAGCTCCCTTTTTTGGCCTACAACATGAATTGACATGTACTCTGTGTTACCTGACATGGGGACCCTCTGCCTCCAGGCATGACATCACCCCTCAGAGGGAGGCATTGTCACAGTGGCAACCGGACTCTGGGGTGCCACAAAAGCACCAAATAGGAAATTATAATAAGGTACTTTCTCAACCTGGGGTCCACCGTGCGGTGATGGAGAAACCACAGCTAGCATAATAGTGGAGCAAGGCTGCGAGAAAACATTTAAGGCACATTAAGTTAAATGTCACAGTGTACAGTGTACACAGAGAACAAAGTAACAAGCTCTGTTACACCACAGAGCGGTACAATAAAGCAAAGCAAAAAGGATTATACCCTGTTAGACTACACAAGCGTATAGAAAATACTAATTGGGGTCCCTATAACTTAACCCCCAGGGAAGACTAAGTTGGTGGTTGACCCTGCTCAGACACATGGTGTGCTTTAGCACACGCACCTGAGCACACTCGGTGCAGATGGTAAGTTCAAACGGGAGTTCCCACCCTACACTGCCTGTCTAGACCAACGCTTGCAGTGCTGTTAGCGAACACGTGCACACATGGTGGTAAAGTAGCCACAAGCACACATGATACTAACACACAGACGTGCACCATTGAGAGCTTTTTATACCTTGCTCAAGTTCAGACAGACAGGACCTTGACAATGGACTAATCTGAAGCTGCCACATTACCAGAATGTGGTAGGGGGCCGGGATTGGGGGGTGGACCACTGCTTACCCTGTCAAGATGACACAAACACCAGGCGATGCAAGGACGAGGCGGAGACAGATTTCAATAGTAACAGTTCGGGATTTATTCGTCGTCCTCCTGACGACCACAACCACGCACCGCAGCCTCTTTACAGTTCTCTGTCTCCAGGCCCGGGTACCTGCACCTTTGCCCCAGTCGAAGTAATGTCCTTCGCGGATCTTTCGCTGGGGCTGTCCTAGACCAATCTATCGCCAGCGCTTCACCTGCCCGAGCTCGTCGTCCAATCGGTACCCCCGGGGCCTCGTCTGTCCTGCCGTCCGTCGGGTCAGGGCACCCCCCTGACTGTCCTCTTTCCTGTCAGCCCCCCTGGTCGAACTCTTTTCTGTTCGCTATCTTCTACCGAGCTCCTCCCGGGACTAGCCTGTCTGGAACTCTAACCAGTTCTATTGATTCCCTCTCTCACTGGGAATTCCCCTCCTGGGTTCCTATCTCCCCGCCCCCCATGACTAAGCGTTTCTCAAGCCGTAAGCTGCTGTTAAGTCCTAAGCTACTCCCCCCTGCCATCTTGTGGCCATTTCTCGGTACTGCACTCTCCTATCTGCCTAACCTAGCTGTCACCCTTCTATCCGGTCAATCTCCGTCTCCTGTGCACAAACTGTCCCCTCCTTCTACCAGTCACGTCTGTCCATCAAGTCACCTTCCCCACAAGAGCACCTGATATCTGAGCACCAATGGGAAGGCACCATATCATGGACATACTCAGTAGGGTGAAATCTGGACTTAGGCTCCAGAGCATAGTGTTGCACATGAAAACTAGTAGTCACCATAGGCTTAGCTGGAGGGCCAGCATTAACTAAACATGCAGCACGAGCCTGGGCAAGGCGCTAGGACCGATGTCTGTGCTGAGCAGTCATCCCAGCAGCCGAACCTGAATGGGAGACCACAGCACCAGACAAGGTTTGAGATCCATCCCATGCAGTGGGAGAATCCTAGCACCTAACGTCACCACCCCCTCCCTGTTGATGTTTGCCACTCTCAGAAGCCGCCATATGCTGGGAGGCATGGAAGTCTTTTTGCAGATCGGCTGAAGTTCTAGATGGTACGAAGAACTTGCCCGGGGGTACATGGGCTTTTTGACACAGGCTCTCACAGAAGCTACCCCATTTTTGTATGCTCCCATTGCCCAATCAGTCTGGGGGGAGTGAAGCCACAACCAAGGTAACCCCAGAAGTAGAAAAAGTTCAGCTCACCGTTACAGGTGTCTTGATGATCGGAGCACGGATCCGTTGTGTTAGGCGTCCAACAATGCTCAACGATATATTGAAACCCATATTTTATTCACCAGGCAAAGTGACAGATTGAGGATAAAAGCAGATACAAACTTGTCCAGATTTTCTATATGGGTAGAATAACATACAAAAAGTAATGGATTTTTCAATGTAGTGAAGAGGTGATGCAAGGGACAGGATGCTGATGCCAGGCGGTTGGTCAGAGTATGGTGCGAGAGGTAGAGCGGTATGCTGTAAAAATGACAAAGGATCCTCAGTGGGTCGACAGGTGCCACACAATGGGTAGCACAGAGGAGAGGAACATAACAGGTAGCGATGGCATTAAACCCACGCTGTTCCAAAGACTGAAAAAACTATTTCAACTAAATCATAAACTTTCAGTGATGTCCTACAAGCTAAGCCTAAATTTCATCATTAAAACCTCGCTTACATTTGCCTAACATCACTGTATCATAGCTTACTAATATCACCATATAGTGACTAAATAATGCCTCCTTACTGTTGCTCAAAGTGAATATTATAGGTACAAGGCTAACTTCCCTCTATTTCAGGGTGACATCAAATGCAAGAGCATTGTATGAAGTGGTCCATGCAGCTTAAGGACTGTGTCTGTGCTGCCTCCCTGAAGTAGAGAGAAGCTAAGTGCACATAGAGGTAAGTATTCATGGTCTGTGCAGGTTTTCTGATATATGCCAATATGAACCTTAATGCATTATGAGTAAAACCAGTTCATTTAGTACAAAAACAAACCCCAGAAGTTCTTTTGACAAAAAATAACAAATAGTATTTGTCTTTAAATGTAACCTATTTTTATTGTGGGTTCAGGGGTGGATTAAGGTTAGCCAGGGCCTCGGGCTGTTCAGTCTCTGTGCGCCCCCCGGTCATGTGACGAGGTCATGTGACGGGTAGAGTTGAGCGAAATGGGTCGGTCAAATTCATAAGTCGCCAACTTTCACTGAAGTCGGGTTTCATGAAACGAAACCCGACCATAGCGTGAGGTCAGCCACGATGTCGGTGACCAGAGCGCCAAAGTCGCGTTTGAAATGATGCTTCCAGCGCCCTTTTTCAGCCAATGATGGAGGACGCACACCGTGGGCAACGCGATAACATGGGCATCGGTCACCACCATCTTTGAGAAGGGCATGCAAATGATTGGCTTGCTTTGTGTGGCGTCACAGGGGCTATAAAAGGGCGTGCACGCCGACCGCCATCTTACTTCTGCCGATCTTAGCATTAGGGAGAGGTTGCAGCTGATGATTCTGAATAAGGGAGAGCGGTAGGCAGGGAAGAAGAACAAAAAACTGCTTCTGCTGGTAGCGATTTCCACTGTACAACACAACAGTTTGTGTGAAGTGACAGGGGAGGCTATATTTTTGTGCATCAGCTCTGTTGGTTATTAGGCTGCCTTATAAGGCTCCCGGATAGCTGCATTGCTGTTTGCACACTGCTGTGCAAACTGCTTTTTTAAAAGCAAAAATACTTTTCTTCCTCTTTTCTGCACAGTTACCAAACGTTCATTTTTCCACACTTTTGTGTGCAGCAGTCCTGCTTATTAGGCTGCCTGCTGCCATACTTGGACTGAGAGCATCATTGTCAGCCTCCTAAAATCTCTAGGGAGCTTTCAATTCTCCCCAATACTATATACACACCTTGTACTTGGTCATACACCTGCCTATTTCAGCCTGTTAAATTGAGGTGTAATCTATAGTGGGCCTGAGATAATAGTTCAGCCTCCTAAAATCTCTAGGGAGATTTTTGGAGGCACAGGTACTTCCTGCTTAGTAACCGTGTTCCAGCACCGTCAGCTGTTCCACGGTTGTCCCATTGGCTCTTGTTCCTTCTGCTGCCCCTCCGGTTTCCAGCACCATCAGCTCGTCCTCGCTAGTTTCATTTGCTCTTGCAGCTTCTGCTACCCATCCGGGTTCCTGCACCGTCAAATGGTTCTCGGTAGTGCCTTTGGCCTAGGTGCCTCCTTGTCGGTATCCGAGTTCCACCAACGTATGCTGGTCCTTGGTAGTGCTTTGGAGCATAGGTACCTCCTGCTTAGTAACCGTGTTCCAGCACCGTCAGCTTGTCCACAGTTGTGCCATTGGCTCTTGTTTATTCTGCTGCCACTCCGGGTTCCAGTACCATCAGCTCGTTCTCGCCAGTTCCTCAGCCTTCTTGTAACTTCGGCTACTTTTCAAAGTTCAAGCTTGTGGAAATGGTTTTTGATTCTCACTCTGGATCTCCCTGACAATGACCCTGAAGACGACGACCCTGAAGGCCACACAGAAGAATACCTAAAAGATGACTCTGAAGAAGATGACCAAGAGGACAAAGAACAGGAAGACAACCACCAAGATGCAGAACACCAAGAGACAGAAGACCAAGAAGCATAAAAACCAAAAGCAGAAGAACATTAAGCATAAGACTAAAAATCTGAGCAAATGAGATTGTCAAATTTATAAGCAGAAGAAGACTAAGCAGTGTATGGGGGTGAGTCCGTTCCTCCTCGTGGTGCCCCTGGAAAAGGCCTGCTACTGCAGGCCAAACTGAACGCGGACAAATCCTGTCGTAAATCTTTTGTGACAGGCTGAACGGAAGGTGTAATCTTCAAACTTTTGTAGATAACAACTACAGGAATGCCTGACACAAATAAGAATATGATGAAGAAGAATAGGAAGAAGATGAAGAAGTAGAATATGAAGAATGAAAGAAGAAGAAGAAGTAGAATATGAAGAAGAATAGAAGAAGAAGAAGAAGAAGAAGAAAAATAGAAGAAGAAGAAGTAGAATATAGAAGTAGAAGTAGAATATGAAGAAGAATAGAAGAAGATACTGCTGCTGCTGAAGATGATGAAGGAGAAAGTGTGGAAGAAGTAAAAAAGAAGGTGAAGAGCATGGAAGTAGTGAAACATATCTGACAAAAAATTAAAGACTTTAACATAGTCAATATCTTTGTAACTACGAACGTCTTTAAAAAAAAAAAAAATTCCTGCTATTCCATTTGATTGGGCTAAACCTCGATGGCTTTAATGTCTCCTACACCTCCCACAATACAGTCTACATTATTATTAGTTGTTTTTCTTCATGTAGAAGAAACAGGGAAAAAAAGGGTTTTTTTTAATTCCGATATTTCTGTTCCATTGACTTGAATGGGACTTCCGGGATCGGAATCGGCGAAACACGATACTTTTTTTAGATCGGCCGATCCGTTCCGATACGATATTTTTCAGTATCGGGTGGTATCGCTCAACACTAGTACTGAATACAAACATACTGGAGAAAAAAAACAGAAAACTGAGCCAGAGTATGACTTGAAAACATGCATGATGCAAAGGCATGTTCACACTGGCCTTAGAAACAAGCAAAACCAAAAAAAGACAATGTGTGCAAATACCCTAATCAAAATAAATAAGTAAAAACGCAAGTGCATTAAATAATTAACATAGAGTATTTAGTAAACATTGTTTTTTGATCAAAAAAAGCATAAAACTGTCCCACCGCGACAAGGTATACCCAATTGGGACAGTAAGTACACACTATAATGTTAAAACCTACTGTTAGGATTGGCAGAAAGTGGAGCATTCCACAGGGCCTCAGGTTACACGGTACCGGGCTGGTCAGGTTCTTTAAAGGGGATGTCACGGTGGCAGTGACCCGGTCCGTGGCCCAGGGCGTCCAGTAAGAAATAGAGGATAATTATGTGGTGTTTGGTCGTGACGCCACCCGTGGTGTTCGGCAAAGGGCAGCCGACGCTGCGGTTTTGGTCCACTGGGGCTGGTGGTGACGCAGCAAAGATGGTTCAGCTCCCCACGGGTAGAGAGGGGCCCCAGGGAAAATATGTTTGATTGTTCAGATGGTGGTGAACGTTGGGATGCAGATGAAAAGTGAAGGACACAGAGAGGTGCAGTTTTCTTTACCTTTTACTTGAACGGAAATGCAATCTGGGGTACCACATACAGATGATGGATTGAGTCTGGCTCACCTGGAGGCATTCAGGGGATCCACCCTGCCAGGTGGGTTTGGGGACCTTCCTTCTGCGCTCTGTTTTCGGGTCCCTGCTGCTTGTAGCTAAGCTGCGGCCCTCTCCTGCGTGATGATTGCTAACCTGTATGGCAGACAGCGTGAGCCTATGTCACGGGCACTGTCCTATTCACTGTCAGCCCCGGGCTCTTGGTCTACTGCCATGCCCTTCAGGTGTTCAGTGTGGGCAAGGAACTTCCAGTCCCCTGCACTCCAGATTCAGTTGTCAGGGCGTACAGCTCCTGCCCAGCCAAGGACTCTGGCGTCCCTTTTTATCAGCACTTCGCTCTGGGGTCAGCTATGTGCAATTTTTGTTCCCCAGAGCCCTTGTCTCTGCTCCTGTCCATTCCCTCTCCACAGACCAACTCCAACTGTCTTTGTCCTGAACTCCATCTGCTCCCGTTTCCATGACAACTCCCTTGTTTACTCTCTCAGCTGACTTCTTACTGACTCACTAACCCCTCCTACTGGCCAGAATTTGTAAGGAAGCTCCCTTTTTTGGCCTACAACATGAATTGACATGTACTCTGTGTTACCTGACATGGGGACCCTCTGCCTCCAGGCATGACATCACCCCTCAGAGGGAGGCATTGTCACAGTGGCAACCGGACTCTGGGGTGCCACAAAAGCACCAAATAGGAAATTATAATAAGGTACTTTCTCAACCTGGGGTCCACCGTGCGGTGATGGAGAAACCACAGCTAGCATAATAGTGGAGCAAGGCTGCGAGAAAACATTTAAGGCACATTAAGTTAAATGTCACAGTGTACAGTGTACACAGAGAACAAAGTAACAAGCTCTGTTACACCACAGAGCGGTACAATAAAGCAAAGCAAAAAGGATTATACCCTGTTAGACTACACAAGCGTATAGAAAATACTAATTGGGGTCCCTATAACTTAACCCCCAGGGAAGACTAAGTTGGTGGTTGACCCTGCTCAGACACATGGTGTGCTTTAGCACACGCACCTGAGCACACTCGGTGCAGATGGTAAGTTCAAACGGGAGTTCCCACCCTACACTGCCTGTCTAGACCAACGCTTGCAGTGCTGTTAGCGAACACGTGCACACATGGTGGTAAAGTAGCCACAAGCACACATGATACTAACACACAGACATGCACCATTGAGAGCTTTTTATACCTTGCTCAAGTTCAGACAGACAGGACCTTGACAATGGACTAATCTGAAGCTGCCACATTACCAGAATGTGGTAGGGGGCCGGGATTGGGGGGTGGACCACTGCTTACCCTGTCAAGATGACACAGACACCAGGCGATGCAAGGACGAGGCGGAGACAGATTTCAATAGTAACAGTTCGGGATTTATTCGTCGTCCTCCTGACGACCACAACCACGCACCGCAGCCTCTTTACAGTTCTCTGTCTCCAGGCCCGGGTACCTGCACCTTTGCCCCAGTCGAAGTAATGTCCTTCGCGGATCTTTCGCTGGGGCTGTCCTAGACCAATCTATCGCCAGCGCTTCACCTGCCCGAGCTCGTCGTCCAATCGGTACCCCCGGGGCCTCGTCTGTCCTGCCGTCCGTCGGGTCAGGGCACCCCCCTGACTGTCCTCTTTCCTGTCAGCCCCCCTGGTCGAACTCTTTTCTGTTCGCTATCTTCTACCGAGCTCCTCCCGGGACTAGCCTGTCTGGAACTCTAACCAGTTCTATTGATTCCCTCTCTCACTGGGAATTCCCCTCCTGGGTTCCTATCTCCCCGCCCACCATGACTAAGCGTTTCTCAAGCCGTAAGCTGCTGTTAAGTCCAAAGCTACTCCCCCCTGTCATCTTGTGGCCATTTCTCGGTACTGCACTCTCCTATCTGCCTAACCTAGCTGTCACCCTTCTATCCGGTCAATCTCCGTCTCCTGTGCACAAACTGTCCCCTCCTTCTACAAGTCACGTCTGTCCATCAAGTCACCTTCCCCACAAGAGCACCTTATATCTGAGCACCAATGGGAAGGCACCATATCATGGACATACTCAGTAGGGTGAAATCTGGACTTAGGCTCCAGAGCATAGTGTTGCACATGAAAACTAGTAGTCACCATAGGCTTAGCTGGAGGGCCAGCATTAACTAAACATGCAGCACGAGCCTGGGCAAGGCGCTAGGACCGATGTCTGTGCTGAGCAGTCATCCCAGCAGCCGAACCTGAATGGGAGACCACAGCACCAGACAAGGTTTGAGATCCATCCCATGCAGTGGGAGAATCCTAGCACCTAACGTCACCACCCCCTCCCTGTTGATGTTTGCCACTCTCAGAAGCCGCCATATGCTGGGAGGCATGGAAGTCTTTTTGCAGATCGGCTGAAGTTCTAGATGGTACGAAGAACTTGCCCGGGGGTACATGGGCTTTTTGACACAGGCTCTCACAGAAGCTACCCCATTTTTGTATGCTCCCATTGCCCAATCAGTCTGGGGGGAGTGAAGCCACAACCAAGGTAACCCCAGAAGTAGAAAAAGTTCAGCTCACCGTTCCAGGTGTCTTGATGATCGGAGCACGGATCCGTTGTGTTAGGCGTCCAACAATGCTCAACGATATATTGAAACCCATATTTTATTCACCAGGCAAAGTGACAGATTGAGGATAAAAGCAGATACAAACTTGTCCAGATTTTCTATATGGGTAGAATAACATACAAAAAGTAATGGATTTTTCAATGTAGTGAAGAGGTGATGCAAGGGACAGGATGCTGATGCCAGGCGGTTGGTCAGAGTATGGTGCGAGAGGTAGAGCGGTATGCTGTAAAAATGACAAAGGATCCTCAGTGGGTCGACAGGTGCCACACAATGGGGGTAGCACAGAGGAGAGGAACATAACAGGTAGTGATGGCATTAAACCCACGCTGTTCCAAAGACTGAAAAAACTATTTCAACTAAATCATAAACTTTCAGTGATGTCCTACAAGCTAAGCCTAAATTTCATCATTAAAACCTCGCTTACATTTGCCTAACATCACTGTATCATAGCTTACTAATATCACCATATAGTGACTAAATAATGCCTCCTTACTGTTGCTCAAAGTGAATATTATAGGTACAAGGCTAACTTCCCTCTATTTCAGGGTGACATCAAATGCAAGAGCATTGTATGAAGTGGTCCATGCAGCTTAAGGACTGTGTCTGTGCTGCCTCCCTGAAGTAGAGAGAAGCTAAGTGCACATAGAGGTAAGTATTCATGGTCTGTGCAGGTTTTCTGATATATGCCAATATGAACCTTAATGCATTATGAGTAAAACCAGTTCATTTAGTACAAAAACAAACCCCAGAAGTTCTTTTGACAAAAAATAACAAATAGTATTTGTCTTTAAATGTAACCTATTTTTATTGTGGGTTCAGGGGTGGATTAAGGTTAGCCAGGGCCTCGGGCTGTTCAGTCTCTGTGGGCCCCCCGGTCATGTGACGAGGTCATGTGACGGGTAGAGTTGAGCGAAATGGGTCGGTCAAATTCATAAGTCGCCAACTTTCACTGAAGTCGGGTTTCATGAAACGAAACCCGACCATAGCGTGAGGTCAGCCACGATGTCGGTGACCAGAGCGCCAAAGTCGCGTTTGAAATGATGCTTCCAGCGCCCTTTTTCAGCCAATGATGGAGGACGCACACCGTGGGCAACGCGATAACATGGGCATCGGTCACCACCATCTTTGAGAAGGGCATGCAAATGATTGGCTTGCTTTGTGTGGCGTCACAGGGGCTATAAAAGGGCGTGCACGCCGACCGCCATCTTACTTCTGCCGATCTTAGCATTAGGGAGAGGTTGCAGCTGATGATTCTGAATAAGGGAGAGCGGTAGGCAGGGAAGAAGAACAAAAAACTGCTTCTGCTGGTAGCGATTTCCACTGTACAACACAACAGTTTGTGTGAAGTGACAGGGGAGGCTATATTTTTGTGCATCAGCTCTGTTGGTTATTAGGCTGCCTTATAAGGCTCCCGGATAGCTGCATTGCTGTTTGCACACTGCTGTGCAAACTGCTTTTTTAAAAGCAAAAATACTTTTCTTCCTCTTTACTGCACAGTTACCAAACGTTCATTTTTCCACACTTTTGTGTGCAGCAGTCCTGCTTATTAGGCTGCCTGCTGCCATACTTGGACTGAGAGCATCATTGTCAGCCTCCTAAAATCTCTAGGGAGCTTTCAATTCTCCCCAATACTATATACACACCTTGTACTTGGTCATACACCTGCCTAATTCAGCCTGTTAAATTGAGGTGTAATCTATAGTGGGCCTGAGATAATAGTTCAACCTCCTAAAATCTCTAGGGAGCTTCCAATTCTCCCCAATACTATATACACACCTTGTGCATGGTCATACACCTGCCTATTTCAGCCTGTTAAATTGAGGTGTAATCTATAGTGGGCCTGAGATAATAGTTCAGCCTCCTAAAATCTCTAGGGAGCTTCCAATTCTCCCCAATACTATATACACACCATGTACCTTGTCATACACCTGCCTATTTCAGCCTGTTAAATTGAGGTGTAATCTATAGTGGGCCTGAGATAATAGTTCAGCCTCCTAAAATCTCTAGGGAGCTTCCAATTCTCCCCAATACTATTTACAAACCTTGTACCTGGCCATACACCTGCCTATTTCAGCCTGTTAAATTGAGGTGTAATCTATAGTGGGCCTGAGATAATAGTTCAGCCTCCTAAAATCTCTAGGGAGCTTCCAATTCTCCCCAATACTATATACACACTTTGTACCTGGTCATACACCTGCCTATTTCAGCCTGTTAAATTGAGGTGTAATCTATAGTGGGCCTGAGATAATAGTTTAGCCTCCTAAAATCTCTAGGGAGCTTCCAATACTCCCCAATACTATATACACACCTTGTACCTGGTCATAAACCTGCCTATTTCAGCCTGTTAAATTGAGGTGTAATCTATAGTAGGCCTGAGATAATAGTTGAGCCTCCTAAAATCTCTAGGGAGCTTTCAATTCTCCCCAATGCTATATACACCTTTTACCTTTTTTTACAGTGCCATATAGCTGGTGGTATTTTGGGTACATTTTTCCAAAAATGAGGAAGTATGATGGAAGAGGCCGTGGAAGTGGGAGGGGGTTGCCAGCTGGTACTGATGGTGGTGGTGCATCTGCTGGTAGTGGCAAAAGCACAATAGCACCTAAGGCATAAGGTGTTGAGCCTGCATCATCGTCTGGCTCCACAAGGCCTCGAAGGCTCCCTTTTCTGGGAGTAGGTAAACCGCTTTTAAAGCCGGAGCTTCAGGAACAAGTTTTGGCTTACATTGCTGACACAGCCTCCAGCTCTATCGCCTCCTTTTCTGAAGTTTCAAAAAATAAAAGCACTGAGTCATCAGTGGAGGCTCCTGGTCAGGAACAACATCTTTCCTTGTGTCCTTCACCCCTACCAAAAGTGAAGGATGTAGCAGGCCACACTACAGATTACTCCATGGAGCTCTTTTCACATACCATGCCTGGGTTATCAAGTCAAATCGTGAATTCCCCAGTCCAAGATGAATCTGCCATGGAGTGCAATGATGCACAGCCACTGCTAGATTTATCTGCTGGTACATTCACTCAGAGCACTACATTGTCCTCGCAGTGTACTGAGCCAGAATCTGACCATGATGAAACTCAGGTGCCCCTTCCCGCATACTATACCACCTTACACGGTGACACAGAGGAAGGTGCACATGAAATTGAAAAGGAGGTGATGGATGACCCAGTTGTTGACCAATCCATTGGGGGAAGAGGGTGCCGCTGCCAATAGCTCAGAAGAGGAGGAGGAGGATCTGCAGCAGGCATCGACATCGCAACAGCTGTTATCTGGCAGGCCTGTAGCAGTCCAAAAACGGTTTACAAAAGGCAAAAGCATTTGCAGGACAGCTTGTCCATACGGTCAAATTAGCACAGCGTGCAAGGCCTCAAAATGTCTTCCATAGTAGGAAGAGTGCAGTGTGGCACTTTTTTGAACAAAATCCTAATGATCAGGCAAAGGTTATCTGTAAGAAGTGCGCAAAGACCTTTAGCTGAGGGAAAAAATCTGAGAAATTTGAATACCAGTTGCATGCTTAGACATTTAACCACCATGCACTTGCAAGCCTGGACGGACTACCAAACCTCACATACCACATGTGCACCTGCTCTGAATGAAGGTAGTCAGCATTGCTACATCGCTTCCCCCACTGTAAGCCCACCGGTTAGCACACCACCAGCAGCAAATGTTGAGGTGCCGTCGCAAGGCAAAAGCAGTCAGGGAATCACAATATTATTGCTACTGTTTGGGAGAGAAGAACAGACAATTCGCGGCGCCCTAAGTGCGTAAACACAATATTGTAATCTTTAAAGGGTGCACAATTTTATGCACTCACCTGATAGAAGACTAATATAGCTTTGGATTATGTATCCTCAAAAATCCTTCCTTTATCTCGTTGGATGTAAATTCATTATATTCCAACATAGATCACGAAATGGGGGTAAATGCGGTGGGTTTTTATTTAGCAAAGACAGAGATGCTCCCTGAACAAAGAGATTTTCTGTTAAAGGGTCTCAAATTCATTCTTGAACACAATGTGTTCATTTTTGAAGGCATACTGTATCTACAGTTGCTCGGCACCGCGATTGGGACTCGGGTTGCGCCAAGTTTTGCAAACTTATTCATGGGGCGATTCGAGTCTTCATCGTCACTCTCTAAGCCTGTTTTCAATGACAAAATAAGGCTTTATAAGCGCTTCATTGATGATCTGATTATTATATGGAAGGGGACAGAGGAGGAAGCGGTACAGTTAATAAAGGAGCTCAATAATAACACCTGGGGGATTACCTTTACATCACAAATCAATAAAGAAAAAATGGTGTTTCTTGATCTAGAGATCAGCCATAGTGGGAAAAAAATTATTACAAAAACCCACTTCAAAAAGGTGGATTCAAACGGCTTTTTAGATTTTAACAGTGCACATTACAAGAAGTGGAAGGTTAATATACCCCACAGCCAATTTTTTCGTATAAGAAAGAATTGTACGAGAGAATCTGATTATATAGCTCAGTCTAAAATTCTAAAAAGAAAATTTAAGGAAAAAAGATACCCAAAAAACTTGATAATTAGTGCATATAGGGATAACAAAGTAAAAACACAGGAGGAATGTTTAAAAGGAAAAAATAGGAAGGGGGATAATCTGACCAATGGTAAAGAAAAAAGTGATGATCGCTGGAAATTGAATTTTGTGACCACATTCAATAGAGGAAATAAAGTAATAAGAACTGTGCTTTCAAAATATTGGTATATCTTGAAGCGTGACCCTGTTTTGGGAAAACATCTCCCTGATAAACCAGGGATTACATATAGAAGGGGGAAAACTTTGAAAAATTTGGTGGCCCCCAGTAAATTAAAAAAACAGTTGGATTCAAAAGGAAAAAAACTATAAAAAAAAGTATGGATCAAATTTTATGTGGTGTTTCTCAAGGAACAGGAGTTTTTAAATGCACCTCTAAAAAATGTTGTACCTGTGGGATCCTAGATCACGGGGCTAAAACCATCAAATGTAATAGTACTGGTGAGGTCTTTGAGATCTAACAAAGACTCAGCTGTAACAGTGATTTTGTTGTATATATAATCACATGCAGTTGCGGTTTGCAATAAGTGGGACGCACTGTGCAGACACTGCGGTCACGCATTAATGGTCACAGAAATAGAGCAAAAACGACTTTTTAAAACATAGTCTCTCAAGGCATCTACTAATTAAACATAACAAAATTTTTAACATAAAAGTAACTCCGGTGGAGCAGATACCCTCTGGTGTTGCAAATAGGAATGCTCTTTTAAACCGGAAAGAAACCTTTTGGATATATCGTCTGGGAACATTATATCCAAATGGATTGAATGATATCATAGAGAGAGTTTGAACGTTGCTTTTTTTTTTTTTTTTTTCTCTCGGTTTTTTTTCCTTTTGGGTTTTTTTTTTTTTTTCTTTTCTGTCTTGCATCCATGTTGTCAAGGTTGGATCAATCAGTGGGTGTGTTCCTGAACTGTGTTCCTGAACTTGGTCCACACCCTAAATCAAGTTTCTGAGACTGGGATAAATGGTTGCTACTATATATAAGTGTAACTGAATTTTATACTATTAGGATTTGTACTGTGTTTTTATGATACCTGATGAAGGATATACACTGTATCCGAAAGGCGTTGTATCTCTTTTTTAACCTATGAAATAAAAAAATATGGAATATCATCTTTGGATGTGAGTCCTGGGAAGCGCTGCCGATTATGGGCTGAATGTGCCTTTCTTGAATATTATTGCTACGAAAGACTGAATCTAGGCCATCAGCAAGACCACCAACACCATCACCATCACCAACCCTCTCTCAGTCCGCCATGTCCACCGCTAGTTCCACCATATGCAGCTCTCAAGTCTAGTTCACCCTCCCAGAGACTATAAGTAGGAAAAGAAACTACTCATCCTCTCATCCACGTACACTGTGTTTGAACGCCCACATTGCCAAACTAATCTCATTAGAGATGATGCCCTACCGGTTGGTTGAAAGCAAAGCTTTCCGCGAGCTCATGGCCTACACAGTACCACGCTATGACCTACCCAGTCGGCACTTCTTTTCTCGAAAAGCCATCCCAGCCCTCCACCTGCATGTGAAAGACCGCATTGTCCATGCACTCAAGCAATCATTGAGTGGAAAGGTGCACCTCACAACAGATGCATGGTCCAGTAGGCATGGCCAGGGCCGTTACGTGTCCATCACTGCGCACTGGGTTAATGTGGTGGATGCAGGGTCCACAGGGGACAGCGGCGGTGGGACAGTGCTGCCTAGCCCACGGTATAGGAAACAGTTGGCTGTAAGCGTTCGACCCTCCTCCTCCTGAAGCGAAAGCTCGTCCACAGAGCGCAATCGCACGAGCACTCCATCCTCAGCTGCCAGTGTTGCACACAAGGTGTCCCACTATCGAACAGCTAGTGGTAAGCATCAGCAGGCTGTGTTGAAGATGATGTGTTTGGGCGACAACAGACACACCGCGGAGGTACTGGCCGACTACTTGCAGCGACAAACTGAGTCATGGCTGGGCAGTCTACATCTTGAGGCAGGCAAGGTAGTTAGTGATAACGGATGGAATTTTGTGGCAGCCATAGCCCTTTCAAAACTCAGACACATACCTTGCCTGGCTCATACCTTGAACCTGGTGGTGCAGTGCTTCCTCAATAATTATCCGGAGTTAACAGCCTTGCTCCATAAGGTGCGAAGACTGTGCTCGCACATCCGCCGGTCGCCCGTACACTCCAGTCGTATGTAGAAGCTGCAGCGATTGCTCCACCTTCCCAAGCACAGCCTAATTATCGACGTTGCAACCAGGTGGAACTCCACCCTGCACATGGTGGAGCGGCTGTGCGAGCAGAGGCAGGCTGTAATGGATTTGTGGGAGGATACACGGGCAGGCACTTTGAGGGCAGACATGGAGTTGTCGGTTGTGCAGTGGTCGAAGCTGAAAGACCTCTGTAAAGTCCTTCAGTGTTTTGAGGAATGCACACGGCTGGTAAGCGCAGACGACGCCATCATAACCATGTGCCTGACTAAAAGGGATAAACGGGCACCATCCACAATATATACTCAGGTGGGATCACCTAGTGCATATAAATAAATTAACACAGTAACAAATCAAGAGAAAAGTATATGCACACAAATAGGGATCACCATACACTAATATAGTCAAAAATCAAATTTTATTATAGTGAACACAACAAGCAAACACTTAGTTTAAAAACAATTAAAATGTCTGAACTCACAGACTCAAGCCTGGTTGGTTTGGGGGTCCCATACAATTTAACCATTGGTCTGCTTGTCCTCAGAAACCAGGTGATATCATGTTAGGGAAAGGGGTTATGTTGTCCCTATTTTCTTGTATTTGATTTAGTGGTAACATGTTGAGAATTTGATGCATACACATGGCATTTATTTTGCCTGTGTATCCCTTATGCAATCAAAGTGTTTCCCTATAGGACTTGATATGTAGATATTCTGGTATATTTGTATTAACACCATGATATTATGACAATGAATAAGATTGGGATTGTTAACCTGTGGTGTTAGATCCCAGATATTGAAATTCAGTAGATATTTGTTATTTGATTAAATGGTTAATTCTGGGGCCCACAGTATTTAACTGTCTATTAACATGACCCATTGTTTTTGTTTGTCTATGTGTGTCTGTGAGTTCAGACATTTTAATTGATTTTTGACTATATTAGTGTATGGTGATCCCTATTTGTGTGCATATACTTTTCTCTTAATTTGTTACTATCATAACCATGAGCATCCCACTTATACGTCTGCTCATGCAAACTTTGACGCATATTAAGGAGCAGGCGTCTGCAGCCGAGGAGGAAGAGGAAGAGGGAAGCCTTGCTGACAGTCAGCCATTGTCTGCTCAGGGAACTCTCCTGGACGAGGTGGATGCAGAAGAGGAAGAGGAGGAGAAGGAGGATGATGGGGATGATTATTTAGGGGAGGAGGATGCTTCTCAGGAGGCAAGAGAAAATGTTGGTGTGGCAAGGTCGGTCGGGTACAGGGTTTGTGCGCGACTGGAGGGATGTTGATTTGCCAGAAAGTGCTCCTCCACCCAGCACTCGCAGTTCATCATTTACACCTGGAACATTGGCCCACATGTGTGATTATGCCTTGCAGATCCTAAAAAGGGACCCCCGCATTGCCAAAATGATGAACGATGACGACTACTGGTTGGCCAGCATCCAGGATCCACGCTATAAAGGCAAATTCCAAAACATCATGCCACAGGAGAACCTACGTAGAGCTAATATTGGCTAACAAACAAGCAACTCTGGTAAACCGTTTGTTTGAGGCATTCCCAGCACACAGCGGCAGTGATGGTTCTCCCACGAGCCATAGAGGGCAACATGGAAGAGGGTTTCATGACCATGTTGTGGACTGATTTTTCAAGTACCGCTCACACGACTGGTAATACTGCATCGATTGAAAGTGACAGGAGACAGCAGTTGTCAACTATGGTTACAAACTACTTCTCGTCTCATATCGATGTTCTCCCTCACAGGTCATTCCCATTTGACTATTGGGCCTGTAAACTGGACACCTGGCCTGAATTGGCACAATATGCCTTACAGGAGCTCGCTTGCCCTGCTGCTAGTGTGTTATCCGAAAGAGTCTTCAGTGCTGCTGGATCAATCCTGACAGAAAAAAGGACCCGTCTGTCGACCCAAAATGTTGATGATCTAACCTTCATTAAAATGAACCATGCATGGGTTTCAAAGGATTTTGTCCCACCTCCCCCTGCTGACACATAGGTTGCCCGAAAAATGGCTCGCTTTTGTCCTCCTCTTCCTCGGACTTCTCCAATTCCTCCATTTGCAGCTGCTGAATGTCCAACATCAACATATGCCATTTTTTCAACCTCCCTAACTGGGCTGCCTCCCCCCCAGGGCCGGGGTCACCATCTGGCGCACGCACCCGTGCGAGTGCCGTTGCCCTGGATTGTGGGTGGCCCCACTCTTGGGTGACTGCACTGGCACAGGGTCCCTTATAGTACAATCAAGTGTCTCTGATGATGGGGGTGCACACCCGCCGTCAGACACACCGGCATACAATGAGGGGCCCTGTGCCAGTACCGCCGCTCACAAGTGGGCCCCCCTGCTTGCTCAGGGCCCCAGCACTTGCAATACCTACCTCTCCCTGCTCCACCGCTGTATAGTCTGGGCTGTTAAATCCTTCACTGGGACTGCCAATACAAATTTGGTGAACTGATAGATGATGGCTAAGACGTAGCTATGCCCTGTCCTGCTTGGCTCTATCTTCAGATGATCAATGGCTTCCATTTGTTTTGGACGTCGACTCACAATGAGATGCAGTGGTGGTTTACCATCAGCTTTCACGGTTTTCCTACTCACAGACGTGTGACATTCCTGCCCACATTTTTAAATGTGTCCTCTCATGCCAATACAATAGAATCGCCTACAGCCTGTGGCTTCTGTCTTTGGTACTCCAAAGTTACCTGACAGATCATGATAGGCAGTGAGGACAATGTCTATATCTGTCCCTGTGATCACAATTTGATGGAGATGAGTAACGGTGATGGGTTCCACGGTACTGCGATGCAGCAAACCTTTCTTCACAAAGAACCGATTTCGCTGTCTCCACAGACAAAGTAATTGAGGGTCAGCATTGCCTCTGAGAATTCTCCTGAGAGTTTTTCCCGTGATTAGTAATTCCAAAATTTCTGCAATCACTCGACTTTCCGTCTGTACTTGTATCCATCTCGTTTCCTCTTGCGGAGAGTCTGGACTGTCTTACTGAGACTGAAATATATATGAAGATTGAAAAATACCCCAACAGTGTATACTGGTGTACGTTTCGAATACAATACCCTTTTTCTACTTTTAGATTCTTGTCAAATCCATACTGAGGCTGTGAGTGCCTTTGTCGGACTCCGGAAATATACACAGAGATTTTTAATGTTTAAACTATGCTACATATATACCTGGTATCCGTTGATACTGTACCCTTTCTCAACTTTCTACAATCTTGTTGAATCCATACTGGGCCTGAGACCGTCTGAGTCTGCCTCCTGATATATAGACATAGATTATTAATGTGTAAACTATGCTACATACAGTTGTGGCCAAAAGTATTGACACCCCTGCAATTCTGTCAGATAATACTCAGTTTCTTCCTGAAAATGATTGCAAACACAAATTCTTTGGTATTATTATCTTCATTTAATTTGTCTTAAATGAAAAAACACAAAAGAGAATGAAGCAAAAAGCAAAACATTGATCATTTCACACAAAACTCCAAAAATGGGCCAGACAAAAGTATTGGCACCCTCAGCCTAATACTTGGTTGCACAACCTTTAGCAAAAATAACTGCGACCAACCGCTTCCGGTAACCATCAATGAGTTTCTTACAATGCTCTGCTGGAATTTTAGACCATTCTTGTTTGGCAAACTGCTCCAGGTCACTGATATTTGAAGGGTGCCTTCTCCAAACTGCCATTTTTAGATCTCTCCACAGGTGTCCTATGGGATTCAGGTCTGGACTCATTGCTGGCCACCTTTGAAGTCTCCAGTGCTTTCTCTCAAACCATTTTTAGTGCTTTTTGAAGTGTGTTTTGGGTCATTGTCCTGCTGGAAGACCCATGACCACTGAGGGAGACCCAGCTTTCTCACACTGGGCCCTACATTATGCTGCAAAATTTGTTGGTAGTCTTCAGACTTCATAATGCCATGCACACGGTCAAGCAGTCCAATGCCAGAGGCAGCAAAGCAACCCCAAAACATCAGGGAACCTCCGCCATGTTTGACTGTTGGGACCATGTTCTTTTCTTTGAATGGCTCTTTTTTTCTCCTGTAAACTCCATGTTGATGCCTTTGCCCAAAAAGCTATACTTTGCCTCATCTGACCAGAGAACATTCTTCCAAAACGTTTTAGGCTTTTTCAGGTAAGTTTTGTCAAACTCCAGCCTGGCTTTTTTATGTCTTGGGGTAAGAAGTGGGGTCGTCCTGGGTCTCCTACCATACAGTCCCTTTTCATTCAGACTCCGACGGATAGTACGGGTTGACACTATTGTACCCTCGGACTGCAAGGCAGCTTGAACTTGTTTGGATGTTAGTCGAGGTTCTTTATCCAACATCCGCACAATCTTGCGTTGAAATCTCTTGTCAATTTTTCTTTTCCTTCCACATCTAGGGAGGTTAGCCACAGTGCCATGGGCTTTAAACTTCTTGATGACACTGCGCACGGTAGACACAGGAACATTCAGGTCTTTGGAGATGGACTTGTAGCCTTGAGATTGCTCATGCTTCCTCACAATTAGGTTTCTCAAGTCCTCAGACAGTTCTTTGGTCTTCTTTCTTTTCTCCATGCTCAATGTGGTACACACAAGGACACAGGACAGAGGCTGAGTCAGCTTTAATCCATGTCAACTGGCTGCAAGTGTGATTTAGTTATTGCCAACACCTGTTAGGTGCCACAGGTAAGTTACAGGTGCTGTTAATTACACAAATTAGAGAAGCTTCACATGATTTTTCGAACAGTGCCAATTCTTTTGTCCACCCTCTTTTTTATGTTTGGTGTGGAATTATATCTAATTTGGCTTTAGGACAATTCTTTTTGTGTTTTTTCATTTAAGACAAATTAAATGAAGATAATAATACCAAAGAATTTGTGTTTGCAATCATTTTCAGGAAGAAACTGAGTATTATCTGACAGAATTGCAGGGGTGTCAATACTTTTGGCCACAACTGTATATACCTGTTATCCGGTGATACTGTACCCTTTCTCAACTTTCTACAATCTTGTCAAATCCATACTGGGCCTGAGTCCGTCTGAGTCTGCCTCCTGATATATAGACATAGATTTTTAATGTGTAAACTATGCTACATATATACCTGTTATCTGGTGATACTGTACCTGTTAGGGTCGGCGGAACACACCAGATATAAATAATAGGAGGTGCGTTCGCCGCCCGGGGTCCACCATGCGGTAGATGACAAGACCGCTGCTGGACAATGGCAGATACGCTAAAGGTGCGGTACAGCACTCGGGTTAACGTCACCCAAGAGCTTAGGATCGGCTCTGTTCAGACACAGAGACGCCGAACATAAATAAGAGACAGACGCTGGCCCTGTTAGCCTCACAGGAAACCAGCTGGTGGCGTTGCAGCCACAATCACCAATAGATACTGCTACTGCAGCGTGGCGGTAAGGATAGCCGCTGAACGACGGTGCCGGAGGAGCCGGACACCGATGGACGCTAGTGTAGGTGTGGTAAGCACAGTGGCGTGTAGCTTGCCACAACCAGGCGCTGACTACACCAACATACTGTCACCATCCGTAATGTCAGAGGGAAGGGGTTTCATAATAAGTCAGTCACCAGTCCATGCATCCATCACCATACACACATATCAATCTGAGTCTACACTAGCGCATGGCCATGCAGGCTTTTTATAGCCATGCGCTCCCGGGACCTTCCAGTACCCTGGAAAGGACCAATCAGATCCGACGCAGGACCTGAGCATGTGACCCCTGCTTTCCAGTGAGAGGTCACCTTGCGGGCATGCCCAGTAGCACGGCACGAGGACTTAGCCTCTGGAGCGGTTCCCTGCAGAGCAGGTTGCGCTACCATTACTGCACCAGAGGTGGCAGCAACATCCAGGCTGTCAGAGCGAGTCTGAGCAGCACGCCTGGTTCGCTGTGATTGCTGAGCAGCACCCGGAGCGGTCGGAGGAGAATGGGAGACCGCTGGATGTCTGGCTCTGGATTCCTACGGTGCAGTGTCAGGAATCTGACGCCTAACATTCCCTTCACTGCGCTCAAAAGCCACGATCAGGAGCGGTGCGTGGATGTTTTCCACCGGCTCCCAGGTTCGAGCCTCAGGCCCGTGACCCTTCCAATCCACTAAATAAATTTATTTGCCACGGACAAACCTGCGCCCTACGATGGCATTAACCTCAAACTCGTCAGACGATAAGTCTGACGACCCAGCCTATGACTCGGAAAACCGGGCCATGTGAACTGGTTTGAGGAGGGACACATGAAACACGTCCGAAATGGCTAAATGTGGAGGAAGAGCCAAGCAGTAGACCACCGAGCTAATTCGCTCGAGGACCTTGAATGGTCCAATATATCGCGGCGCGAACTTAGGGGACTCGACCCGTAGTTTGATGTTTCGGGTGGAGAGCCACACCATGTCGCCAGGGGAGAAGCTTGGAGCGGGTCGCCGATGCGTGTCGGCGAACGCCCTCATCCTCTCCTTAGAGGCACGGATAGCATCCTGAGTGCGATCCCAGATGTCCCGTGCCTCCACTGACCAGTCTGCCACTCTGGAGTCAGCGGAGGACACTGGCATAGGGACAGGGAAGCGTGGATGTTGGCCATAGTTTAAGAGGAAGGGTGTCTGACCAGTGGAATCAGCCACCGCATTGTTTAGGGCAATTTCAGCCCAAGGTAGCAAGGATGCCCAGTCATCCTGCCTGGCAGAGACAAAATGCCATAGATAGGTGACCAAGGTCTGGTTGGCTCTCTCGACCAAGCCATTCGTCTCGGGATGATAGGCGGAGGACAGATTTAGCTCAATGCTGAGTAAGCTGCAGAGCTCCCTCCAAAACCGAGACGCAAACTGGGGACCTCGGTCACTCACGATTTTGTCCGGCATGCCATGCAAACGGAATACTTGCTTAATGAACAAAGTGGCCAGACCTCGAGCGGAAGGCAGGCGTGCGAGTGGCACCAGATGCACCATTTTGGAAAAATGGTCGGTGACCACCCAGATGACCGTACTGCCACCAGACTTGGGCAGGCCAACTATGAAATCCATGCCAACCATCTCCCATGGTCTATCCGCCACTGGCAGGGGATACAACAGCCCCGCCGGCCTCTGTCTAGAGGGTCTGTTTCAAGCACACGAGACGCATGCTTGCACGTATTCCTTGACATCTCGAGCCATATGTGGCCACCAATATGACCTTGCCAGGAGTTCGGTGGTCCGTTTATTGCCAAAATGACCACCCTGGAGTCATGTGCCCACCTCCGGCCGTAGCTGAGGAGGCACCAAGGTCTTGCCTGGTGGCACTGACTTGAGAGCGACTGGAGCCACGGTCGTAAAACTCTCCGGCGGGAGAAATAACCGAAGCTCAGCCTCTCCCTCTTCCGCAGAAACCACAGAGCATGAAAGAGCATCTGCAAGGACGTTCTTCTCTCCGGAGAGGTAATTCAGGGTGAAGCGGAAGCGGGAAAAGAAGAGCGACCACCTAGCCTGACAGGAGTTCAGGCGCTGGGCCGTCTGCAAATAGACCAGGTTTTTATGGTTCATATATACCTGGAAGGGAAACCAAGCCCCCTCCAGGAGATGTCTCCACTCTGAAAAGGCCAACTTCATGGCCAGCACCTCCCTGTCACCGGTGGAGTAATTCTTCTCCGCCGCTGAGAAGGTCTTTGAGAAGAAGAAGCATGGATGCTTCCGACCTTGAGCATCCTTCTGGAAAAGGCCTGCTCCTGCACCGACAGAAGAGGCATCTACCTCCAGAATAAACGGTTTATTCACATCGGGACGATGTAAAATGGGAGCACCAGCAAAATGAGATTTTATAGCCGTGAAGGCCTTGGAGACCTGTTCAGACCAGCGTTGGGGTTAGCTCCTTTCTTGGTGAGAGCAACCAAAGGAGCCACCAGGGTGGAAAAGTGTGATATAAACTGGCGATAGTAATTCGCGAACCCCAAAAAGCGCTGCACCGATTTGAGTGAATGAGGTTCCTGCCAGTCCATTACCGCTTGTAGTTTAGCAGGATCCATGGCCAGGCCCTAGGCCGAGATGATATAGCCCAGGAATGGCAAGGACTCCTGCTCAAACTGGCACTTCTCCAGCTTGGCAAAAAGAGAGTTCGCCCGCAGACAGTCGAAGACCCTGCAGACGTCCCTCCGGCGGGTGGCCAAATCTGGCGAAAAGATGAGTATATCATCCAGATATACCACCACCGATGTAGAAAGCATGTCGCGGAAGACATTGTTGACAAAATCCTGGAAGATAGCTGGCGCATTACAAAGGCCAAAAGGCAGAACCAGATATTTGTAATGGCCATCCCTTGTATTAAAAGCTGTCATCCATCTGATGCTATCTGATGATACTGTACCCTTTTTCTACTTTTTATATTCTTGTCTAATCCATACTGAGCCTGTGAGCATCTCTGTGTGACTCATGAAATATATAGGGAGATTGACAATTATCCTTTTACTGTATAAAGCTGTACGCTTCTGATACAGTACCATATATCTGATGTTATTTTGGGTACATTTTCTCCAAAATTTGGAAGTATGGTGGAAGACGCCGCAGACGTGGTGCAGCTAAGATGTAGAAGCCCTGCACATGTAGGGTCGTAGTCGCAGGGCAGATGAAAGCGTTGGTAGATGGTGTGCAGTGCAGGATGTAGCAGAGCCGTGCGCCAGGCGCAGGAGAAAGATGACAGACACAGTCATGCAGTTCCTTTACCTGTACTTGGTCAGTGTCATCCAGGACCCAGAGTACAGATGGAGAAGGAGTTGGTCAGCCTGGAAGCAAATTAGGAATTCTCTCTCTGCAGATAGGTAGTGTTGCCTCCATTCTAGCACTTATCTGAGGTACTCGCAGTACTGAGTTCACTGAAGTTCCCCCTGTTGACTCTCTTTTGAAACTTTCTCATACGGCAGGCAGCCATAGCCTTTTCCTTCTGGCTCACACAAGTCACTGCTGGGGCCTCCGAGCCTTAGTTGGGAACAGAGCATTTACAGCTGCTACTTCCTCCGGTTTCTGCTGCAGGACCGTCAGTGTCCCTACAAACTCGGAGACCGGAATCCGGACCATGCACTCCAGCTAGGAGTGAGCCTTAACTCTGCTCATCCTCCAGCTCCCCTTCTCTCGTCCACACACTTCCCCTTCCCTTCACAGACTGCCCTAACTTCCCTCCTCCCGACCACAGAGAGCAGCTCCTCAGCAGTCAGTTTCAGAGGTCTCCCTGCTGGCCTGAAGTGGGAACTGTGTTGTGTGTTGGTTTAACTGCTAGAGAGATCCTTCGTTGCTCCCAAGCATGACATCACACTCCCTAGGAGGAAGGTAATGCCACTGTGGCGACCTTACTCCTGGGGGCGCCACAAGTGCACTGATGCCCAGCCACTGCTAGATGATTCTGCTGGTACATTGACCCAGACCACTACATTCCCCTCGCACTCTACACAGCCAGAATCTGATGAAACTCAGGTTCCCCTTCCCGCATACTATACCACCTTACACGGTGACAAAGAGGAAGGTGCAGATGAAAGTGCAGGTTCCTTGAGCAGGTGGGGGGGCATACTCATGGGCGACGGCACTGGCACAGGGCCCCTCATAGTATGCAAAAGTGTCTCTGCCGGTGGGAGGGCCCACCCGCTGTCAGACACACCGCCATACTATGAGGGGCCCCACCCGCTGTCAGACACACCGCCGTACTATGAGGGGCCCTGTGCCAGTGCCGTCGTCAACGAGTGGGCCCCCCCTGCTTGCTCAGAATCACAGCACTTGCAAAGTTGAAATATTTACCTCTCCCTGCTCCACCGCCGTGACATCTTCCGCGTTTCCGACATTCTGGTTAGAGAGCGCGATGACATCACATCAGTACGCCCTCTGCCTAAACAGTCCAAGTGCAGAGAGATGGAAGATGGGGATGACGAGGAGTCCAGACTAGTACAGGGAGAATGATATATGGGACCCACCATACACTGGAGCATTCCAAAGGTGGACATCAGACACTGGAGCAGCATTTACAGGGCCCATTATACACTGAAGCATTAGAAATGGGGCCCATTATATATGGAGCATTTACAGGGCCCATAAGACAGTGGAGCTTCATCCATGGGGACCAACATATACTGTAGCATTATGTGGAGCTCATCATATACTGTATCGAACATTATATGGGACCAATGATTCTGTATGGAGAAATATATGGGCCTCAATAATCTGTATAGTGCACTATGCGGTGGCCATAATACTGTATGGAGTAATATACTGTCCGGTTTTGGAGCTATTGGAGAATTTAAAATGGATATCAGTCATGTGATGTAAGAAGTGATGTATTTTTCATTGTACTATACCGCTATTTCTCTGCCGTAACAGAGGATCATGAATTGTGGCATGTGTTAAAGGAGCCCATTGACACTCTTTGGCCCTGGGCCCACGAAAATCTGGAGCCATCCCTAACCCCCCCACAACTTTAGCCAAATAACCCCCAGTTTTCAATGCCTAACTATTATTATAAAGTAAATTAAGGTTGACAAGCTTAAGTAATAAGAATTGATGTTTTTGGCATTAAAATGGGCACTGTAGGTGTGTTTCCTGTCCTCCACTCACTGCCGACTTTTCTTCCCCATTGACTTGCATTGGGTTTCGTGTTTCAGTCGGCCTTCGACTTTTCACGATAATCGGCCGATTGCGTTCGACCCAACTTTTGCGAAAGTCGGGTTTCATGAAACCCAACTCGACCCGAAAAAAGGCAAAGTTGCTCATCTCTAGTGACTTGGTCATGCAATGGGCACATAATATACCTGAAACAGATTATTCCAGAAAAATAGTTGCTGAGTGAAACTATAACCTGTCAAACATCCATTGATCTAGTCAATGTACCCTTCAGTTAGGAAGAAAAAAAAAACAGCCATAGTATCGATCAGCCGAACATCTCTGCTTGCTGTCAGTGAATGGCAGCATTCCTACAGTCCAGGAGCTGATTCCTGTCACTGCTGGGGGTTTGTTACAGCAGCACCCGGTCCCACACTGCAAGGGCCTCTCCAGCCCCGCACCCCGAGGCAGCCAAGTTCTCGAACTTGAGGCTGAGGGTATCCTCGATTATGCGGTTATTCACCTCCAGCAGCATCATTGCGGCTTCTGGATGATTCACCTCACGGAAGGTTGAAGCTGCTTCTCGGTGTCCATCAGTGACAGGCGGCCGCTCCCTGCCCAGACTCTCTGCTTCCTGTGCTACAAGATTGGCAATATGGCACCTCCCGCTCACTCTTCCACCGTTTAATAATATAGTACAAAGAAAAAAAGCAAAAATACATTCATCATGGCAGAAAAATATTGTATCATCAATACTTCCACCATGGCGGACACAAATGACAGTTTCTAATTATTTTGTTACTAAAAGAAAAACTTTATTTCCGCCGTACAACAAAATGGCCCCGGGCGGAGATGGAAGGCCCCGCGGTCAGGCAGTAGGGCTGTCTGTGAGCTGCCTGTCCAGGGTGATCTCATCTCATTGATTGAAATATCAGGAATTCTCAGACTGCACGTATGAGTGGTACACGTGAAAACATGGCCAGGATTCTGGACCAACACAGAGAACATATTTAGAACAATGAAATACTCTCTACAGACTATATTCATTCATCAGAACACTAAAGAGAGCTTATATCCCCATAAAATTAAATGTAGTACCCTGGTCAAAAATTCACTAATATTAATTATGCAAAAAAGTGCAAATAACTTTATTGTATAAACAGGGCAAGAAAAGTGCATCTAGTAATCACCATGTAACCATTACAGAGTTAATAAAAACCAGTGGACAATGATGCAACATATGTGTGGCTTACACAAACATCATTAATATATGTCACCTCAGGGAACCAGGACAAGTGTTACAAAAAATGCATGGAATTATGTAGCCTATAGTTTTCTCTGATGACGTGGGAGATTTGGCTTGATTTTGTGACATTTTGGACTTGGTAGATCTTTTTGAAATGCTTTATACTATGTTTTGCGACCCTTGGCATCTCCTTGCTTTGGATTGGAGACACTCTCTCTTCAACATTCTGCCTGTCCATTTATCTTTTTGATATATATGGCCTTTTCTCACCACCCCATGGGGACAAACTTTTCTGTCTGTCTCAGTGGAACTATAGGTTATGTAATTCCATGCATTATTTGTAACACTTGTCCTGGTTTCCTGAGGTGACATAATATATGAATGATGTTTGTGTAAGGCCTTTTTCACATTTCCGTTCTTTGACGTCAATTGAAATCCGCCAAAGATCAAAAAATTGGATCAGTTTCCGTTTGTCAAAAAATGGATGCACCGGATCCGTTTTTTGATTGGATCTGCTGCAGCCACCAAAGTTAGGAAATTTAAAGGAGAGAGAGGATTTGTACGCCGCTGCCAGAACGAATTCAGGGTTAAAATGCTCCTCAGAGCAAATCTTCCGGGCATGTGCATTTGCAAATAGTGGTCCGCTGCTGCAAAAAACCATTTCAGAGTCCGTCTGCTCTGCCCGGGAAACGCTACAATTATAACGGATTCATCAAAAAACGGATGCAACGGACGACCGTCAGTCAAAATCCGCCGCTAATGCAAGTCTATGGGTTAAAACAACGGATCCGCCAAAAAAGGGGCGGATCCGTTTTTTCTAAAACTGGCGGATTTTGACTGGCGTCAAAAAAAGGAAATGTGAAATAGGCCTAAGCCACACATATGTTCCATCATTGTCCACTGGTTTTTATTAACTCTGTAATGGTTACATAGTGATTACTAGATGCACTTTTCTTGCCCTGTTTATACAATAAAGTTATTTGCACTTTGTTGCATAATTGAGATTAGTGAATTTTTTACCATGGTACTATATTTAATTTTATGGGGATATAAGCTCTCTTTGGTGTTCTGATGACTGACAGACTGAATGAATGGTACACGTGGATTTGTGGCATCAGGGGGCACCACTGCCCCTTTGCGGCGGCTCCTGCTGCAGGTCACCCTCTCCTCATGGACCCATATTGCTGGTGTGAGGAGAGGGGACCCCCGATACATCATATATCATACTGACCGCCAGATGATAGATCACTGCAGCCATCAGCCCGGCAAAACAACGCAGCATGCGTCAAGGGAACAGGACCTTCCATGATGTCGCAGCATGTGATCAGTCACATGACTGGGAGGACCTAGGCTTTGGGTATAGGCATTCTGCTGTAGGTAATTACGGACCTCTGCACAGTGCAGCAGCGTGCATATGTGAGATGCAGCGGAGCTGTGTGTGCTGGCTGTTGCAGGTGCCCCAGTGTGTGTCACGGCTGCTCAGTGACAGTGGCAGATTATAATGGGGCAATTTACCCTGGGCTGGTGGGCCCCCCCACACCACTGGGCCCTGGGCTACCACCCAGATTGACCTCATTATAATCTGCCATTGTGTGGATTTTATTGTGAAAAAGTAGGTAAACATTTGAAAAGAACTATATGAATTAAATAACTAGCCTAACTTTGCAGCAGGGAAAAAGTTAAATTATAATTAACGTTCAGAACCCACTAAATCCATCAAATAAAATAAACTTGCCATTTATACAACATGATGAACACTCAAAATATAACATGGAGGCTTCTCGGGAACTGAGTAGAAGAAAAAATAGTCATAGAGGTCAAAACTGATGGTGCTAAGGGGCTAAAGTAAAAATGGATGTAAAGTCAGCAGAATGGTAAAAAATCCAATTTTAAGCAACTATAAGCAAATGATAAAACGGACATTAAGGTTATGAATTTATCTTTTATAATAACATTTCCAATAGGGGTCTTTTTAAGGCATAGGTGGAAATAGGAGCAAAATAAGAGAGACTTACAAAAAAATTACTCCATGATGATCTACTACTCATAAAAGTATGATTCTTTTTAAATTCATTTTGTCAAGGGTTAGACATTAATTTCAGAATTTAGAGATTGAGTTCAGGATAAACAGAGAGGTTTTTGTAACCTGTGCCCATTGCTAGACCGGTTATTATCACCAGTACCCAACTGAAAAGCGCATGCGTCACCCAATTCCATCGATGATGGCACCAAGACATATAGCTTATTTCTGGAAATGTATATTTTAACATTATATCTTTGATGATGGAGAGAATACTTGATGTTATAACACTGTTATAACCCTGCAGTCAAGCCACAAAGTGTTTGAGGTCTAATCTGTGAATGTAGTTATTTCCAACATGACTAAACTGCCACTCTTTTTATGTATTTTTATGTATCATCTCCACATGGCAGAAACTGAGCTATTAAATTCATAGTTCTGATCCTCATTAGACAAAGAAAACTTGTGCACCATCAGACATACAAATCACTGAAAATACAATCAGGGAAGGAAATATAGGTTGTAAGCTTTATCGTAAAAAACCACATGTTGTCTTCTCTTATCTGTTAATTAAGAGATCTTTCTTCCAGAATTCATTATTGCAAGTTTCCCACTGCACGAACATCAAAGGGTGAGAATATTTATAGATTCTACTTAGGTTTTTCCAAAACATATTTATGTCTAAGTCCAGTAGCACTCAAAATCATTCATCTCACTTTCTCCCTCATTGTAAATCACTTTGATTAGCAAAAGTTATAATCTTTCTGGTATTCATTATAAACAAATGAAACAAGAACAATTTACGGTAGATGGCTCAAAATAACTAATATTGAGTAACCAGAGGTCTCTCTAAAATTCAAGAAAAAAATGACTTTTTTTTAAGGACTACTACAGCCTCAGAATTATTCAACCCTTTCATGATAAGTGTGTGTTTAGAACTCACTAAAGGTCCCTTTGCTGTTATGACCTGCAGCACATGAGATACTTAGCAAGACATCAGATTTTGGCAGCATTACTGAGGAAACATAACCATTCCTCATGGGAAATGGCCTCCAGTTCACTAATCCGCTTGAGTTTATGTACTCTATTTACCTTCTTCCTTCTTCAAATCCCACCAAAGATTTTAGATGGTTCAAGTCAGGTAACACTGAAAGCCACCTTAGAATCTCCAAAGAATCCTTCTGAAACCAAGTCATGGAAATTTTTTAGATGTGCTTGGGTCATTGTCCTGATGGAAGATCTAGTTATGCTAATACTTCACCTGTCTTAGAGAAGGTAAAATATTTTTTCCTATGATTTACTGATATTTGATTGAATCCATCTTGACCTCCACACCCTACAGGTTTGCAATGCCAATGGAAGCAAAGCAGTCCCAATCCCAGAGCACAACTGAGCATTCTCCACGCTTCACCGTAGGCAGTTTTTGTTCTTTTCAGTATTCTTATTCTAGACATACTACTGATACAAAGGACCCAAAAACTTCAGCTTGTTTTTTGTGTATATGGAACTTTTTATTATAGATCATGTTGTAATACACACTTTTCAATAGCTTTTTATTATTTTTTTTAGGTGACACGCGGTGCCCAAATATTTGAAATTGCAGGGTTTTTTATTTACATGGCTTACAATTTGGGCTAATTAATTTTATTACAGTATATAGTGGAATTGACGATCACCTATGAAGCCCAGATAAAGGCTCAAACTCATAAAAGGACAAACATTGCAGTGACAGGTACCTTCTTTAGATCCCCAGTTGCCATGGAAACCCATAGGCACCTATGCTCAATTAATGTGGGCACCAATGGGTGCTAGTGCATGCGTGCACCAGCAAATCAGCCACTTCAATGCTGATGTCAGTGATTGAAAGCAGTATTTGCAGTAAATGATTAAACAGCAATGATTGGAGTTTAAATAGTTTTCATCTCTGCTTTTAGAGAACTCCTGAGTCCATGTCATAGTCTCACATATTAACTGTGATGTATTATTGCGTTAAGTTAGCCAAAGGGGTAAAAGATCTAAGAAATGAGTCAGAGGATCTCCAAAATGGAAGTTCTTGTGGGTTGCTCCTTGTATAAAATGTTTACTTCCTTCTAAAAGTGGTCCAGGAAATGACAACAACAACCATTTAATGGGCAACATCTTCTTGGGCATCCATTTGATAATTTAGACAGGGATAGTGTCATGTATTTGTAGGGAAGGTGACCTGACGGACGGACTTGTTAATAGGAAGAAAGGACACGTTGCACACTTTTGACGAATGTCAGTTATGACAGAAGGGAAACAGCTAGAAAAGTGTAGATGGAATGCAGTACCTTGGGTTGACCACAAGATGGCAGGGGAGAGTGTAAGTTCAGGACTTGACAGCAGCTTAGGGCTTTAGAAACCGTTGGTCATGGGAGGCGGAATTACAGGGAACCAGGAAAGTTATAAATTTGACAGGAGGGTTCTAGAAAGTTCCAGTCCCCGGGAGGAGCTCAAGATAAGAGGAGCCTGTGGCAAAGTGGATGTTGTGAGGAACGCTCAACCAGGGGACTGAGGAGAGAGAAAGTCAGGGGGGTGGTCCTGACACGAAGTACCACAGTACAGACGAGGCCCCGGAGGAAAACATACCAAAATGACGACCCCTGATCAGTAAAATTGCTGTTGGTGTACAGGCCTAAGGCGACCACAGTGACCGAGCTGGCGGGTACGTCACTGAGTTAAAAAGAAGGACAGTGTGTGTATCAACGTCTCAAGTAAAAAGTACGGTGTGTGTACCGGGGCCTGGAAACAGAGAGCGGGGGAAGAATTGCGGTGTATGCTGGGGCCATCAGACGGACGGCTAGAAATAAACTTGGACCTGTTGCACCCGAAACTTGCCTCCAATCTGTGTCTGTGACGTCTTTGCGTGATAAGAGAGGGACCACCCCCACTCCGGCACTCGACCCTACATATTGTGGCACATACACAATAATTTTGCCTCTATTACAGTGCCTTAGTGTTCTCACCTACTACAATATGCCTTACATTACCCTTTAGTTTATGATCCCCCCCAAATTTTTCCACATAAGATAACTTCACAGTGAATTCCAACCCATGCACCATATGATAGTAGCCTCGCAGTGCACCTAGCAAAGTATGATGCTTTTCGCACTGTGAAGTAGCAATCACTAGCAGGCTGGGGTATGCTCTCTTGGCAGCGATGTTGGAACACAAAGGAGCAGATTTCTTTTAACCTTTGTCCGGCTGAGTAGGTACAATTGTACCTATTCCGTTTTAAAATTGCAATAACTTTTTTCGAAAAGCCATAGAGGGCTGAAATTTCGTGGCATCTCTGTAGTTTTGGTCCAGAATATATTGGCCAAATTTCAATAAAATATCTCCACCCCCTTCCGAGATAAGGGGTCGAGATATTTTTGCATCCATAACAAGCTGCATAGGTACAAATGTACCCTCATATAATTTGAATGAAGATAATGCAAGGAAAAGAGAATAATATTTTTTTTAATGATAATGCTATTTTATTATTATAAACAAGTAAAAAAACTGTTCATTTACATTATAAAAGAAAATGTAAGAAACTTTGCATGTTGTCTTTGCTACCGAGTGTTCATCGCAAATGGGTTTCACACAAACCACACAAGACTTTCTAGTCTTACGTTGTTTTCGCCTCAGGTCCCGGCAGACATAGCAACTACCAACAACAGGGGAGGGTCCACGACTACCATGAGGTATTTGAGGGCCAGCTGCTGCTTGCAATGCTACCAGAATGCATCGTCCAAGCACCATTTCTACTGCACCGCGAAGAAAATGGTTTCTCATCATCATTCGGTTTGTACTACGATCTTCAATTGCAGGCATACACAGCTGATTTGCGAGATCTTTCAGGAACTTTCTTCGTTGATCCTTTGTCCTGAAGCTTGGATTGTGTTCTCTGTAGATGATGTAGGATGCAAACCCAGTGACGTCAATCATATTGTAGAAAAATGCCAGAGGCCAATGTAATGTTCGTCGTTTCACAGTGTACTCTCCCAACATTTTAACCATAACATCAACTCCGCCTTTTGTTTTGTTGTAGTATTTTATTATCTCTGGCTTGGCTGCTAGTGTCTCTTCAACTTCTCCCGTCATGTGCATAGATGATAGAAGCACGACTGATTTGTTCTTCTTTGGTACATATGAACAGACTGTTGCATCCTGACTGTAGGCAAAATTTGTTGAGTTTACAGGCCTTTCTTTGGCAGGCTGCATGTTGCTAGGTAGGAACCTTTTGTTTTTTCTCACTGTACCAACTAGTGTCATGTTCCAGGAGTTCAATACCTTAGCTAGTTCCATGGTTGTAAAGAAGTTATCGGTGGTGACATTTCTTCCAGAGCCTTTATACGAGCTCACTAGGTCCAATACTGTTCGTTCACCAATGTTTACTTGTCGAGGACCATCAGTTGGCTTCCCAGTGTAGAGCTGACCTTGTAATGGGTAGGCGTTTGACGAGTCACAAGCCCAGAAAATCTTTATGCCATATTTAGCTGGTTTTGAAGGTATATACTAGGTAAATTTAGTATGGCCTCTAAATGGAAATAATTGCTCTTCGACGGTGATACAATTATATGGCTTGTAGGCTCTCTTCAGATCTCTGTTCAGCATTGTCCAGATGTCCCGTATTGGTGCAGCTTTATCTGTTTGCACACGTTCTGCACGTGTATTTTCGTTGTCAAATCTGATAAATCTGAGTATCATCTTGAAGCGGTCACGAGACATGGCTGCACGTATAAGAGGCAGAGCATCAACATTCCACATTTCCTCCAGATTCTCTTTGTTGTCTCTGTGCACACCAGCAGCAATCAGTATGCCCAAAAATGCATGGAGTTCAGTTTCAGTAAATTGCTTGAATGTTTTTTGTGGTGGCCGTTCAGAAGAATCAGGAAAACGTTGTACCAGTTCGTTGTTGTAAGCATCACAAACTCTATTGGCCTTTCGATTCGTTTCTCGTAATATGATGTCACACATCTCGGGAGTCATGATTGACTTGAATATCTCTTTTGCTGTATACAGGTTGCTGATTGCTGCAGGGCCACCTCTTTGTCGTAGGACATTACGAGATTTTGTTTGTGCATTTGGCAGTGGATCACTACACCATTGAGTTTTATCCTTAGCACTCCAAATGTCGCCTGCACTTTGAGGCACTGACTCATCCTCAACACTTTCGTCTGAGTCGTATTCTTTTTCCTGCTCTATGACCATTTCTTGTTCAATGTCTGAATCTTCTTCAGTAACATCCACTTGTGGTACATAGTTTTCATCATCAGATGCAACATATGGTTCTTCCTCATGCTCAGAATCAGATTCTTCTAGCATTCGCATTATTTCGTCAGACGTAAATCTGTAAATATGAAAAATAAATAATTTTCCGAAATACTACACAATACTACATTATTGGCTTTTCACAAAATGATACAAACCTGCAAACACGTTTTCTTGGATTATGGCGGAAACTAGATCCAGCATCACTATCACTCATGATGACTTGGTAGATGAATTTTGGCTTCGTAATTTAGTTCAGTAACACGTGGCAAGTAGAATGAAACTCGATTCTAAAGTGCAGATAAAAAAGTAAATTATTTCTAGTGATAATTATTTATAAATGTCATTTATATATTATGTAAACCGTATACGGTTTCAGAATTTTCATTCCATCTTTGACTGTTTTTTCGACCAATAGGAAAATTGTAACAGAGCCACCATCTTTATTTTGTGCTGAATATAAGTAAAACATCATAAAACAATATGTAGATACTAATTATTATCCATTTTTCATATAAAAATCATACCTATAGTGATAAGTTTCATACAAAATATATATAAGCCAAGTCCAGGCTCAAAGACAATTTCTGACTGTTCTGTCCCCACATAAGGCGAATGAAGGTATAACTGGCTGTTAGATGCTGTGAGACTTTCCTACCTTCGTATCCAAGAAATTGAAGACTTCACAAGCCTAGAAATGTGTGTGCTCACAGCAATGAGATGAACAGCAAAATGGCTACTGAGAGGAGGGAGGCAGGAAGAGAAGTAGAAGCCACTCCCAGTTTGAATCAACTTAATTGACAGCAACATAAGTGAGCAGTAACAACACTGGCCAATAGATATCAGCATAACATTTGTAGCTGAATGAACTTTAGTTTCTGAAACCAAGTAAAGGAGAAAGTCTTCCCACAGTGAAGGTATATATGAAGGTACAATTGTACCTCTGCAGCCTGTTAACGTTGTAAAATTATGCAGCCTGACGAAGGTTAAACAAGTCCACAAGTCTGGTTTATTACAGCCTCATAAACCACTTTATAACCCCTTATAGGCATGTGAACAACACAGAATCCACAAACAGTCTATTCCACTCCAGTTCTGTTCGTACAGTTCCAAAGCCTGACGTCATTCAGGACACCATGCCCAGGCTCTTGGCTACCTGGCTAACAGCACCTCAGGTGTCCCAGCCTGGCTTCCTCTGACTCATGTCCGTAGTCCAGACCCTTGGTATCTCCGGGACCTTCCTGAGCTCCAGCCAGCTCCAATGTCACACATGGACTTTCTTCATTTGCTGCAAACAGGAAAAAACTAGGACCTTCCTGTCTTTACAGGAGCACACCCCCTGGGAGGTGTGTGGCTAACCAATCCCACCCATCACTTGTGGTTAACCCTAAATCCAGCCCTTTACTAAAAATACAGCTTTGTGGGACTACAATACCCAGCAACCTGTCCTGGATTCAGATCGCAACAGACTTCTGTCTCTGCTATACACACCTATTCCTTGGTACACCACTAGTTGGTACATCACAACACAGTATGATGATTCCACAATACCCTTCAAAATAGTATGATGTCCCCACAGGGCCTTTAACCCCTTCACGATCCATGACGCCTACATAGGCATCATGAAAAGTCGTGCCCAAACGACCTATGACACCTACGTAGGCGTCATGCTATAAATAGCCCCCCTGCGGGTCGGGTGACCGGGGTCACTGAAAGGTCACCCGACCCGCACACAGAGGACACTCTACGGTTAATCCCAGGGGGCGTAGCTTAGCCCCCATGTGCCTACGATCGCTCTGATTGGCTGTTAAAAGTGAAACAGCCAATCAGAGCAATTTGTAATATTTCACCAATGAAATTTGGTGAAATATTACAATCCAGCCATGGCCGATGCTGCAATAGCATCGGACATGGCTGGACACCGACACCCGACCCCCCCACACTGACTGGCGGGGCCGATCGGCCCCCCGCCACCGATGGACTGCGCCGCCGTCATCATCTGCTCCCCCTCCCCTTCCTATCACTCCCTCCCACCTTCCGATCCCCCTGGGACCTCCAATGGTGCTCCCGGTGTCCCGCTGTGGCTCCTGGCGTCCCGCTGTCCGGATCATGGGCGCCGCCATCTTGGAAAATGGCGGGCGCATGCGCAGTGCGCCTGCCATTGTCCAAGATGGCGGCGCCCATGAATTGCAGGCTGCCCGTTCATTTTTCATTTTGATCACTGTGATACACTCTCACAGTTATCAAAATGAAAAAAAAAAAGTAAATACACCCCCCTTTTATCATCTCCATAGTCAGGCGCAAATAATAAAATAAAACATTTTTTTTTTTCCATTTAGGGTTTGAACTAGGGTTAGGGTTAGAAATAGGGTTAGGCCTGGAATTAGGGTTAGGGTTAAAATTAGGGTTAGGGCTGGAATTAGGGTTAGGTCTAAAATTAGGGTTAGGGCTGGAATTAGGGTTAGGGCTGGAATTAGGGTTAGGGCTGGAATTAGGGTTAGGGCTGGAATTAGGGTTAAGGCTGGAATTAGGGTTAGGGTTAGGCTTGTAGTTAGGGTTAGAGTTGGGATTAGGGTTGTGGTTAGGGCTATTATTAGGGTTGGGTTATTGTTAGGGGTGTGTTGGAGTTAGAGTTGGAGTTAGAATTGAGGGGTTTCCACTGTTTAGGCAAATCACGGGGTCTCCGAACGCGACATGGTGCCACGATTTACTCCAGCCAATTTTGCTTTCAAAATGTCAAACAGCACTCTCTCCATTCCGAGCCCAGACGTGTGCCCAAACAGTGGTTTACCCCCTCATATGGGGTATCAGCATACTCAGGAAAAATTGCACAACAACTTTGGGGGTCTAATTTCTCCTGTTACCCTTGGGAAAATAAAAAATTGGGGGCTAAAAAAATGATTTTTGTGAAAAAAAATGATTTTTTTATTTTCACGGCTCTGAGTTATAAACTTCTGTGAAGCACTTGGGGGTTCAAAGTGCTCACCACACATCTAGATAAGTTCCTTGGGTGGTCTACTTTCCAAAATGGGGTCACTTGTGGAGGGTTTCCACTGTTTAGGCACATCAGAGGCTCTGCAAACGTAACATGACGCCCGCAGACCATTCCATCAAGTCGGTATTTCAAAACGTCACTACTTCCCTTCCAAGCCCTGACGTGTGCCCAAACAGTGGTCCCTCCCCACATATTGGGTACCATCGTACTCAGGACAAACTGGACAACAACTTTTGGTGTCCAATTTCTCCTGTTACTATTGTGAAAATAAAAAAATAGCGGGCTAAAAAATCATTTTTTGAGGAAAAAAAAATATTTTTATTTTCACAGCTCTGCGTTATACACTTCTGTAACAGCACCTGGGAGTTCAAAGTGCTCACTATGCATCTAGATAACTTCCTTAGGGGGTCTAGTTTCCAAAATGGGGTGATTTGTGGGAGAGCTCCAAAGTGTAGGCAGACAGGGCCTCTCCAAACATGACATGGTGTCCGCTAACGATTGGAGCTACTTTTCCATTCAAAAAGTCAAATGGCGCTCCTTCCCTTCTGAGCCCTGCCGTGCGCCCAAACAGTGGTTCCCCACCACATATGGGGTGCCAGTGTACTCAGGAAAAACTGAACAGCAACTTTAGGGGTCCAGTTTATCCTGTTACCCTTGTGAAAATAAAAAATAGCGGGCTGAAAAAATCATTTTTGAGGAAAAAAAATGATTTTTTATTTTCATGGCTCTGCGTTTATAAACTTCTGTGAAGCACTTGGGGGTTCAAAGTGCTCACTACACATCTAGATAAGCTCCTTGGGGGGTCTAGTTTCCAAAATGGGGTCACTTGTGGGGGGTTTCTACTGTTTAGGCACATCACGGGCTCTGCAAACGCAACATGATGCCCACCGAACATCCCATCAGTCTGCATTCCAAAATCACGCTCCTTCCCTTCTGAGCTTTCCCATGCGCCCAAACAGTGGTTTCCCCTGACATATGGGGTATTGGTGTACTCAGGACAAATTACACAACAACTTTTGTGGTCCAATTTCTCCTGTTAGCCTTGAGGAAAAAAAATATTTTTTTATTTTCACTGCTCTGCGTCATAAACTTCTGTGAAGCACTTGGGGGTTCAGTGTGCTTACCACTAGAGTTGAGCGATACCAGCCGATACTTGAAAATATCGGATCGGAATGGATCGGCCGATCTTAAAAAAAAGTATCGGTATCGCCGATTCCGATACCGGGAACCAATGCAAGTCAATGGGGCCAAAATATCGGAATTAAAAAAAACCCTTTCTTTCCTTGTAGGTTAATTCTACATGAAGAAAAACAACTAAGAATAATGTAGAATGTATTGTGGGAGGTGGAGGAGACATTAAAGCCATAGAGGTTTAGCCCAATCAAATGGAATAGCAGGAATTAAACTTTTTTTTTTAAAGATGTTAGGAGTTACAAAGATATTGACTATGTTAGCCTCATTTATATTTTGCCAGACATGTATGTCTTCTTCTTCTACTTCCTTTTTTTACATTCTTCTTCTTCTTCTTCTACTTCCTTTTTTTACATTCTTCTTCTTCTTCTTCTACTTCCTTTTTTTACATTCTTCTTCTTATTCCTTTTTTTACATTCTTCTTCTTCTTCTTCTACTTCCTTTTTTTACATTCTTCTTCTTCTTCTTCTTCTTCTTCTTCTTCTTCTTCTTCTTCTTCTTCTTCTTCTTCCTTTTCTTACATTCTTCATATTCTTCTTATTCAACAATTATTATTCTACATATTCAGCTTCTTCATCTTCTTCCTATTCTTCTTCATCATATTCTTGTTTGTGTCAGGCATTCCTGTAGTTGTTATCTAGAAAAGTTAGAAGTTTACACCTTCCGTTCTGCCTGTCACAAAAGATTTACAACAGGATTTGTCCGCGTTCAGTTTGGCCTGCAGAAGCAGGCCTTTTCCAGGGGCACCACGAGGAGGAACGGACTCACCCCCATACACTGCTTAGTCTTCTTCTGCTTATAAATAAGATAATATCATTTGCTCAGAGTATTAGTCTTATGCTTAATGTTCTTCTGCTTTGTTTTTTTTATGCTTCTTTGTCTTCTCTCTCTTGTTGTTCTGCATCTTGGTGGTTGTCTTCCTGTTCTTTGTCCTCTTGAACCAGCTGACGGTACTGGCACCCGGAGGGGCAGCAGAAGGAACAAGAGCCAATGGCACTACCGAGGACCAGCTGACGGTGCTGGAACCCGGTTACTAAGCAGGAGGTACCTGTGCTACAAAGCACTACCAAGGACCAGCAGACGTTGCCGGAACTCGGATACTGAGATGGAGGCACCTAGGCCAAACGCTCTGACGAGAACCAGCTGACGGTGCTGGAACCCGGAGGGGTAGCATAAGCTGCAAGAGCAAATGGAAATAGCGAGGACCAGCTGACAGTGCTGGCACCCGGAGGGGCAGCAGAAGGAATAAGAGCCAATGGCACAACCGAGGACCAGCTGACGGTGCTGGAACCCGGTTACTAAGCAGGAGGTACCTGTGCTACAAAGCACTACCAAGGACCAGCAGACGTTGCCGGAACTCGGATACCGAGATGGAGGCACCTAGGCCAAAGGCTCTGACGAGAACCAGCTGACGGTGCTGGAACCCGGAGGGGTAGCATAAGCTGCAAGAGCAAATGGAAATAGCGAGGACCAGCTGACAGTGCTGGCACCCGGAGGGGCAGCAGAAGGAATAAGAGCCAATGGCACAACCGAGGACCAGCTGACGGTGCTGGAACCCGGTTACTAAGCAGGAGGTACCTGTGCTACAAAGCACTACCAAGGACCAGCAGACGTTGCTGGAACTCGGATACCGAGATGGAGGCACCTAGGCCAAAGGCTCTGATGAGAACCAGCTGACGGTGCTGGAACCCGGAGGGGTATCAGAAGTTACCCCTGAAAAGCAAAGTTGGCATGCCGCAAGCTGGCCGCAGTTACCGAATCACACAGTCCTACAGGGGGTGCTTGTCCTACTGGCACTATGGAACAAACCTTTCTTACCAGAACCCGCAGTCCACATAGGAAGCACCTAAACTGCTGGCACCCTAGCCTCGGCTAACCCAACCGCAACACGACATGGCAACTTGGGGTGGCAAACTGACATTGACACTTCCCGGAAACAGCAGGCAGGGCTGGAACCAAGCTGGGCAGGAGGGAGTACCCGTGCCAAAGTCAGTTATGAGCAGCAACTGGCGATGTTGGAGCCCAGGACAAGCACTTAGCAGGCTGAGGCCTGATGTGCTGTCAATTGGGAGGCAGCAGGACAGATTGCCATCAAAACAGCAGGGGAACAGCTGACGTTACTGAACCCCACAAACACAGGAGCTAGTGTTTTACTCTGTGAAGACGGCACTTCCGAGCAACAACTGGCTGTGTTGAAGCCCAGGGACAAGCACGGAGCAGGCTTAGGCTGCATTGAAGAAATTTTAAGATCGGTTGTAGACTACTAATTTGAACCAAGCTCCACTTAGGCCTGTGGATTCACTGATTTTCGTATTTCCCCTGTCCTCCAACCCCGCCAGTTACAGCTCCGAAGTGGCGTCTGCACAATCCACACTTGTTCCTGTGTTACAGGTGTTCAGTCCGGTCAGTTAATCCCCTGATGTGTGTCCGGCAATGTCGCCTGCTCTGTCCACATTCCGATAATGGGAATGTGGACAGAGCAGGCGACATTGCCGGACACACATCAGGGGATTAACTGATCGGACTGAACACCTGTAACACAGGAACAAGTGTGGATTGTGCAGACGCCACTTCGGAGCTGTAACTGGCAGGGTTGGAGGACAGGGGAAATACGAGAGACAGTGGAGCCACAGGCCTAATTGGAGCACGGTTAAAAATCAGTAGTGGTACGACTGTGTAGGCAGCAGGAGACTTTGCCATCCACACAGCAGGGGATCAGCTGACATTACTGAACCCCACTGAGACACGGGAGCAAGTATCTCTTTCCGTGTGGACGGCACTTCCGAACTACAACTGGCTGTGTTGAAGCCCAGGAAATAGGAGGGTGTAGGCAGAGGCCTACTGTATTTTGAATGAGTTTACAGCAGGAGAGACTGCCATCCACACAGCAGGGGATCAGCTGACGTTACTGAACCCCACTGAGACACGGGAGCAAGTATCTCTTTCCGTGTGGACGGCACTTCCGAACTACAACTGGCTGTGTTGAAGCCCAGGAAATAGGAGGGTGTAGGCAGAGGCCTACTGAATTTTGAATGAGGTGACAGCAGGAGAGACTGCCATCCACACAGCAGGGGATCAGCTGACGTTACTGAACCCCACTGAGACACGGGAGCAAGTGTCTCTTTCCGTGTGGACGGCACTTCCGAACTACAACTGGCTGTGTTGAAGCCCAGGAAATAGGAGGGTGTAGGCAGAGGCCTACTGTATTTTGAATGAGTTTACAGCAGGAGAGACTGCCATCCACACAGCAGGGGATCAGCTGACGTTACTGAACCCCACTGAGACACGGGAGCAAGTGTCTCTTTCCGTGTGGACGGCACTTCCGAACTACAACTGGCTGTGTTGAAGCCCAGGAAATAGGAGGGTGTAGGCAGAGGCCTACTGTATTTTGAATGAGTTTACAGCAGGAGAGACTGCCATCCACACAGCAGGGGATCAGCTGACGTTACTGAACCCCACTGAGACACGGGAGCAAGTATCTCTTTCCGTGTGGACGGCACTTCCGAACTACAACTGGCTGTGTTGAAGCCCAGGAAATAGGAGGGTGTAGGCAGAGGCCTACTGAATTTTGAATGAGGTGACAGCAGGAGAGACTGCCATCCACACAGCAGGGGATCAGCTGACGTTACTGAACCCCACTGAGACACGGGAGCAAGTATCTCTTTCCGTGTGGACGGCACTTCCGAACTACAACTGGCTGTGTTGAAGCCCAGGAAATAGGAGGGTGTAGGCAGAGGCCTACTGTATTTTGAATGAGTTTACAGCAGGAGAGACTGCCATCCACACAGCAGGGGATCAGCTGACGTTACTGAACCCCACTGAGACACGGGAGCAAGTATCTCTTTCCGTGTGGACGGCACTTCCGAACTACAACTGGCTGTGTTGAAGCCCAGGAAATAGGAGGGTGTAGGCAGAGGCCTACTGAATTTTGAATGAGGTGACAGCAGGAGAGACTGCCATCCACACAGCAGGGGATCAGCTGACGTTACTGAACCCCACTGAGACACGGGAGCAAGTATCTCTTTCCGTGTGGACGGCACTTCCGAACTACAACTGGCTGTGTTGAAGCCCAGGAAATAGGAGGGTGTAGGCAGAGGCCTACTGTATTTTGAATGAGTTTACAGCAGGAGAGACTGCCATCCACACAGCAGGGGATCAGCTGACGTTACTGAACCCCACTGAGACACGGGAGCAAGTATCTCTTTCCGTGTGGACGGCACTTCCGAACTACAACTGGCTGTGTTGAAGCCCAGGAAATAGGAGGGTGTAGGCAGAGGCCTACTGTATTTTGAATGAGTTTACAGCAGGAGAGACTGCCATCCACACAGCAGGGGATCAGCTGACGTTACTGAACCCCACTGAGACACGGGAGCAAGTATCTCTTTCCGTGTGGACGGCACTTCCGAACTACAACTGGCTGTGTTGAAGCCCAGGAAATAGGAGGGTGTAGGCAGAGGCCTACTGTATTTTGAATGAGGTGACAGCAGGAGAGACTGCCATCCACACAGCAGGGGATCAGCTGACGTTACTGAACCCCACTGAGACACGGGAGCAAGTATCTCTTTCCGTGTGGACGGCACTTCCGAACTACAACTGGCTGTGTTGAAGCCCAGGAAATAGGAGGGTGTAGGCAGAGGCCTACTGAATTTTGAATGAGGTGACAGCAGGAGAGACTGCCATCCACACAGCAGGGGATCAGCTGACGTTACTGAACCCCACTGAGACACGGGAGCAAGTGTCTCTTTCCGTGTGGACGGCACTTCCGAACTACAACTGGCTGTGTTGAAGCCCAGGAAATAGGAGGGTGTAGGCAGAGGCCTACTGTATTTTGAATGAGTTTACAGCAGGAGAGACTGCCATCCACACAGCAGGGGATCAGCTGACGTTGCTGAACCCCACTGAGACACGGGAGCAAGTATCTCTTTCCGTGTGGACGGCACTTCCGAACTACAACTGGCTGTGTTGAAGCCCAGGAAATAGGAGGGTGTAGGCAGAGGCCTACTGTATTTTGAATGAGTTTACAGCAGGAGAGACTGCCATCCACACAGCAGGGGATCAGCTGACGTTACTGAACCCCACTGAGACACGGGAGCAAGTGTCTCTTTCCGTGTGGACGGCACTTCCGAACTACAACTGGCTGTGTTGAAGCCCAGGAAATAGGAGGGTGTAGGCAGAGGCCTACTGTCTTTGTAATGCGGAGACAGCAGGAGAGACTGCCATCTCCACAGCAGGGGAACAGCTGGCAGTGCTGAACCCCACTAACACTTGAACGAATGTGTTTGGCTCTGTGGAGACGACACTTCTGAACACCAACTGACGCTGTTGGAGCCCAGGATGAGGCGAGGAGCAGGCTGGGGCCTACTGGATTTTGGCAGGTGAAGGCAGCAGGAGACTTGCCATCTCCACAGCAGGGGAACAGCTGGCAGTGCTGAACCCCACTAACACTTGAACGAACGTGTTTGGTTCTGTGGAGACGACACTTCTGAACACCAACTGACGCTGTTGGAGCCCAGGATTAGGCGAGGAGCAGGCTGGGGCCTACTGGATTTTGGCAGGTGAAGGCAGCAGGAGACTTGCCATCTCCACAGCAGGGGAACAGCTGGCAGTGCTGAACCCCACTAACACTTGAACGAACGTGTTTGGCTCTGTGGAGACGACACTTCTGAACACCAACTGACGCTGTTGGAGCCCAGGATTAGGCGAGGAGCAGGCTGGAGCCTACTGGATTTTGGCAGGTGAAGGCAGCAGGAGACTTGCCATCTCCACAGCAGGGGAACAGCTGGCAGTGCTGAACCCCACTAACACTTGAACGAACGTGTTTGGTTCTGTGGAGACGACACTTCTGAACACCAACTGACGCTGTTGGAGCCCAGGATTAGGCGAGGAGCAGGCTGGGGCCTACTGGATTTTGGCAGGTGAAGGCAGCAGGAGACTTGCCATCTCCACAGCAGGGGAACAGCTGGCAGTGCTGAACCCCACTAACACTTGAACGAACGTGTTTGGTTCTGTGGAGACGACACTTCTGAACACCAACTGACGCTGTTGGAGCCCAGGATTAGGCGAGGAGCAGGCTGGGGCCTACTGGATTTTGGCAGGTGAAGGCAGCAGGAGACTTGCCATCTCCACAGCAGGGGAACAGCTGGCAGTGCTGAACCCCACTAACACTTGAACGAACGTGTTTGGTTCTGTGGAGACGACACTTCTGAACACCAACTGACGCTGTTGGAGCCCAGGATTAGGCGAGGAGCAGGCTGGGGCCTACTGGATTTTGGCAGGTGAATGCAGCAGGAGACTTGCCATCTCCACAGCAGGGGAACAGCTGGCAGTGCTGAACCCCACTAACACTTGAACGAACGTGTTTGGTTCTGTGGAGACGACACTTCTGAACACCAACTGACGCTGTTGGAGCCCAGGATTAGGCGAGGAGCAGGCTGGGGCCTACTGGATTTTGGCAGGTGAATGCAGCAGGAGACTTGCCATCTCCACAGCAGGGGAACAGCTGGCAGTGCTGAACCCCACTAACACTTGAACGAACGTGTTTGGCTCTGTGGAGACGACACTTCTGAACACCAACTGACGCTGTTGGAGCCCAGGATTAGGCGAGGAGCAGGATGGGGCCTACTGGATTTTGGCAGGTGAAGGCAGCAGGAGACTTGCCATCTCCACAGCAGGGGAACAGCTGGCAGTGCTGAACCCCACTAACACTTGAACGAACGTGTTTGGTTCTGTGGAGACGACACTTCTGAACACCAACTGACGCTGTTGGAGCCCAGGATTAGGCGAGGAGCAGGCTGGGGCCTACTGGATTTTGGCAGGTGAATGCAGCAGGAGACTTGCCATCTCCACAGCAGGGGAACAGCTGGCAGTGCTGAACCCCACTAACACTTGAACGAACGTGTTTGGCTCTGTGGAGACGACACTTCTGAACACCAACTGACGCTGTTGGAGCCCAGGATTAGGCGAGGAGCAGGCTGGGGCCTACTGGATTTTGGCAGGTGAAGGCAGCAGGAGACTTGCCATCTCCACAGCAGGGGAACAGCTGGCAGTGCTGAACCCCACTAACACTTGAACGAACGTGTTTGGTTCTGTGGAGACGACACTTCTGAACACCAACTGACGCTGTTGGAGCCCAGGATTAGGCGAGGAGCAGGCTGGGGCCTACTGGATTTTGGCAGGTGAATGCAGCAGGAGACTTGCCATCTCCACAGCAGGGGAACAGCTGGCAGTGCTGAACCCCACTAACACTTGAACGAACGTGTTTGGTTCTGTGGAGACGACACTTCTGAACACCAACTGACGCTGTTGGAGCCCAGGATTAGGCGAGGAGCAGGCTGGGGCCTACTGGATTTTGGCAGGTGAAGGCAGCAGGAGACTTGCCATCTCCACAGCAGGGGAACAGCTGGCAGTGCTGAACCCCACTAACACTTGAACGAATGTGTTTGGCTCTGTGGAGACGACACTTCTGAACACCAACTGACGCTGTTGGAGCCCAGGATTAGGCGAGGAGCAGGCTGGGGCCTACTGGATTTTGGCAGGTGAAGGCAGCAGGAGACTTGCCATCTCCACAGCAGGGGAACAGCTGGCAGTGCTGAACCCCACTAACACTTGAACGAATGTGTTTGGCTCTGTGGAGACGACACTTCTGAACACCAACTGACGCTGTTGGAGCCCAGGATTAGGCGAGGAGCAGGCTGGGGCCTACTGGATTTTGGCAGGTGAATGCAGCAGGAGACTTGCCATCTCCACAGCAGGGGAACAGCTGGCAGTGCTGAACCCCACTAACACTTGAACGAATGTGTTTGGCTCTGTGGAGACGACACTTCTGAACACCAACTGACGCTGTTGGAGCCCAGGATGAGGCGAGGAGCAGGCTGGGGCCTACTGGATTTTGGCAGGTGAAGGCAGCAGGAGACTTGCCATCTCCACAGCAGGGGAACAGCTGGCAGTGCTGAACCCCACTAACACTTGAACGAACGTGTTTGGTTCTGTGGAGACGACACTTCTGAACACCAACTGACGCTGTTGGAGCCCAGGATTAGGCGAGGAGCAGGCTGGGGCCTACTGGATTTTGGCAGGTGAAGGCAGCAGGAGACTTGCCATCTCCACAGCAGGGGAACAGCTGGCAGTGCTGAACCCCACTAACACTTGAACGAACGTGTTTGGCTCTGTGGAGACGACACTTCTGAACACCAACTGACGCTGTTGGAGCCCAGGATTAGGCGAGGAGCAGGCTGGGGCCTACTGGATTTTGGCAGGTGAAGGCAGCAGGAGACTTGCCATCTCCACAGCAGGGGAACAGCTGGCAGTGCTGAACCCCACTAACACTTGAACGAACGTGTTTGGTTCTGTGGAGACGACACTTCTGAACACCAACTGACGCTGTTGGAGCCCAGGATTAGGCGAGGAGCAGGCTGGGGCCTACTGGATTTTGGCAGGTGAAGGCAGCAGGAGACTTGCCATCTCCACAGCAGGGGAACAGCTGGCAGTGCTGAACCCCACTAACACTTGAACGAACGTGTTTGGTTCTGTGGAGACGACACTTCTGAACACCAACTGACGCTGTTGGAGCCCAGGATTAGGCGAGGAGCAGGCTGGGGCCTACTGGATTTTGGCAGGTGAAGGCAGCAGGAGACTTGCCATCTCCACAGCAGGGGAACAGCTGGCAGTGCTGAACCCCACTAACACTTGAACGAACGTGTTTGGTTCTGTGGAGACGACACTTCTGAACACCAACTGACGCTGTTGGAGCCCAGGATTAGGCGAGGAGCAGGCTGGGGCCTACTGGATTTTGGCAGGTGAATGCAGCAGGAGACTTGCCATCTCCACAGCAGGGGAACAGCTGGCAGTGCTGAACCCCACTAACACTTGAACGAACGTGTTTGGTTCTGTGGAGACGACACTTCTGAACACCAACTGACGCTGTTGGAGCCCAGGATTAGGCGAGGAGCAGGCTGGGGCCTACTGGATTTTGGCAGGTGAATGCAGCAGGAGACTTGCCATCTCCACAGCAGGGGAACAGCTGGCAGTGCTGAACCCCACTAACACTTGAACGAACGTGTTTGGCTCTGTGGAGACGACACTTCTGAACACCAACTGACGCTGTTGGAGCCCAGGATTAGGCGAGGAGCAGGCTGGGGCCTACTGGATTTTGGCAGGTGAAGGCAGCAGGAGACTTGCCATCTCCACAGCAGGGGAACAGCTGGCAGTGCTGAACCCCACTAACACTTGAACGAACGTGTTTGGTTCTGTGGAGACGACACTTCTGAACACCAACTGACGCTGTTGGAGCCCAGGATTAGGCGAGGAGCAGGCTGGGGCCTACTGGATTTTGGCAGGTGAATGCAGCAGGAGACTTGCCATCTCCACAGCAGGGGAACAGCTGGCAGTGCTGAACCCCACTAACACTTGAACGAACGTGTTTGGCTCTGTGGAGACGACACTTCTGAACACCAACTGACGCTGTTGGAGCCCAGGATTAGGCGAGGAGCAGGCTGGGGCCTACTGGATTTTGGCAGGTGAAGGCAGCAGGAGACTTGCCATCTCCACAGCAGGGGAACAGCTGGCAGTGCTGAACCCCACTAACACTTGAACGAACGTGTTTGGTTCTGTGGAGACGACACTTCTGAACACCAACTGACGCTGTTGGAGCCCAGGATTAGGCGAGGAGCAGGCTGGGGCCTACTGGATTTTGGCAGGTGAATGCAGCAGGAGACTTGCCATCTCCACAGCAGGGGAACAGCTGGCAGTGCTGAACCCCACTAACACTTGAACGAACGTGTTTGGCTCTGTGGAGACGACACTTCTGAACACCAACTGACGCTGTTGGAGCCCAGGATTAGGCGAGGAGCAGGCTGGGGCCTACTGGACTTTGGCAGGTGAAGGCAGCAGGAGACTTGCCATCTCCACAGCAGGGGAACAGCTGGCAGTGCTGAACCCCACTAACACTTGAACGAATGTGTTTGGCTCTGTGGAGACGACACTTCTGAACACCAACTGACGCTGTTGGAGCCCAGGCTTAGGCGAGGAGCAGGCTGGGGCCTACTGGATTTTGGCAGGTGAAGGCAGCAGGAGACTTGCCATCTCCACAGCAGGGGAACAGCTGGCAGTGCTGAACCCCACTAACACTTGAACGAATGTGTTTGGCTCTGTGGAGACGACACTTCTGAACACCAACTGACGCTGTTGGAGCCCAGGATTAGGCGAGGAGCAGGCTGGGGCCTACTGGATTTTGGCAGGTGAATGCAGCAGGAGACTTGCCATCTCCACAGCAGGGGAACAGCTGGCAGTGCTGAACCCCACTAACACTTGAACGAATGTGTTTGGCTCTGTGGAGACGACACTTCTGAACACCAACTGACGCTGTTGGTGCCCAGGATTACGCATGCCGCATGCAGAGGCCAATGGGCAGCGGTTTTTATGGAGGTTGTGGACTACTACTGATTCTAACCATGCTCCACTTAGGCCTCTGGCTCCACTGTCTCTACTATTTACCCTGGCCTCCAACCCCGCCAGCTACATCTCTGAAGTGGCGTCAGCACAATCTACACTTGTTCCTGTGTTACTGGTGCTCAGTCCCATCAGTTGATCCCCTGATGTTTGTCCGGCAAGTTCGCCAGCTCTGTCCTCATTCCCACTACTGGTTATGGGAATGTGGACAGAGCAGGAGACCTTGCCGGACACACATCAGGGGATAAACTGATGGGACTGAGCCACAGGAACACAGGAACAAGTGTAGATTGTGCTGACGCCACTTCAGAGATGTAGATGGCGGGGTTGGAGGTCAGGGGAAATAGTAGAGACAGTGGAGCCAGAGACCTAAGTTGGGCACGGTTAAAAATCAGTAGTGGTTTGAATGTTGATGGAGCTGGTGACTCTGCCGTCCACACAGCAGGGGATCAGCTGGCATTACTGAACCCCAGTAACACAGGAGCTAGTGTGTTTCTCTGTGCAGACGACACATCTGAGCGACAACTGGCTGTGTTGAAGCACAGGGATTATAGTTCAGGTGGTAGAAAAATGAACACACCAGCAGACCTGGATACAGTTGCCAACCACTAATTTAGTCTGTAAGAGGAATGGCAAAGTCTTTGGAGATCCAGGCCTTGTTCATTTTCAGAAAAGTCAGCCGGTCAACATTATCGGAAGATAGTCGCGTGCGACGGTCTGTTAGTACACCACCTGCGGCACTAAAGACACGTTCCGATAATACACTGGCAGCAGGGCAAGCCAGCACCTCCAATGCATACTGGCTAAGCTCTGGCCATGTATCCAGCTTAGAGACCCAAAACTTGAAGGGGGAAGAGCCATCTGGGAGTACAGCGACAGGGCAAGACATGTAGTCTGACACCATCTGACGGAAGCGTTGCCTCCTGCTGACTCGAGGCGTCGCTGATGGTGTAGACAATTGTGGTGGACACACAAAACTTTGCCACATTTGGGCCATAGTGGTCTTGCCTTGTGCTGCGGCACTGCCTCTGCTCCCTCTTTGTGCAGAGTTTCCTCCACTGCCTCGACGCACAGAGCTGCTTTGTAAAGCACTTGCAACAATGCTGTCGGGTGGAATGGAAAACATTATGGACTGCACCAGTGACTCTTCGTACTCCCGCATTTTACGCTCCCGGTTCAACGTTGGTATGAGCCTTTGTACGCTGTCCCGGTAGCGAGGATCTAGGAGGGTGTACACCCAATAATCAGCCGAGACGAGAATGTGGGCGATGCGGCGGTCGTTTCTCAGGCACTGCAGCATGAAATCAACCATGTGCTGCAGACTCCCAACTGCCAAAGAACCGCTGTCCCCTGTTTGAGGCGTGACCTCGACCTGCTCTGCATCACCCCACCCTCGCTGTACATACTGAGTAGAGGTTTGTGTACCTCCCTCCTCTGGAGAGATGTCTTCCTCCTCCATCGACTCCTCCTCATCCTCCTCACAAAGTGTCCCCTGCCTAGGCCTTTGTGAGGAAACACGTAGCGCAGACTGTCCAGAAGCAGATGGCATTTGGGACTCCTCATCCTCCACCTCTTCTGAAACCTCATCCCTTAGTGCTTGCAGTGTTTGTTGAAGCAGGCAGATAAGGGGGACAGTCATGCTGACTAGTGCATCATCTGCACTCGCCATCCGCGTGGATTCATCGAAGGCACGCAAAACGAGGCAGATGTCCTTCATAGAGGCCCACTCAATGGTGCTGAAGTGTGAACGGCGCACAGTGCGACTTGTTTGCGCCTGATGCAGCTGGTACTCCATGACTGCTGCCTGCTGCTCACACAACCGCTCCAACATATGTAACGTTGAATTCCACCGGGTGGGTAGGTCACATATGATGCGATGTTCTGGAAGGCCAAATCGTCGCTGCAGAGCAGCGAGGCGCGATCTTGCCGTGCTGGAACGTCGCAAGTGAGCGCACTCTATGCGGACCTTGTGCAACAGTGCATCAAGATCCGGATAGTCCCTCAGAAAGCTCTGCACGACCAAGTTAAGAACATGTGCCAGACATGGGATGTGTGTGAGGTTGCCTAGGCCAAGAGCTGCCACCAGATTTCGGCCATTGTCACACACTACCAAGCCCGGCTGGAGATTCGCTGGCCCAAACCACACATCGCTCTCCAGCTTGATAGCATTCCAGAGCTCCTGCGCTGTGTGGCTTCGATTCCCCAAAGAAATTAATTTGAGTACAGCCTGTTGACGTTTGGCCACGGCTGTGCTCATATCGGTCGTAACAGGCTCCTGCTCTGCTGTTTCTGAGGAACTTGAGTAGGAGGAGGAGTCTATGTGTACAGACTGGAGTCCTGCAATCCGTGGCGTTGGAAGAACACGTACAGCGCCACTCTCCAGATCCGTACCCGGCTCCACAACATTGACCCAGTGGGCAGTGAGGGAAAGGTATCGTCCCTGTCCATGGTTACTGGTCCACGCATCGGTGGTCAGGTGGACCTTGCTACTAACGGCGTTTAGTAGCGCATGTTTTATTTTGCCCTCAACATGTTTCTGCAGGGCAGGGACGGCTCGCCTGCTGAAATAAAAGCGGCTGGGCACGTTGTATTGGGGGACTGCCAATGCCATTAAGTCCCGGAAGGTGTCAGTGTCCACCAGCCTGAATGACAGCATTTCAACTGCCAGAAGTTTGGCAATGCCAGCATTCAGAGACTGTGCTCGGGGATGGTTTGCCGAGTAAGGGCGCCTTTTATCCCATGCCTGTGCTACCGATGGCTGTGATGGATGGGAACGTGCTGTTATGGGTGGAATCTGACAGGGTCTCCGGACAACAGTGGCAGAGGTTCTTCCTTGGCGATCCTGTGAGGAAGCCGAACCAGCAGTGTGTGAGCTGGAGGAAGAGGGCCCAACACGAACTGAAGAGGTGGTAGGTGGTGCTGTACGTTGGCCTACGTCTTGAGGGTGTCTCTGCAACTCCAACTCGTGCTTGGTGCGCACATGTTTCCACATATTTGTGGTATTGAGGTTGCTGACATTTCTCCCTCTTTTGACTCTCTGATGACACAGCTTGCATTTGACAAAGCAAATGTCATCTGCAACTGTGTCAAAAAAGGACCACGCACTGCAACTCTTGTGAGCGCCCGGTTTGCCTTTGGAAGGAGGAATGCTCCTAACGGGTGCCGAAGTGGAGGGTACAGGCAACCAAGTCTTCCCCCTCCCTCTGCCTCCTGTTTTGGCCGGTAGGGGAATCTCTTCCTCCGAGCTGCTCCCACCACCTTCCTGTTGCTCACGCCATGATGGGTCAAGGACCTCATCATCTTCCCTCCCCTCTTCAAACAGCTGCTTCTCCGGGGTTGTCTCGCCAGCACCGTACGCACCAGAAAGTGGCAACTGAGTCTCGTCATCATCTGATGCGTACTGAGGTGTGCTGACCATAGGCACTGGCCCACTCGCCTCTTCAGATTCAGAGGGACAAAGAAGTTGCGCATCACTGCATACTCCCTCTTCTTCACATTCAGGAATGCTGCTTGGCTGGCCCCCTCTTTCCAAGCCAACAGATTCCGAGAACAGAAGTAGAGATTGTGATGGCTCCTGTCCATGTCTCTCTGACTGCCTGGGCACTTTGGCAGGTGGTGAAGAGACAGATGGTTGCTCTTCGGTGCTCTGACCCTGAGAGGATGCGGAAGTAATTGAAGTCGATGCGTTAGCTGCCATCCATCCGACAACGGCTTCAATTTGTTCCTCCCGCAGCAGTGGGGTACGTTGAGGTCCTACAAAGCTGCGCATAAAGGACTGTTGCCTGCTAAAACTGGGGGATGCTGATCCACTGGTGCCCGCAGCAGGCCCAGAATCCCCACGTCCTCTACCTGTAGAATCCCCACGTCCTCTCCCTGCAGAATCCCCACGTCCTCTCCCTGCTGAAACTCCACGCCCACGCCCACGCCCCCGCGCCTTACTCCCTGCCTTCTTCATCTTGCAAGACTGCTTAAGATAGGCAAAAAAGGACAAAGGGGGGCCTTAGTGTGCTTATTCCTGAACAGCTGGTTACAGGTACAAGAAACACTAATTTTATGAAGTGTGTGTGTGTGGACTAGACTTTAATAGGAGCTGATGTGGCCTACACAAGTTCAAAATGTAGTGTTTGGTGAACTTTTTATGTGGTTTCTTTGTTTGAAACAAACTCAAAGTATGAGAACAAAGAATTGAAACTGATAGTATCACCAACTTTTTGGAGCTATTACAATGCAGGCAGGTAACCTACAATGCAAAAGATGAGGCTCCAAAAAAATTGGGTAATACTAATCTGGCTGCGCCGGCAGGGCACAAGCCAGAAAAAAAGGCTCCTCTATCTACTCCTATATAGTGTTTGCAACCAACCAATGTTGATGGATACGGATGGATGCACACTAATAGGAGAAGAAAAAATGAGCTGCACTCAGAGACAAATATGTGTGAGGCAGTGACGCACGTTGAGCGTCCTACAACCAGACGTAGCTGCAGGACACTCTACTCAGCGTGAGCTGCACTCACACACAGTCAGAGACCTCTCAGACAGCCGTCAACAGTGCAGCTAAGTGGGCACTGGCACTGACAGGCTGCAGAAAGGCTCCGCTGTGTACTCCTATATAGTGTTTGCAACCACCGTAGATGGAGACGGATGGATGCACACTAATAGAAGAAAAAATGAGCTGCACTCAAATAAAAATATGTGTGAGGCAGTGACGCACGCTGAGCGTCCTACAGCCAGACGTAGCTGCAGGACACACTACTCAGCGTGAGCTGCACTCACACACAGTCAGAGACCTCTCAGACAGCCGTGAACAGTGCAGCAAAGTGGACACTAGCACTGAAAGGCTGCAGAAAGGCTCCGCTGTCTACTACTAGTGTTTGCAACCAACGTATATGGATACGGATGGAAGCACACTAGATTGAAATTATTTAAAAAATGCAGCTCAAAAAATAAAAGATGTATGAGGCAGCAGTGATCACACTGGGTGGCCTACAGCCTGACGTGGCTGCAGGACCCACTCCACAGCGTGAGCTGCACTCACACAGCCCTTGCAGACAGCTGTGAAAACAGCGCTGCTAGGGAAAAGCAAGCTACAGTGGTGGTTTATGTAGCCTGGATAAAGCACAATATTGTTTTTAGAATCGCTATTTCTAACTGTCCCTCACAGTCTTCTACAGCAGCCTGTCCCTAACTGAATTCACAGCAGAGTGACCAGAAATGGCGGCTGCGGTGGCTTTTATAGTGCATCATGACATCATTTCGGCAGCCAATCACAGCCATGCCAATAGTTAACATGCCTACATGCCTAACAGGATGTGCCCACACTTCGGAGGATTCCCATTGGCTTAATCAAAGCAAGCAGGCTCATAGCATGATGGGAACTTCCTATTCCGATTCCGATCCCGGAATCCGATATGAAAAAAGTATCGGAATTAAGTATCGGAATTCCGATACCGCTGATATCGGCCGATACCCGATACTTGCGGTATCGGAATGCTCAACACTACTTACCACACATCTAGATAAGTTCCTTGGGTGGTCTAGTTTCCAAAATGGGGTCACTTGTGGGGGAGCTCCAATGTTTAGGTACACAGGGGCTCTCCAAACACGACATGGTGTCCACTAACGATTGGAGCTAATTTTCCATTCATAAAGTCAAATGGTGCTCCTTCCCTTCGGGACCCTGCCGTGTGCCCAAACAGTGGTTTTTGACCACATATGAGGTATCAGTGCACTCAGGAGAAATTGCCCAACAAATTTTAGTATCCATTTATCCCATTGCCCATGTGAAAATGAAAAAACTGAGGCTAAAAGAAAATTTTTGTTGGAAAAATTAAAATGTTCATTTTTTCCTTCCACATTGCTTTAGTTGGTGTGAAGCACCTGAAGGGTTAATAATCTTCTTGAATGTAGTTTTGAGTAGCTTGAGGGGTCCAGTTTTTAGAATGGTGTCACGTTTGGGTATTTTCTGCCATATAGACCCCTCAAAGTGACTTCAAATGTGAGGTGGTCCCTAAAAAAAATGGTTTTGTAAATTTTGTTGTAAAAATGAGAAATCGCTGGTCAACTTTTAACCCTTATAACTTCCCAACAAAAAAAAAAAAATTGTTTCCAAAATTGTGCTGATGTAAAGTAGACATGTGGGAAATGTTATTTATTAACTATTTTGTGTCACATAACTCTCTGGTTTAACGGAATAAAAATTCAAAATGTGAAAATTGCGAAATTTTCAACATTTTCGCCAAATTTCCGTTTTTTTCACAAATAAATGCAAACATTATCGACCTAAGTTTACCACTAACCTGAAGCCCAATATGACATGAAAAAACATTCTCAGAATCGCTAGGATCCATTGAAGCGTTCCTGAGTTATTACCTCATAAAGTGACACTGGTCAATATTGCCAAAATGGCCAAGTTATTAAGGTCAAAATAGGCTGGGTCATGAAGGGGTTAAAGGAAAAACACCATATGCACAACTTCAGAAGGTGCTCAAGTAGGGCCCCACACCATACATGAATAATAAAGAAAACTTGGCACTCAACTTCTAGGAATTGTTTTGGATTTTTTAATGCAGCCAGAAAGTAATAGATGTTTCGCTCTCACTGGCCTTTATCAGTAACAGACTGCAGTATAATAGTTAATCGCATTCAGTGTGATAGTATAAGTGACACCATAGTCACTTTAAATGTGCCTAGTCATGCACTAGGTGCTGGGCATGGAGCCTGAATCAAATAGTACCTGGGTGGGTGGGGGTGCCGTATAGACATCAGCGACCCAGTAGTGGATAATGGGTCGCTGATGTCTGCACTCCGAGAAGGCCATCCACCCGTGAAAAGGTCTTGGAATAGAAGAAGCAAGGGTGCTTCCGATCCTTAAGAAAGAGGGCCGCTCCAGCACCGACGGAAGAGGCATCTACCTCCAAGATGAATGGCCTAGCTACATCGGGACGATGTAGAATGGGAGCGCTAGCAAAATGGGACTTGATAAATGAAAAGGCCTTGGAGACCTATTCCGACCATAACTTGGGGTTTGCTCCCTTCTTGGTGAGGGCAACCAAGGGAGCTACCAAGGTGGAGAAGTGGGGAATGAACTGGTGGTAGTAGTTCATGAACCCCAAAAAGCACTGCACTGCTTTGAGGGAGTGGGTTTCCTGCCAGTCCATTATTGCCTGCAGTTTGGCAGGATCCATAGCCAAACCCTGGGCAGAGATAAAATAGCCAGGAAAGGCAAGGACTCCTGCTCAAACAGGCACTTCTCCAACTTGGCGTACAGGGAGTTAGCTCGCAAGCGGGCAAATGCTTTGTCAACCTCTCTCAGGTGGGAGTCCATATCTGGAGAGAAGATGAAGATGTCATCCAGATAGATAACCACCGAAGAGGAGAGCATATCCTGAAAGATATCATTGACAAAGTCTTGGAAGACAGCCAGCGCATTACAATAACCAAAGGACATGACCAGATACTCATAATGGCCATCCCTGGTGTTAAATGCTGTCTTCCATTCATCCCCCTCACGGATGCATATTAGGTAATAGGCCCCCCGCAGATCTAATTTGGTGAAAACTCTCACTCCTCGTAATTCATCGAACAGTTCCGATATCAGGGGCAGAGGATACTTGTTCTTAATGGTAATAGCATTAAGGCCCCTGTAATCGATGCAGGGATGCAGTTCTCCATTCTTCTTCTGGATGTAGAAGAATCCGACCCCTGCTGGCGACACTGACTTCCTAATGAATCCTTTTGCCAGATTCTCCTTGATGTATTGAGACATGGCCTCTGTCTCCAGGAGAGATAAGGGGTAGACTCGACCCTGGGGAGGCTCAGCACCCAGCAAGAGGTCAGTAGGACAGTCATAGGGGCGATGCGGTGGAAAGGTTTCTGCCGCCTTTTTGGAGAACAAGTCCACATACTGTCGATAGTGTTTGGGGAGCGAGGAAAGATCTGTGGGGACCTCAGTGGAGGCAACCTGAATTCACTCCCTCAGACATCTACCCTCACATTATTTACTCCAACCAAGAATTTTCCCCGAGGACCACTGTATATGGGGAGAATGATACTGCAACCAGGGGACCCATAGAACGACCTGGTCTATACCCTCGAGCATGAGGAGGAGAGATATTGTCTCCTGATGAGATGGAGACAAGAGTATCAATGGAGCTGTCTGGGGAGTAATCTGTGATAGCAGAGTCATGCCATTCACTATTCTGACAGTGACTGGCTTAGATATCATAGCCAATGGTATTGCGTGCCGTTGGGCGAAGTCAGATGACATAAAATTGCCCTCCGCTCCAGAATCCACGCAAACCTCCACCGCCAGAGTGGAAGAACCAAACTTAAGTGTCCCCTTAAAGGACAACTTGGAGGAAAACGCCGCAGATTCTAGTAAGCCGCCTCCTATGGCCACTAGACGCAAGCACTTTCCCAGCCGCTGTGGGCACCTGTTGGCTGGGTGACCGGACTGCTGGCAACAGTGACAGATCACGGGTACTCGCGCGGACCGGGACATGGATTCCGCGCAGATTCCCCCATGGCCTCTTGGAGCTTGGACGCCCAAAGTGAAGCATACCCAACTGAAATGATGAAGCCAGACTTTAATTCATACAGTACATCCCGGGTTTAAGGCAGCATGTATCAGCTGCCAGGTTCTCTTTAATAAAGGTCACAAAAAGCTTTACATTCTAATAGTATGAAGATATGCTAGTGCCAGTGAATTCACAATTTGTATTGCATCAGAAAGAACCGAATTGGAACATGAGTTTTTATGTACAAAAAATAAATTTCATTAGTGGTTTAAAAAGTGACATTGTGATCACTTATTCTTTGAAGAACCTGGCTTGAAAACATGCCACCCGTGATGAGGCTTTCACCAAAAAAGCACCAATCTATTCAAAATTCAAATGCACAATGTCAAAACAGATGGCAAATAAAAACACTTGTATCCTTTGTTTATGTCTTTTTCAATTGAAGAAACCATTTTCTTTTATTTGTTGGACTAATATGAATGAAATCTTCCCAAGACACAACTGACATAAAAGACCTGCAAGGTAAGTTTTGTAAAATAACAAGCAAACAATAGTTCCTTTCATAAACTAGAATCTAAAGGATAAAACAGATTATACTTTGTATTATAAATCTATAAATGCCGTGTGGTGTCTTTCTTTACCACCCTTTATTCTTCTTTTATATTTGTTCTGCAGATTCTTCGCAGTACGTGGTAATTGCTACTCTCCTGGACTTCCTTTAAGAAAATTCACCTGACCTACAAGCGGAATGACATTTTTATTCAAGGCACATCGTCATAATGCAACGCTTCAGGCCATCAAGAGTCATGAGCCAATCAGCTATAGCAAAGCATTACTGTAACTATACATATGTTAACCTTGATTTAGATATGAGTTCATTTTATTGACGTCAAAAGGTTGAAAATTTTACCGAAATGTAGATGCATAACATTGATTTCTAATTTCACATATTAGAGTTTAAGACAAGAAATGTCTAGTCCAGTCAAAGCTAAACCTCTGAATGAATCATATCAGCTGGGGAACTAAAGAGAAAACACCAGTCCCCATACCAAACAATTGAATTCAAGTTCCATCCTGTGTTTCCAAAAAGATGGTTAGCAGGTTGCAAACACTGCAAACAGGAAAAGTGCATGCTACAAATTCTGTACCAAATAATTATATTCTGGAACTCACAGGTGACAGGAGATGTTTTAAATAGGCACACCCCATCTAATTTTTTTTTAGTTGTGCAGCCAACATCATCCTGCAGTCTGTGCTCCACTAAATACTCCAGTAAATATTACATGAGCATGAGTATTATATATTACATACATTCATGGCTAAAAGTGTTGGCACCCTTGAAATTGTTACAGAAAATAAAGTATTTCTCCCAGAAAATTATTGCAATTACACGCTTTGTTATAAACATGTTTATTTATTTTGTGTGTATTGGAACAACACAAAAAAATGAGAAAAAAAGTCAGATTGGACTTAATTTCGCACAAAACTACAGAAAAGGGCCCAACATAAATGATGTCACCTTTCCAAAATTGTGGGTAAGCAACTTTGTTTCAAGCACTTAGAATCATAGAGTCGCAGAGTTGGAAGGGACCTCCTCGGCCATCTGGTCCAACCCCCTGCTCAAAGCAGGATTCGCTAAATCATCCCAGACAGATATCTGTCCAGCCTCTGAAGACTTCTATTGAAGGAGAACTCACCACCTCTCATGGCAGCCTGTTCCACTCATTGATCACTCTAACTGTCAAAAAGTTTTTTCTAATATCTAATCTGTGTCTCCTCCCATTCAGTTTCATCCCATTGCTTCTAGTCTTTCCTTGTGCAAATGAGAATAAAGATGATCCTCCTGCAATGTGACAGCCCTTGAGATATTTGTAGACAGTTATTAAGTCTCCTCTCAGTCTTCTCTTTTGCAGGCTAAACATTCCCAAATCCTGCAAACTTTCCTCATAAGACAGGGTTCTTTTCTGAACTTGCCCCAGTTTGTTGATGTCTTTTTTAAAATGTGGCGCCCAAAACTGGACACAATATTCCAGATGAGGTCTGACCAAAGAGGAGTAGAGGGCAATAATGACTTCACGTGATCTAGACTGTATGCTTCTGTTAATACATCCTAGAATTGCATTTGCCTTTTTTGCTGCCTCATCACACTGTTGACTCATATTCAGTCTGTGATCTATTAGTATACCCATGTCTTTTTCACATGTGCTGTTGCTTAGCCCTATTCCTCCCATTCTGTATATGCTTTTTTCATTTTTATTACCCAGATGTAGTACTTTGTATTTTTCCCTGTTAAAAACCATTCTGTTAGTTGCTGCCCACTGCTCCAGTTTATTTATATCTTTTTGAATCCTCTCTCTCTCTTATCTAGTATTAGCTATCCCTCCTAGCTTTGTGTAATCAGCAAATTTAATCAGTTTACCCTCAATTCCTTCATCTAAATCGTTTATAAAGATGTTGAACAATACAGAGCCCTGTGGTACCCCACTTCAGACATTCTTCCAACAGGATGTGCAGCCATTTACGACCACTCTTTGGGTCCAATCACTAAGCCAGTTATGAATCCACCTAACAGTTGCCTTGTCTATTCCATACTTAGTCATTTTTTCCAATAAGGATTATGTGAGATACTTTGTCAAATGCTTTCCTGATGTCAAGATATACTATATCTACAGCATTTCCCTGATCCACCCAATCAGTGATTCTGTCATAGAAGGAAATTAAGTTAGTCTGACAAGACTTATTTGTTACAAACCCATGCTGACTCTGTTTAATCACTTCATTCTTATCCAGGTACTGACAAACCACAATAGCAATGATATGGCATTGCATCCTATATGTCATAAATTGACACACAGGTGCAAAGAAAACCGGACAATCAAGGATCAATCGCTGAGACTTTTAATATGGGGAATGTGGAAAACCACAGAAGAAAATGCGACCATAGATCCATAATGTTAAAGTACAAAACGTCTTTATTAAATAACGGACAGAAAAGAACAACTGGAGGACATGTGCAAATGGCAACCAAAGTGCAAAAATGCAAAATGAGCAGTCCAGCCACAGTCAAACCCTGTTACATAAATGCATACCTAAAAGGACTCTATCAATGATAGGGGGAAAAAAAGATAGACTGTCCTATATATTGGACTGGCTACGCATGTTAAATCTATATTTGATAATAACTATAATAGAAAAAATATATATATTGTGCCCATATCCGTTTCCCATATGTGCTCTATAGGTCACACAATCAGAATCCATTCACATACTGCCACAAGGCAGAATCAGCTTTATTGCTAGAGCACACTAAGGGAACAGAGGGAAGATTCCCAGCACTGTTAAACATGCACCCAACCTACCCTGAAAGGGTTACTTCCCCGCAATGATATTACCTCACTAACAGATTCAGGATGACCGGGCGGGCTGCTCGTCTCCCCGACGCACGTTTCGGAGCTCTAGGGCTCCTTCCTCAGGGGGCGTGATTAATGAATGCATGGTGCACATTTTTATATGTGCCCACCGGAAGTGCCGCGGACACGCCGCCCGCCGCTACACTGCAGAGGTACCTCCCACCACTGACGCGGCCGGAAACACGCGGGCCCACGTGGTCCGGCACCCGACACTGGCTGGGCACGTCACACAGGAGCAGTAGGCGCGCATGCGCGGCACTTATAAACCCCGGCGGCCATATTACAATGGGGCAAATCACCAGGACATCCACAACGGGGCAATTACAGACAAAACCACATAATGAAATAAGATAAAATAGGGAAGGGAATAGAGGGGGGATTCGGGTAACAGTGGACAAGGTAAAAATTAAAATTAAGATTAAACTGCTCCGGACATAAATTTATGCATGTGCTGAAAAAGGGAGGGGAGAGGAAAAAGGCCGGGGAGAGGAAAGACATGAAGAAAACACGGTGCTACATATGTAAATATCTTATGTCACCATACATCATATAATAACAGGCCATGATTACAATTATTAATATATATTCATGTTACCATTACAATACATATACTGGCCGCAATATAATATTACAATCTTATTGAGTATATATATTATACATTACAAAAATACTCGCCACAATATGATGTTAGATGAAACTTTATAGGATCCATGAAAACGCACAATACCACAAAAAATGGCCAAGATTGAGTCACCTAGTTGGCTCAATATATTCCTCTTATATAGATATGTGGCCAATAACCCCAAGGACAAGGACAAAAGGGAAGGGAGGGAAGGGAGGGGTGAGGAGAGGAAGGGAGGGGAAGAGGGGGGAAAGGGGGGGGAGGAAAGGAAAGGGAAAGGGGAGACAAGAAAAACCATCGCACAATGAATATAAAGAACGAACGAACTTTTTATATAAAAGTCCATATCATTAACAATCCACACGGAGTCTTCAAAAAAGGAAAGCCAACGAACACATCATCCATTTCCTGGACGTCTATGGACCACAACCAGTGTCAAAAATCTTCTCTGATTTCCTTTGTGGGTGTCTTTAGATTCCCTTTTTATAACCAGGGGCAATGAATCTGTGTCCCGAAACACCCCATACGCCCGACCCTAATAGTAAACTAAGGAAACAAAACAAAATTAAAAACAATACATAAAAACTACCGCACCATGGCAAGCCAAAGTACAGTCCCAAAATACAAAACTGAGATCATAAGAATGGAACGTAAGACAGACTTTCGTTTAGTCCATTGGGATGCACCGTATTAAGCTTCCAAATCCAACGCGTTTCTTTTTGAGCTAGGCGTTGGGAGATTTTTCCACCCTGAATCCCCATGTCTATCATGTCAATGCCCCTAAATTTAAGGCCACTGCTGTCACAATTATGGTGTAACTTGAAGTGTCTCGGTAGAGTCTTCAGCAAATGCACCTCATCTTCATTGGCCGCGGCCTGTATGCCCAGCACATGCTCCCTGATTCTAACCTTCAGTTGTCTGGTCGTAAGACCTACATAGATCAGGGAGCACGGGCATGTGGCATAATATAACACATTACGGGATAGGCAATTGATATTTTTCTCAATATTGAAATGTTTCTGCCCTGTAGAATCCGTATACTTGTTGTCCTTGATCATATTAACACACGCCACACAGTGACCACAGGCCGCACTGCCACCTTTCTTGCTTCGGGTAAAATTATCCAAAAAGGTCTTAGGTGGGTCCCCCGTATAATGACTACGTACAAGATGGTCTCGTAGATTCCTAGCTCTTCTAAAGGTAATTTGTGGTTTATCTGGGATGATCCTTGCTAGGATGGGGTCAGTTTGCAAGATGTTCCAAGACTTATTCAAAACACCACGTACTTGATCAGACCGGGCATTGAAGGTGGTAATAAATCTCGCTATCTCTGGTTTCTTCACCTCATTGTCAACTTTATACAGAAGAGTGTCTCTACTACTATGTTTGGCCCGTAGGTAGGCCCTCTTAGTTGACCTGTTGCTATATCCCCTTTCTGCAAAACGACCCCTCAGGCCTTTTGCTTGGGTTTCAAACTCCTCTTCTGTTGAGCATAGACGTCTGAGGCGTAAAAACTGGCCTACTGGTACAGAACGTATCATATGTGTCGGGTGTGAGGAGGATGCATGTAGGAACATGTTCGTGGCAGTAGGCTTCCTAAAAATAGTGGTCTGTATATTCCCCTCGGGGCCCCTCCTCAGCAGAACATCCAAAAACTATATCCTATCTTGATTATACGAGGCAGTAAGATGAATGTTAAGACCATTCCCATTTAATTCTAAGATGAACTTATCTAATGACCCCGTATCCCCCTGCCAGATCAATAAAATGTCATCTATGTAGCGCGTCCAAAGGGGGACGCGCTCCATAGATGACAGTTGATCTGACATCAGGAGGTCTCTCTCCCACAGCCCCAGGAACAGGTTAGCGTACGAGGGCGCATAAGCCGCCCCCATCGCTGTCCCTTGGAGCTGCAGGAAGAAAGACCCCCTGAACGTAAAAAAATTATGCGTGAGGGCAAATTCTAGAATTTCCAAGATAAGAGTCCTGAAGCACAAGGAAAAATTGGATGAGGATAGAAAGAAATCAACTGCACGTAATCCGTCACTATGGCGGATATTCGTGTACAACGATTCCACGTCCATAGTGACCAGAAATGTATCATCCTCCAAGGTCAGACCATCCATTTTGCGTAACAGTTGAATGGTATCTCTGAGGTAAGATGGCAAATCCTCCACAAGCGGCTGGAGGAGGGAATCCAACCACTGATTGATACACTCCAAGTAGCCCCCCCGCCCCGAGGCTATGGGTCTGCCCGGGGGACATTGTATGTTTTTATGAGTCTTGGGGAGGAGATAAAATGTTGGTATCATAGGTTCAGCTAATATTAATGCTGTAAAGAGTTCCCCCGAAATAATATCGGCATCCCTAGCTTTTGTAAGGATCCCCTTCAACTGTGTACAGTAGGCGGACAAGGGGTTAAAAGTCAGCCTCTTATAACACGTAGTGTTAGAGAGCTGACGCATGGCTTCCTTTTCATACATTTTTTTGGGCCATAGTACGATGTTTCCCCCCTTGTCCGCCGGCTTTATCACAATATCAGGGAGACTCTTTAGGTAACTCAAACGTTTCCTCTCCTCCCCAGTAAGGTTGTCCCTCGGTATATATTGTGGAATCTTAAGAAATTCATTACTAACAACTTTGACAAACAGGTCAATGACACCACAGTTTGAAAGGGGGGGGAACCTCTTGGAGCGTACCCTCAAGGCCGGAGGAATCTTGCTTCCCTCGATGGATGAATGTTCCTCCGCCAATTCCTCAAGAATTCTCAGGGCCGACTGTTCTTTTTCTGTAGGGAACAATTTACTTTTATTATCATTGAAGAAAAAACGTTTGAAAAGTAAAGATCTGGCAAAGATGTGCAGGTCTTTAATAGCTGTGAATCTGTCAAAACCCGCCATAGGTGAGAATGACAGACCTTTGTATAGTAAATCACAATCAGCTCCAGTGAGCAAATAGTCACTAAGGTTGATTACCTTGTTATCCCTACTTGGGCCTTCAGATGAACGATATCTCTGTCTTTTGTATGGGTGAAAGTTGTGATTCCTTGATCGTCCGTAATTGGCCCTAGATCGGGTAACCATGGAAGCAGTAGAAGCTGCAGATTGAGTACTAAGTGACGAGATTGAAGTGTTAGAAACACTACGATGTCCTAAAGATAGATTACCAACATGTCTTTTCCATTGGTACACGTTTTTATCTTGATAATCTTTCATGTCCCTGTTGAATTTTGAGGCCTGTGTATCATTAATCCTCTTCACCACAGTGTCCACTGATTTTTCAAGATTATCCTCGTATGATTTCAATTGTTCCACGGAACAGCCAGCCCGGAGATTTACAAAGGCCTGATCAATTTCCTTGTCTAAACCACTGATAGATTTCGAATTGTGATTAATCAATAATTTCATTAATACCACAGAACATGTCCCACATGCCTCCTCCCAACTCGACACAAATTCGGCATCCTCAATGGGAAAAGTGGGTAGAATACAGACCCGTAGGCCCCTTGGAATCATGTTTTTCCCTATATATTTCTCTAAAAATATTCTACTCCACCAGATCTTCGTTCGCTTAACGAGTAATTTCTTAATAGATTCAAATAGACCATCATTCCCATGACCATCCGTCTGCATACCACTTGTCCCGTCCCGTCCAAAGACTTCATCGGCTTGACCCAGCCAGGATTTTTCCCTGGCCCTATAGTCCATTCTACCAATGCAAGAACCTGTGCACAACACAGAAAGAAATTGACAAACCACAATAGCAATGATATGGCATTGCATCCTGTATGTCATAAATTGACACACAGGTGCAAAGAAAACCGGACAATCAAGGCTCAATCGCTGAGACTTTTAATATGGGGAATGTGGAAAACCACAGAAGAAAATGCGACCATAGATCCATAATGTTAAAGTACAAAACGTCTTTATTAAATAACGGACAGAAAAGGACAACTGGAGGACATGTGCAAATGGCAACCAAAGTGCAAAAATGCAAAACGAGCAGTCCAGCCACAGTCAAACCCTGTTACATAAATGCATACCTAAAAGGACTCTATCAATGATAGGGGGAAAAAAAGATAGACTGTCCTATATATTGGACTGGCTACGCATGTTAAATCTATATTTAATAATAACTATAATAGAAAAAATATATATATATAGTGCCCATATCCGTTTCCCATATGTGCTCTATAGGTCACACAATCAGAATCCATTCACATACTGCCACAAGGCAGAATCAGCTTTATTGCTAGAGCACACTAAGGGAACAGAGGGAAGATTCCCAGCACTGTTAAACATGCACCCAACCTACCCTGAAAGGGTTACTTCCCCGCAATGATATTACCTCACTAACAGATTCAGGATGACCGGGCGGGCTGTTCGTCTCCCCGACGCGCGTTTCGGAGCTCTAGGGCTCCTTCCTCAGGGGGCGTGATTAATGAATGCATGGTGCACATTTTTATATGTGCCCACCAGAAGTGCCGCGGACACGCCGCCCGCCGCTACACTGCAGAGGTACCTCCCACCACTGACGCGGCTGGAAACACGCGAGCCCACGTGGTCCGGCACCCGACACTGGCTGGGCACGTCACACAGGAGCAGTAGGCGCGCATGCGCGGCACTTATAAACCCCGGCGGCCATATTACAATGGGGCAAATCACCAGGACATCCACAATGGGGCAATTACAGACAAAACCACATAATGAAATAAGATAAAATAGGGAAGGGAATAGAGGGGGGGGATTCGGGTAACAGTGGACAAGGTAAAAATTAAAATTAAGATTAAACTGCTCCGGACATAAATTTATGCATGTGCTGAAAAAGGGAGGGGAGAGGAAAAAGGCCGGGGAGAGGAAAGACATGAAGAAAACACGGTGCTACATATGTAAATATCTTATGTCACCATACATCATATAATAACAGGCCATGATTACAATTATTAATATATATTCATGTTACCATTACAATACATATACTGGCCGCAATATAATATTACAATCTCATTGAGTATATATATTATACATTACAAAAATACTGTCCACAATATGATGTTAGATGAAACTTTATAGGATCCATGTAAACGCACAATACCACAAAAAATGGCCAAGATTGAGTCACCTAGTTGGCTCAATATATTCCTCTTATATAGATATGTGGCCAATAACCCCAAGGACAAGGACAAAAGGGAAGGGAGGGAAGGGAGGGGTGGGGAGAGGAAGGGAGGGGAAGAGGGGGGGAAAGGGGGGGAAAGGAAAGGAAAGGGAAAGGGGAGACAAGAAAAACCATCGCACAATGAATATAAAGAACGAACGAACTTCTTATATAAAAGTCCATATCATTAACAATTAAATGTTGTTCCTTTTTGAAGATAGGAACAACATTTGCTCTTCTCCAGTCTTCTGGGACTTCTTCTGTTCTCCACGAATTTTCAAAGATTATGGAGAGCAGTTCAAAAATTTCTTCTGCTATCTCCTTCAATACTCTGGGGTGTAATTCATCTGGACCTGGAGACTTGAATTCATTTAGGTTAGCTAAGTGTTTCCTCACTATCTTTCTGTTTATAGATATCCTGGATTCTTCTATTCCCTTAATAGGACAGTGAAGAACAGTTGATGTTACATTTCCTTTCTGAGAGAAAACAGATGCAAAATAGGAATTTAAAAGTCCGGCCTTCTTAACATCCTGTCTTACCATTTCATCATTTTCATCCTGTAAAAATCCTATAGCATCTTTGACTTTTCTTTTACTTTTGACATATCCCCAAAATCCTTTTTGATTGCTTTTGATGTCTCTTGCAAGCCTCAATTCATTGTCAGCTTTAGATAATCTGATTCGTGCCCTGCATGTTCTGTAGATAGCATTATATTCTTCTTTAGATATGCCTCCCTATTTCCATTTTAAACATTTCCTTCTTCCTTTTTAGCATGTCCTTAAGTTCTGTGTTCATCCATCCTGGTTTCCTTAAATGCTTCCTATTCTTCCCTCTTTTCAGAATTGTTAACGACTGTGCTTTGAGAATTTCATTTTTCAAGATTTCCCATCCTTCCTGGCCATTTTTGTCCTTAAGGATATCCAGCCATTGGATCCCTCCAATTCTATTTCTGAATCCCTTAAAATCTGCCTTTCTGAAATCTAACCTTGACGTCTGAGTCTTTACAGGTCTTCCTCCTCTAGTTATGCAAAATTCTAAAATAGCATGATGATGGTTGTTCAAATTCACCTATGGCAAGTAACAGGTGTGAGCAATATGAAAATCACACCTGAAACCAGAGAAAAAGGGGAGAAATTGATTCAATCCTTGCATTTGTTTCTTTGTGCACGGTGCACAACATAATTAAAAAGTTTACAATCCATGGTACTGTGCCTAATCTCCCGGAAGAGAAAACTTGGTGAAAGTTTGCAATGCAGGATAGTCCAGATGGTGGATAAGCAGACTTAATTACGTTCCAAAGAAACTCAAGTGTCACACTGGGTGAGGGAGAAGCAAGGTGCACAACAACACAACAACGTTGAGATAGAGGGGAAGCCCAAACACCAGGGAAGGGGAAGTAGAGTCCCCTAGGCAGATCTAACAACACACTGTCTGCCCTAAATGTCCAGAAATAGGTTCTGCACCTATCGCTGAGCAGGAACCTTATGCACGCCTGATCCACTGATAGGCCCTGGATAGGCAGGGAACGTGGTAAGCGCTAGTCAACCCCCACTACAACTAAAAACAGAGAGGGTGGACAAATGAGGGGATACACTTAGTTTGAGAAGACCACCGAGATATTATGCCAGCAATCCTCCAAGAAGACAATAGCCGGCTGCTACTGCTTCCAACTAGACAGAGGGAAATTGAGCTAACACCAGCACCTTGCTGAAGAGACTGAAGATCTATAAACCATCAGCAAGGATGTGATAAGTATCTGCAGAAGTTGGAGGTAACTTTTGGGTCCTAGAAGGAGAAGCATAACACTCCATAACAGACATGCAAAAATCAAGAAGGTGCTTGTAGAGCTAATTGCAATGTCCTTCTACAGCCAAATCAGGATGACTGTCTGTCACACCTGACACACCTGTGACATCAAGTTGTCCTGCAGGCTCAAGGTGCATCCATGACAGCACAAACAATCTCAACATTTTAATTAAATGAATGACTAGGGCCGGAGACCCAGAAGCACCCCACTGCTGACGCAGACACAAAAAAGCTAGACAGCAGTTTGCCAAAATGAATGTGAGTTAGCTAAAATCATTCTATGAAAGCATCTTGTGGACAGATAAGACCAAATGGAAAGAGCCTTAGAAAGAAATTAACACAGCACCTGCATTCAAATATGGTGAAAGTTCAAAGAGGTGTTGTGGTTGATTTGACTTTGTGCAAGGTATCAAGAAATCTAAAGCTTATCAAAGGATTTTGGGTCCCAATTTAGTACCCGATGTCAGAAAGCTGGGTTTGGGTCTAAAGTCCAGGGTCTTCCAGTAGGACAATGACCACAAACCAACTTCAAGAAGCACCCAGAAATGGATGGAAAGTAAGCGATCGAGAGTTGTACAGTCGCCAGCAATCAGTCTGGATTTAAATTCCATTAAACACCTGTGGGGAGATCTTAAAATTGCTGTTGGGAGAAGGCACCCTTCAAATATGAGAGACTTGAAGCAGTTTACAAAAGAAGTTTGCAAAGCCACAAAAAGAGGGCTAAAAATCCACCAAAAAATCAAGAATTAATACAGTAAAAAAGGGGCAGCACTGTTTACCTGCCCAGGTCTCAGAACTAATGCACTCTCAGGATGCAGCAAACCGATGTAGTAAAGATGGCGGCAACAGAGGTGCTAAATACAGATGAGACAACCACTCACAACCTACCAATTCATGGAGGGAGTGTTTGCTTATTATTAAATTACAGGAAAAAAAAACTGCTTGTATAGGATGCTGGTCACACACAGGAAATCCACAGTGTCACCCATACTATTAGATTTTTTGACTAAATAAACTTTTGAATTTTTATTGGATCCGCTTGCTGCTGAAATCTCTATTGAACTCTGATGGACCACAGTGCATTGGGCATCCAGGAGGTGAGCTGACTGGGGAATAATTTCCTCATATGTTTTTCTTTTTGTAGTTGATGTACTTATAGAAATGTGTGAATATGTTCAAAAAATGATCATCAAACATAAATTCGGAACAAATATGGCACATTCGGATTCGTGATCAGAAACACAAGCAAATATTTATAAAATCGGGAAAAATCGGTAACATTCAGTAAAAACTGCGGGAAAATATTTGCATTGCCACTAAAATATAGCACTTTGTCTAGGATAGTGGTGGTGTATAATGAGTGGGGGCACATGTTTGATGAGGGGAAGGAGTGGGGAGAGCCCCGAGGAGCAGCGTGCTTTGTAAAAAAAAATTTTTCTAACTTAGTGTTCAAATTGCGGCTAGCCAATCAGGGTGCAGGAAACATTCACAATGTCCAGACACAACAGCTTGTGTCATTGGCTGCTGAAATCACATGTCCCTCTCTATAAAAAGGCAGTATGTATTAGATTGTATCATGCAACATTATTGGTACAGCCACGTATGATATCATACGTATGATAGTTCATGTTAGAGTCACTATATATATACAGTGCCTTGTGAAAGTATTCGGCTCCCTGGAACTTTTCAACCTTTTCCCACATATCATGCTTCAAACATAAAGATTCCAAATGTAAATTTTTGGTGAAGAATCAACAACAAGTGGGACATAATTGTGAAGTTGAACGAAATTTATTGGTTATTTTATGTTTTTGTGGAAATACAAAAACTGAAAAGTGGGGAATGCAATATTATTCGGCCCCTTTACTTTCAGTGCAGCAAACTCACTCCAGAAGTTCGTTGTGGATCTCTGAATGATCCAATATTATCCTAAATGACTAAGGATTAGTGTTGAGCATTCCGATACCGCAAGTATCGGGTATCGGCCGATATTAGCGGTATCGGAATTCCGATACTTAGTTCCGATACTTTTGTCATATCGGATTCCGGAATCGGAATCGGAATAGGAAGTTCCCATCATGCTATGAGCCTGCTTGCTTTGATTAAGCCAATGGGAATCCTCCGAAGTGTGGGCACATCCTGTTAGGCATGTAGGCATGTTAACTATTGGCATGGCTGTGATTGGCTGCCGAAATGATGTCATGATGCACTATAAAAGCCACCGCAGCCGCCATTTCTGGTCACTCTGCTGTGAATTCAGTTAGGGACAGGCGGCTGTAGAAGACTGTGAGGGACAGTTAGAAATAGCGATTCCACCAAACATCTAGTGCTTTACCCAGGCTACATAAACCACCACTGTAGCCTTCTTTGCCCTAGCAGCAGTGTTCACAGCTGTCTGCAAGGGCTGTGTGAGTGCAGCTCACGCTGTGGAGTGGGTCCTGCAGCCACGTCAGGCTGTAGGCCACCCAGTGTGATCACTGCTGCCTCATACATCTTTTATTTTTTGAGCTGCATTTTTTACATAATTTCAATCTAGTGTGCTTCCATCCGTATCCATATACGTTGGTTGCAAACACTAGTAGTAGACAGCGGAGCCTTTCTGCAGCCTTTCAGTGCTAGTGTCCACTTTGCTGCACTGTTCACGGCTGTCTGAGAGGTCTCTGACTGTGTGTGAGTGCAGCTCACGCTGAGTAGTGTGTCCTGCAGCTACGTCTGGCTGTAGGACGCTCAGCGTGCGTCAGTGCCTCACACATATTTTTATTTGAGTGCAGCTCATTTTTTCTTCTATTAGTGTGCATCCATCCGTCTCCATCTATGGTGGTTGCAAACACTATAAAGGAGTACACAGCGGAGCCTTTATGCAGCCTGTCAGTGCCAGTGCCCACTTAGCTGCACTGTTGACGGCTGTCTGAGAGGCCTCTGACTGTGTGTGAGTGCAGCTCACGCTGAGTAGAGTGTCCTGCAGCTACGTCTGGTTGTAGGACGCTCAACGTGCGTCACTGCCTCACACATATTTGTCTTTGAGTGCAGCTCATTTTTTCTTCTCCTATTAGTGTGCATCCATCCGTATCCATCAACATTGGTTGGTTGCAAACACTATATAGGAGTAGATAGAGGAGCCTTTTTTTCTGGCTTGTGCCCTGCCGGCGCAGCCAGATTAGTATTACCCAATTTTTTTGGAGCCTCATCTTTTGCATTGTAGGTTACCTGCCTGCATTGTAATAGCTCCAAAAAGTTGGTGATACTATCAGTTTCAATTCTTTGTTCACATACTTTGAGTTTGTTTCCAACAAAGAAACCACAAAAAAAGTTCACCAAACACTACATTTTGAACTTGTGTAGGCCACATCAGCTCCTATTAAAGTCTAGTCCACACACACACACACTTCATAAAATTAGTGTTTCTTGTACCTGTAACCAGCTGTTCAGGAATAAGCACACTAAGGCCCCCCTTTGTACTTTTTTGCCTATCTTAAGCAGTCTTGCAAGATGAAGAAGGCAGGGAGTAAGGCGCGTGGGCGTGGGCGTGGGCGTGGAATTTCAGCAGGGAGAGGACGTGGGGATTCTGCAGGGAGAGGACGTGGGGATTCTACAGGTAGAGGACGTGGGGATTCTGGGACTGCTGCGGGCACCAGTGGATCAGCATCCCCCAGTTTTAGCAGGCAACGGTCCTTTATGCGCAGCTTTGTAGGACCTCAACGTACCCCACTGCTGCGGGAGGAACAAATTGAAGCCGTTGTCGGATGGATGGCAGCTAACGCATCGACTTCAATTACTTCCGCATCCTCTCAGGGTCAGAGCACCGAAGAGCAACCATCTGTCTCTTCACCACCTGCCAAAGTGCCCAGGCAGTCAGAGAGACATGGACAGGAGCCATCACAGTCTCTACTTCTGTTCTCGGAATCTGTTGGCTTGGAAAGAGGGGGCCAGCCAAGCAGCATTCCTGAATGTGAAGAAGAGGGAGTATGCAGTGATGCGCAACTTCTTTGTCCCTCTGAATCTGAAGAGGCGAGTGGGCCAGTGCCTATGGTCAGCACACCTCAGTACGCATCAGATGATGACGAGACTCAGTTGCCACTTTCTGGTGCGTACGGTGCTGGCGAGACAACCCCGGAGAAGCAGCTGTTTGAAGAGGGGAGGGAAGATGATGAGGTCCTTGACCCATCATGGCGTGAGCAACAGGAAGGTGGTGGGAGCAGCTCGGAGGAAGAGATTCCCCTACCGGCCAAAACAGGAGGCAGAGGGAGGGGGAAGACTTGGTTGCCTGTACCCTCCACTTCGGCACCCGTTAGGAGCATTCCTCCTTCCAAAGGCAAACCGGGCGCTCACAAGAGTTGCAGTGCGTGGTCCTTTTTTGACACAGTTGCAGATGACATTTGCTTTGTCAAATGCAAGCTGTGTCATCAGAGAGTCAAAAGAGGGAGAAATGTCAGCAACCTCAATACCACAAATATGTGGAAACATGTGCGCACCAAGCACGAGTTGGAGTTGCAGAGACACCCTGAAGACGTAGGCCAACGTACAGCACCACCTACCACCTCTTCAGTTCGTGTTGGGCCCTCTTCCTCCAGCTCACACACTGCTGGTTCGGCTTCCTCACAGGATCGCCAAGGAAGAACCTCTGCCACTGTTGTCCGGAGACCCTGTCAGATTACACCCATAGCAGCACGTTCCCATCCATCACAGCCATCGGTAGCACAGGCATGGGATAAAAGGCGCCCTTACTCGGCAAACCATCCCCGAGCACAGTCTCTGAATGCTGGCATTGCCAAACTTCTGGCAGTTGAAATGCTGTCATTCAGGCTGGTGGACACTGACACCTTCCGGGACTTAATGGCATTGGCAGTCCCCCAATACAACGTGCCCAGACGCTTTTATTTCAGCAGGCGAGCCGTCCCTGCCCTGCAGAAACATGTTGAGGGCAAAATAAAACATGCGCTACTAAACGCCGTTAGTAGCAAGGTCCACCTGACCACCGATGCGTGGACCAGTAACCATGGACAGGGACGATACCTTTCCCTCACTGCCCACTGGGTCAATGTTGTGGAGCCGGGTACGGATCTGGAGAGTGGCGCTGTACGTGTTCTTCCAACGCCACGGATTGCAGGACTCCAGTCTGTACACATAGACTCCTCCTCCTACTCAAGTTCCTCAGAAACAGCAGAGCAGGAGCCTGTTACGACCGATATGAGCACAGCCATGGCCAAACGTCAACAGGCTGTACTCAAATTAATTTCTTTGGGGAATCGAAGCCACACAGCGCAGGAGCTCTGGAATGCTATCAAGCTGGAGAGCGATGTGTGGTTTGGGCCAGCGAATCTCCAGCCGGGCTTGGTAGTGTGTGACAATGGCCGAAATCTGGTGGCAGCTCTTGGCCTAGGCAACCTCACACACATCCCATGTCTGGCACATGTTCGTAACTTGGTCGTGCAGAGCTTTCTGAGGGACTATCCGGATCTTGCTGCACTGTTGCACAAGGTCCGCATAGAGTGCGCTCACTTGCGACGTTCCAGCACGGCAAGATCGCGCCTCGCTGCTCTGCAGCGACGATTTGGCCTTCCGGAACATCGCATCATATGTGACCTACCCACCCGGTGGAATTCAACGTTACATATGTTGGAGCGGTTGTGTGAGCAGCAGGCAGCAGTCATGGAGTACCAGCTGCATCAGGCGCAAACAAGTCGCACTGTGCGCCGTTCACACTTCAGCACCATTGAGTGGGCCTCTATGAAGGACATCTGCCTCGTTTTGCGTGCCTTCGATGAATCCACGCGGATGGCGAGTGCAGATGATGCACTAGTCAGCATGACTGTCCCCCTTATCTGCCTGCTTCAACAAACACTGCAAGCACTAAGGGATGAGGTTTCAGAAGAGGTGGAGGATGAGGAGTCCCAAATGCCATCTGCTTCTGGACAGTCTGCGCTACGTGTTTCCTCACAAAGGCCTAGGCAGGGGACACTTTGTGAGGAGGATGAGGAGGAGTCGATGGAGGAGGAAGACATCTCTCCAGAGGAGGGAGGTACACAAACCTCTACTCAGTATGTACAGCGAGGGTGGGGTGATGCAGAGCAGGCCGAGGTCACGCCTCAAACAGGGGACAGCGGTTCTTTGGCAGTTGGGAGTCTGCAGCACATGGTTGATTTCATGCTGCAGTGCCTGAGAAACGACCGCCGCATCGCCCACATTCTCGTCTCGGCTGATTATTGGGTGTACACCCTCCTAGATCCTCGCTACCGGGACAGCGTACAAAGGCTCATACCAACGTTGAACCGGGAGCGTAAAATGCGGGAGTACGAAGAGTCACTGGTGCAGTCCATAATGTTTTCCATTCCACCCGACAGCATTGTTGCTAGTGCTTTACAAAGCAGCTCTGTGCGTCGAGGCAGTGGAGGAAACTCTGCACAAAGAGGGAGCAGAGGCAGCGCCGCAGCACAAGGCAAGACCACTATGGCCCAAATGTGGCAAAGTTTTGTGTGTCCACCACAATTGTCTACACCATCAGCGACGCCTCGAGTCAGTAGGAGGCAACGCTTCCGTCAGATGGTGTCAGACTACATGTCTTGCCCTGTCGCTGTACTCCCAGATGGCTCTTCCCCCTTCAAGTTTTGGGTCTCTAAGCTGGATACATGGCCAGAGCTTAGCCAGTATGCATTGGAGGTGCTGGCTTGCCCTGCTGCCAGTGTATTATCGGAACGTGTCTTTAGTGCCGCAGGTGGTGTACTAACAGACCGTCGCACGCGACTATCTTCCGATAATGTTGACCGGCTGACTTTTCTGAAAATGAACAAGGCCTGGATCTCCAAAGACTTTGCCATTCCTCTTACAGACTAAATTAGTGGTTGGCAACTGTATCCAGGTCTGCTGGTGTGTTCATTTTTCTACCACCTGAACTATAATCCCTTTGCTTCAACACAGCCAGTTGTCGCTCAGATGTGTCGTCTGCACAGAGAAACACACTAGCTCCTGTGTTAGTGGGGTTCAGTAATGCCAGCTGATCCCCTGCTGTGTGGACGGCAAAGTCACCAGCTCCATCAACATTCAAACCACTACTGATTTTTAACCGTGCCCAACTTAGGTCTCTGGCTCCACTGTCTCTACTATTTCCCCTGACCTCCAACCCCGCCATCTACATCTCTGAAGTGGCGTCAGCACAATCTACACTTGTTCCTGTGTTCCTGTGGCTCAGTCCCATCAGTTTATCCCCTGATGTGTGTCCGGCAAGGTCTCCTGCTCTGTCCACATTCCCATAACCAGTAGTGGGAATGAGGACAGAACTGGCGAACTTGCCGGACAAACATCAGGGGATCAACTGACGGGACTGAGCACCAGTAACACAGGAACAAGTGTAGATTGTGCTGACGCCACTTCAGAGATGTAGCTGGCGGGGTTGGAGGCCAGGGTAAATAGTAGAGACAGTGGAGCCAGAGGCCTAAGTGGAGCATGGTTAGAATCAGTAGTAGTCCACAACCTCCATAAAAACCGCTGCCCATTGGCCTCTGCATGCGGCATGCGTAATCCTGGGCTCCAACAGCTTCAGTTGGTGTTCAGAAGTGTCGTCTCCACAGAGCCAAACACATTCGTTAGAGTGTAAAGTGGGGTTCAGCACTGCCAGCTGTTCCCCTGCTGTGGAGATGGCAAGTCTCCTGCTGCCTTCACCTGCCAAAATCCAGTAGGCCACAGCCTGCTCCTCGCCTAATCCTGGGCTCCAACAGCGTCAGTTGGTGTTCAGAAGTGTCGTCTCCACAGAGCCAAACACATTCGTTAGAGTGTTAGTGGGGTTCAGCACTGCCAGCTGTTCCCCTGCTGTGGAGATGGCAAGTCTCCTGCTGCCTTCACCTGCCAAAATCCAGTAGGCCCCAGCCTGCTCCTCGCCTAATCCTGGGCTCCAACAGCGTCAGTTGGTGTTCAGAAGTGTCGTCTCCACACAGCCAAACACATTCGTTAGAGTGTTAGTGGGGTTCAGCACTGCCAGCTGTTCCCCTGCTGTGGAGATGGCAAGTCTCCTGCTGCCTTCACCTGCCAAAATCCAGTAGGCCCCAGCCTGCTCCTCGCCTAATCCTGGGCTCCAACAGCGTCAGTTGGTGTTCAGAAGTGTCGTCTCCACAGAGCCAAACACATTCGTTAGAGTGTTAGTGGGGTTCAGCACTGCCAGCTGTTCCCCTGCTGTGGAGATGGCAAGTCTCCTGCTGCCTTCACCTGCCAAAATCCAGTAGGCCCCAGCCTGCTCCTCGCCTAATCCTGGGCTCCAACAGCGTCAGTTGGTGTTCAGAAGTGTCGTCTCCACAGAGCCAAACACCTTCGTTAGAGTGTTAGTGGGGTTCAGCACTGCCAGCTGTTCCCCTGCTGTGGAGATGGCAAGTCTCCTGCTGCCTTCACCTGCCAAAATCCAGTAGGCCCCAGCCTGCTCCTCGCCTAATCCTGGGCTCCAACAGCGTCAGTTGGTGTTCAGAAGTGTCGTCTCCACAGAGCCAAACACCTTCGTTAGAGTGTTAGTGGGGTTCATCATTGCCAGCTGATCCCCTGCTGTGGAGATGGCAGTCTCTCCTGCTGTCTCCGCATTACAAAGACAGTAGGCCTCTGCCTACACCCTCCTATTTCCTGGGCTTCAACACAGCCAGTTGTAGTTCGGAAGTGCCGTCCACACGGAAAGAGATACTTGCTCCCGTGTCTCAGTGGGGTTCAGTAACGTCAGCTGATCCCCTGCTGTGTGGATGGCAGTCTCTCCTGCTGTAAACTCATTCAAAATACAGTAGGCCTCTGCCTACACCCTCCTATTTCCTGGGCTTCAACACAGCCAGTTGTAGTTCGGAAGTGCCGTCCACACGGAAAGAGATACTTGCTCCCGTGTCTCAGTGGGGTTCAGTAACGTCAGCTGATCCCCTGCTGTGTGGATGGCAGTCTCTCCTGCTGTCACCTCATTCAAAATACAGTAGGCCTCTGCCTACACCCTCCTATTTCCTGGGCTTCAACACAGCCAGTTGTAGTTCGGAAGTGCCGTCCACACGGAAAGAGATACTTGCTCCCGTGTCTCAGTGGGGTTCAGTAATGTCAGCTGATCCCCTGCTGTGTGGATGGCAGTCTCTCCTGCTGTCACCTCATTCAAAATACAGTAGGCCTCTGCCTACACCCTCCTATTTCCTGGGCTTCAACACAGCCAGTTGTAGTTCGGAAGTGCCGTCCACACGGAAAGAGATACTTGCTCCCGTGTCTCAGTGGGGTTCAGTAACGTCAGCTGATCCCCTGCTGTGTGGATGGCAGTCTCTCCTGCTGTAAACTCATTCAAAATACAGTAGGCCTCTGCCTACACCCTCCTATTTCCTGGGCTTCAACACAGCCAGTTGTAGTTCGGAAGTGCCGTCCACACGGAAAGAGATACTTGCTCCCGTGTCTCAGTGGGGTTCAGTAACGTCAGCTGATCCCCTGCTGTGTGGATGGCAGTCTCTCCTGCTGTAAACTCATTCAAAATACAGTAGGCCTCTGCCTACACCCTCCTATTTCCTGGGCTTCAACACAGCCAGTTGTAGTTCGGAAGTGCCGTCCACACGGAAAGAGATACTTGCTCCCGTGTCTCAGTGGGGTTCAGTAACGTCAGCTGATCCCCTGCTGTGTGGATGGCAGTCTCTCCTGCTGTAAACTCATTCAAAATACAGTAGGCCTCTGCCTACACCCTCCTATTTCCTGGGCTTCAACACAGCCAGTTGTAGTTCGGAAGTGCCGTCCACACGGAAAGAGATACTTGCTCCCGTGTCTCAGTGGGGTTCAGTAATGTCAGCTGATCCCCTGCTGTGTGGATGGCAGTCTCTCCTGCTGTCACCTCATTCAAAATACAGTAGGCCTCTGCCTACACCCTCCTATTTCCTGGGCTTCAACACAGCCAGTTGTAGTTCGGAAGTGCCGTCCACACGGAAAGAGATACTTGCTCCCGTGTCTCAGTGGGGTTCAGTAACGTCAGCTGATCCCCTGCTGTGTGGATGGCAGTCTCTCCTGCTGTCACCTCATTCAAAATACAGTAGGCCTCTGCCTACACCCTCCTATTTCCTGGGCTTCAACACAGCCAGTTGTAGTTCGGAAGTGCCGTCCACACGGAAAGAGATACTTGCTCCCGTGTCTCAGTGGGGTTCAGTAATGTCAGCTGATCCCCTGCTGTGTGGATGGCAGTCTCTCCTGCTGTCACCTCATTCAAAATACAGTAGGCCTCTGCCTACACCCTCCTATTTCCTGGGCTTCAACACAGCCAGTTGTAGTTCGGAAGTGCCGTCCACACGGAAAGAGATACTTGCTCCCGTGTCTCAGTGGGGTTCAGTAATGTCAGCTGATCCCCTGCTGTGTGGATGGCAGTCTCTCCTGCTGTCACCTCATTCAAAATACAGTAGGCCTCTGCCTACACCCTCCTATTTCCTGGGCTTCAACACAGCCAGTTGTAGTTCGGAAGTGCCGTCCACACGGAAAGAGATACTTGCTCCCGTGTCTCAGTGGGGTTCAGTAACGTCAGCTGATCCCCTGCTGTGTGGATGGCAGTCTCTCCTGCTGTCACCTCATTCAAAATACAGTAGGCCTCTGCCTACACCCTCCTATTTCCTGGGCTTCAACACAGCCAGTTGTAGTTCGGAAGTGCCGTCCACACGGAAAGAGATACTTGCTCCCGTGTCTCAGTGGGGTTCAGTAATGTCAGCTGATCCCCTGCTGTGTGGATGGCAGTCTCTCCTGCTGTCACCTCATTCAAAATACAGTAGGCCTCTGCCTACACCCTCCTATTTCCTGGGCTTCAACACAGCCAGTTGTAGTTCGGAAGTGCCGTCCACACGGAAAGAGATACTTGCTCCCGTGTCTCAGTGGGGTTCAGTAATGTCAGCTGATCCCCTGCTGTGTGGATGGCAGTCTCTCCTGCTGTCACCTCATTCAAAATACAGTAGGCCTCTGCCTACACCCTCCTATTTCCTGGGCTTCAACACAGCCAGTTGTAGTTCGGAAGTGCCGTCCACACGGAAAGAGATACTTGCTCCCGTGTCTCAGTGGGGTTCAGTAATGTCAGCTGATCCCCTGCTGTGTGGATGGCAGTCTCTCCTGCTGTCACCTCATTCAAAATACAGTAGGCCTCTGCCTACACCCTCCTATTTCCTGGGCTTCAACACAGCCAGTTGTAGTTCGGAAGTGCCGTCCACACGGAAAGAGATACTTGCTCCCGTGTCTCAGTGGGGTTCAGTAATGTCAGCTGATCCCCTGCTGTGTGGATGGCAAAGTCTCCTGCTGCCTACACAGTCGTACCACTACTGATTTTTAACCGTGCTCCAATTAGGCCTGTGGCTCCACTGTCTCTCGTATTTCCCCTGTCCTCCAACCCTGCCAGTTACAGCTCCGAAGTGGCGTCTGCACAATCCACACTTGTTCCTGTGTTACAGGTGTTCAGTCCGGTCAGTTAATCCCCTGATGTGTGTCCGGCAATGTCGCCTGCTCTGTCCACATTCCCATTATGGGAATGTGGACAGAGCAGGCGACATTGCCGGACACACATCAGGGGATTAACTGACCGGACTGAACACCTGTAACACAGGAACAAGTGTGGATTGTGCAGACGCCACTTCGGAGCTGTAACTGGCGGGGTTGGAGGACAGGGGAAATACGAAAATCAGTGAAGCCACAGGCCTAAGTGGAGCTTGGTTCAAATTAGTAGTCTACAACCGATCTTAAAATTTCTTCAATGCAGCCTCAGCCTGCTCCGTGCTTGTCCCTGGGCTTCAACACAGCCAGTTGTTGCTCGGAAGTGCCGTCTTCACAGAGTAAAACACTAGCTCCTGTGTTTGTGGGGTTCAGTAACGTCAGCTGTTCCCCTGCTGTTTTGATGGCAATCTGTCCTGCTGCCTCCCAATTGACAGCACATCAGGCCTCAGCCTGCTAAGTGCTTGTCCTGGGCTCCAACATCGCCAGTTGCTGCTCATAACTGACTTTGGCACGGGTACTCCCTCCTGCCCAGCTTGGTTCCAGCCCTGCCTGCTGTTTCCGGGAAGTGTCAATGTCAGTTTGCCACCCCAAGTTGCCATGTCGTGTTGCGGTTGGGTTAGCCGAGGCTAGGGTGCCAGCAGTTTAGGTGCTTCCTATGTGGACTGCGGGTTCTGGTAAGAAAGGTTTGTTCCATAGTTCCAGTAGGACAAGCACCCCCTGTAGGACTGTGTGATTCGGTAACTGCGGCCAGCTTGCGGCATGCCAACTTTGCTTTTCAGGGGTAACTTCTGATACCCCTCCGGGTTCCAGCACCGTCAGCTAGTTCTCATCAGAGCCTTTGGCCTAGGTGCCTCCATCTCGGTATCCGAGTTCCGGCAACGTCTGCTGGTCCTTGGTAGTGCTTTGTAGCACAGGTACCTCCTGCTTAGTAACCGGGTTCCAGCACCGTCAGCTGGTCCTCGGTTGTGCCATTGGCTCTTATTCCTTCTGCTGCCCCTCCGGGTGCCAGCACTGTCAGCTGGTCCTCGCTATTTCCATTTGCTCTTGCAGCTTATGCTACCCCTCCGGGTTCCAGCACCGTCAGCTGGTTCTCGTCAGAGCCTTTGGCCTAGGTGCCTCCATCTCGGTATCCGAGTTCCGGCAACGTCTGCTGGTCCTTGGTAGTGCTTTGTAGCACAGGTACCTCCTGCTTAGTAACCGGGTTCCAGCACCGTCAGCTGGTCCTCGGTTGTGCCATTGGCTCTTATTCCTTCTGCTGCCCCTCCGGGTGCCAGCACTGTCAGCTGGTCCTCGCTATTTCCATTTGCTCTTGCAGCTTATGCTACCCCTCCGGGTTCCAGCACCATCAGCTGGTTCTCGTCAGAGCCTTTGGCCTAGGTGCCACCATCTCGGTATCCGAGTTCCGGCAACGTCTGCTGGTCCTTGGTAGTGCTTTGTAGCACAGGTACCTCCTGCTTAGTAACCGGGTTCCAGCACCGTCAGCTGGTCCTCGGTAGTGCCATTGGCTCTTGTTCCTTCTGCTGCCCCTCCGGGTGCCAGTACCGTCAGCTGGTTCAAGAGGACAAAGAACAGGAAGACAACCACCAAGATGCAGAACAACAAGAGAGAGAAGACAAAGAAGCATAAAAAAAACAAAGCAGAAGAACATTAAGCATAAGACTAATACTCTGAGCAAATGATATTATCTTATTTATAAGCAGAAGAAGACTAAGCAGTGTATGGGGGTGAGTCCGTTCCTCCTCGTGGTGCCCCTGGAAAAGGCCTGCTGCTGCAGGCCAAACTGAACGCGGACAAATCCTGTTGTAAATCTTTTGTGACAGGCAGAACGGAAGGTGTAAACTTCTAACTTTTCTAGATAACAACTACAGGAATGCCTGACACAAACAAGAATATGATGAAGAAGAATAGGAAGAAGATGAAGAAGCTGAATATGTAGAATAATAATTGTTGAATAAGAAGAATATGAAGAATGTAAGAAAAGGAAGAAGAAGAAGAAGAAGAAGAAGAAGAAGAAGAATGTAAAAAAAGGAAGTAGAAGAAGAAGAAGAAGAATGTAAAAAAGGAATAAGAAGAAGAATGTAAAAAAAGGAAGTAGAAGAAGAAGAAGAATGTAAAAAAAGGAAGTAGAAGAAGAAGAAGAAGAATGTAAAAAAAGGAAGTAGAAGAAGAAGAAGAATGTAAAAAAAGGAAGTAGAAGAAGAAGAAGAATGTAAAAAAAGGAAGTAGAAGAAGAAGAAGAAGAATGTAAAAAAAGGAAGTAGAAGAAGAAGAAGAAGAAAGAAGAAAGAAGAAGAAGACATACATGTCTGGCAAAATATAAATGAGGCTAACATAGTCAATATCTTTGTAACTCCTAACATCTTTAAAAAAAAAGTTTAATTCCTGCTATTCCATTTGATTGGGCTAAACCTCTATGGCTTTAATGTCTCATCCACCTCCCACAATACATTCTACATTATTCTTAGTTGTTTTTCTTCATGTAGAATTAACCTACAAGGAAAGAAAGGGTTTTTTTTAATTCCGATATTTTGGCCCCATTGACTTGCATTGGTTCCCGGTATCGGAATCGGCGATACCGATACTTTTTTTTAAGATCGGCCGATCCATTCCGATCCGATATTTTCAAGTATCGGCTGGTATCGCTCAACTCTACTAAGGATGATAAATATAATCCAGCTGTGTGTAATCAAGTCTCCGTATAAATGCATCTGCTCTGTGATAGCCTCAGGGTTCTGTTTGATGCACAGAAAGCATCATGAAGACCATGGATCACAACAGGCAGGTCTGTGATACTGTTGTGGAGAAGATTAACGCCACATTTGGATACAAAATGATTTCCAAAACTTTAAACATCCCAAGGAGCACTGTGCAAGCGATCATATTGAAATAGAAGGAGCAAATCTACCTAGACCCGGCCGTCCCTCTAAACTTTCATCTCAAACAAGGATAAGACTGATCAGAGATACAGACAAAAGGCCCATGATCACTCTGTGTGAACAGCAGAGATCTACAGCTGAGGTAGGACAGCCTGTCCATAGGACAACAATCAGTCGTACCCTGCACAAATCTGGCCTTTATGGAAGTGTGGCAAGAAGAAAGCCATTTCTCAAAGATATCCATAAAAAGTGTCATTTAAAGTTTGCTGCAAGCCACCTGGGAGACACACCAAACATGTGGAAGAAGGTGCTCTGGTCAGATGAAACGAAAATCGAACATTTTGGCAACAATGTCAAACGATATGTTTGGCATAAAGGCAACACAGCTCATCACCATGAACACACCATCCCCACTGTCAAACATGGTGGTGGCAGCTTCATAGTTTGGACCTGCTTTTCTTCAGCAGGGACAGATAAGATGGTTAAAATTGATGTGAAGATCGATGAAGCTAAATACAGGACCATTCTTGAAGAAAACCTGTTGGAGTCTGCAAAAGGCCTGAGACTGGGATGGAGATTTGTCTTCCAACAAGACAATGAACCCAAACATAAAGCAAAATCTATAATGCAATGGTTCACAAATAAACGTATCCAGGTGTTAGAATGGCCAAGACAATGTCCAGACCTGAAACCCATCGAGAATCTGTGGAATGAGCTGAAAACTGCTGTTCAAACGATCTCCATCAAACCTCACTGAGCTCGAGCTGTTTGCCAAGGAAGAATGGGCAAGAATTTCAGTCTCTCGATGTACAAAACTGATAGAGACATACCCCAAGCGACATGCAGCTGTAATTGCAGCAAAAAGTGGCGCAACAAAGTATTAAGCTAAAGGGGCCGAATAATATTGCATGCCCCACTTTTCAGTTTTTGAATTTCCACAAAAATTTAAAATAACCAATAAATTTCGCTCAACTTCACAATTGTGTCCCACTTGTTGACTCTTCACCAAAAATTTACATTTGCTATCTTTATGTTTGAAGCATGATATGTGGGAAAGGTTGAAAACTTCCAGGGCGGGGGTGTGGCTTGAGCTCTGCCCATGTGAGCAGCAAGAGCTTAGGGCTCCTGCATGGACCCACACAAAAGTGACTAAAAGCTTACTAGAGGAATTTTATTTTTGGCCATAACTCATTGGATTACCTCCCTGAAACTGGACTGAGCATTTTGACATCTGGATCGCTCATTTTGGGTGAGGGAAGCCCATTTTATCAATATTTTACACTTTGTGACAGGGAAGGAACAAAGAGTAGGCGGAGGGATCTCTTACTCTTTTTGTTATACCTTTGTCCTGGCCTGGGAGCCTGCTATAGGATCCTATATCTGAAGGACACTATAGAAATACCCCTGGATTGCTGAGAAATGCCCTGTGATTGATTTTGTGCCAGTACTGCTGTTGGGAGGTGAGGCACACTGAAGATTTGCTGGAAGAAGCTGATGGTGCAGAGTGGGACATTGTGGAGCTTCTATCAGCCCTTTGAGGGAGGAGGTCCCGGCTGCTTTCTCTGCCCTGTACTGCTGCACTATTTTATTGGTGCTCCTGGTCTAACCAGGTGCTGTGAAGATGCCTGCACTGTTGATGCTGTCCCTGCTTGCCCTCTGAGAGCTGTGGAGCCTGTGTCAGGACACAGAGGTGAGACCCCTTGAAGCTGCTGCCTGCCTACTCCAGCAATCTGAAGCGTGTCTGGAGGAGCTTCCTTCAACTGCTGGAGGAAAGTGGTTCCGGTCTGCCCTGTGCCTGGCTCAAAGCCAGGTTGCAAGTGCTGCCTGGGCAGAAGAGGGGAATCCCCAATGACATAATTCCATCTCCTGCGCTGCTAGTTGGCTGTGGGAGAGCAACATAAGCTGCCTGAGTGATTGACACTGCTTCTATTTGCTGTACTGTGTTGTGCAGTGCATGAGAATTCTTCTTGTGCTATCCTGCCTGGGAGGAAGGACTGAAAGACTTTCCCTGCATACTGTATCCTGGGAGAAGTGTCTGGAAATAATTTTCCCCTGCTTCACAACTTACCATTAGTGTTGAGCGATAGGATCGGAATGGATCGGCCGATCTAAAAAAAGTATCGGGTATCGCCGATTCCGATCCCGGAAGTCCCATTCAAGTCAATGGAACTGAAATATCGGAATTAAAAAAAAACCTTTCCCTGTAGGTTAATTCTACCTGAAGAAACACAACTAATAATAATGTAGAATGTATTGTGGGAGGTGTAGGAGACATTAAAGCCATAGAGTTTTAGCCCAATCAAATGGAATAGCAGGAATCCAAAAATTTTTTTTAAAGACGCTTGGAGTTACAAAGATATTTACTATGTTAACCTCTTTTATATTTTGTATGTTTCACTACTTCCATGCTCTTCACCTTCTTTTTTACTTCTCCCACACTTTCTCCTTCATCATCCTCAGCAGCTTCTTTTTCATCAACTTCTTCTTCACCTTATTCATCTTCTTCTTCTTCTTCACCTTCTTCCTATTTAATTTTTATTTAACATTCTTCATATTCTTCTTATTCAACTATTATTCTTCTTCATATTCAACTTCAGCTTCTTCCTATTCTTCTTCATCATATTCTTATTTGTGTCAAGCATTCCTGTAGTTGTTATCTATAAAAGTTTGAAGATTACACCTTCCGTTCAGCCTGTGACAACAGATTTACAACAGGATTTGTCCGCGTTCAGTCTGGCCTGCAGCAGCAGGCCTTTTCCAGGGTCACCACGAGGAGGAACGGACTCACCCCCATACACAGCTTAGTCTTCTTCTGCTTAAAATTTAGATAATATCTTTTGCTCTGATTTTTAGTCTTATGCTTAATGTTCTTCAGCTTTTGGTTTTTATGCTTCTTGGTCTTCTGTCTCTTGTTGTTCTGCATCTTGGTGGTTGTCTTCCTGTTTTTTGTCCTCTTGGTCATCTTCTTCAGGGTCATCTTTTAGGTATTCTTCTGTGTGGTCTTCAGGGTCGTCGTCTTCAGGGTCATTGTCAGGGAGATCCAGAGTGAGAACCAAAAACCATTTCCACAAGCTTGAACTTGGAAAAGTAGCAGAAGGTACAAGAAGGCTGAGGAACTGCCGAGAACCAGCTGACGGTACTGGAACCTAGAGGGGCAGCAGAATGAACAAGAGCCAATGGCACAACCGTGGACCACCTGACGTTGCTGGAACACGGTTACTAAGCAGGAGGTACCTGTAATCCAAAGCACTACCAAGGACCAGCAGACGTTGCTGGAACTCGGATACCAAGAAGGAGGCACCTAGGCCAAAGGCACTGCTGAGAACCAGTTGACGGTGCTGGAACCCGGATGGGTAGCAGAAGCTGCAAGAGCAAATGACACTAGCGAGGACCAGCTGATGGTGCTGGAACCCGGAAGGGCAGCAGAAGGAACAAGAGCCAGTGGGACAACCGTGGACCAGCTGACGGTGCTGTAACACGGTTTCTAAGCAGGAGGTACCTGTGCTAAAAAGCACTACCAAGGACCAGCAGACGTTGCTGGAACTCGGATACCAAGAAGGAGGCACCTAGGCCAAAGGCACTGCCGAGAAACAGCTGACGGTACTGGAACCCGGAGGGGCAGCAGAAGGAACAAGAGCCAATGGCACAACCGTGGACCAGCTGACGGTGCTGGAACTCGGAGGGGCAGCAGAATAAACAAGAGCCAATGGCACAACCGTGGACCAGCTGACGTTGCTGGAACACGGTTACTAAGCAGGAGGTAAATGTGCTCCAAAGCACTACCAAAGACCAGCAGATGTTGCTGGAACTCGGATACCGAGAAGGAGGCACATAGGCCAAAGGCTCTGCTGAGAACCAGCTGACCGTGCTCGAACCCGGATGGGTAGCAGAAGGTACCCATGATCAACAAAGTTGCAAGGCCGCGAGCAGGACGCAGTTTCCGAAACCCACAGTCCTACAGGGGGTGCTTGTCCTATTGGCACTATGGAACCAGCCTTTATTACCAGAACCCGCAGCCCACATAAGAAGCACCAAAACTGCAGGCATCATAGACTCGGCTAACCCGACCGCAATACGACAGGACAACGTATCGGTGGCAAAGTGACGTTGACACTACCCGGAAACAGCAGGCGTGCTGGAACCAGGCTGGGCAGGAGGGAGTGCCCGTGCCAAAGACACTTCCGAGAACCAGCTGACGGTGCTGGAACCTGGATGGGTAGCATTAGCTACAAGAGTCAATGGAACTACCGAGAACCAGCTGACGGTGCTGGAACCCAGAGTGGCAGCAGAAGGAACAACAGCCAATGGCACAACCGTGGACCAGCTGACGGTGCTGGAACACGGTTACTAAGCAGGAGGTACCTGTGCTCCAAAGCACTACCAAGGACCAGCAGACGTTGCTGGAACTCGGATACCAAGAAGGAGGCACCTAGGCCAAAGGCACTGCCGAGAACCAGCTGACGGTACTGGAACCCGGATGGGTAGCAGAAGCTGCAAGAGCAAATGACACTAGCGAGGACCAGCTGATGGTGCTGGAACCCGGAAGGGCAGCAGAAGGAACAAGAGCCAATGGGACAACCGTGGACCAGCTGACGGTGCTGTAACATGGTTTCTAAGCAGGAGGTACCTGTGCTAAAAAGCACTACCAAGGACCAGCAGACGTTGCTGGAACTCGGATACCAAGAAGGAGGCACCTAGGCCAAAGGCACTGCCGAGAACCAGCTGACGGTACTGGAACCCGGAGGGGCAGCAGAAGGAACAAGAGCCAATGGCACAACCTTGGACCAGCTGACGGTGCTGGAACTCGGAGGGGCAGCAGAATGAACAAGAGCCAATGGCACAACCGTGGACCAGCTGACGTTGCTGGAACACGGTTACTAAGCAGGAGGTAAATGTGCTCCAAAGCACTACCAAGGACCAGCAGACGTTGCTGGAACTCGGATACCGAGAAGGAGGCACATAGGCCAAAGGCTCTGCTGAGAACCAGCTGACCATGCTCGAACCCGGATGGGTAGCAGAAGGTACCCATGATCAACAAAGTTGCAAGGCCGCGAGCAGGACGCAGTTTCCGAAACCCACAGTCCTACAGGGAGTGCTTGTCCTATTGGCACTATGGAACCAGCCTTTATTACCAGAACCCGCAGCCCACATAAGAAGCACCAAAACTGCAGGCATCATAGACTTGGCTAACCCGACCGCAATACGACAGGACAACGTATCGGTGGCAAAGTGACATTGACACTACCCGGAAACAGCAGGCGTGCTGGAACCAGGCTGGGCAGGAGGGAGTGCCCGTGCCAAAGACACTTCCGAGAACCAGCTGACGGTGCTGGAACCCGGATGGGTAGCATTAGCTACAAGAGTCAATGGAACTACCGAGAACCAGCTGATGGTGCTGGAACCCAGAGTGGCAGCAGAAGGAACAACAGCCAATGGCACAACCGTGGACCAGCTGACGGTGCTGGAACACGGTTACTAAGCAGGAGGTACCTGTGCTCCAAAGCACTACCAAGGACCAGCAGACCTTGCTGGAACTCGGATACCAAGAAGGAGGCACCTAGGCCAAAGGCACTGCCGAGAACCAGCTGACGTTGCTGGAACCCGGAAGGGTAGCACAAGGTACCCAGGAAAAAAGCAAAGTTGCAATGCGGTTAGCCGGCCGCAGTTACCGAAACCCACAGTCCTACAGGGGGTGCTTGTCCTATTGGCACTACGGAACCAGCCTTTACTACCAGAACCCGCAGCCAACATAGGAAGCACCAAAACTGCAGGCACCATAGACTCGGCTAACCCGACCGCAACACGACAGGACAACGTATTGGTGGCAAAGTGACGTTGACACTACCCGGAAACAGCAGGCGTGCTGGAACCAGGCTGGACAGGAGGGAGTGCCCGTGCCAAAGACACTTCTGAGCTACAACTGGAGATGTTGGAGCCCAGGGGTCAATCATGCAGCAGGCTGAGGCCTACTTGGAGCGAGTTTTATATTGGTTGTACACAACAAATGATTTTAACCGGGCTCCACTTAGGCCTCTGGCTCTACTGTCTCTTGTATTTCCCCTGGCCTCCAACCCCGCCAGCCACTGCTCTGAAGTGGCGTGTGCACAATCCACACTTGTTCCTGTGTGACTGGGGCTCATTTACGTCAGTTGATGCACTGATGTGTGTCCGGCAAGGTCTCCTGCTCTGTCCACATTCCCACTACTAGTAATGTGAATGGGGACAGAGCGGGAGACATTGCCGGACACACATCAGTGGATCAACTGACATGCCTGAGCCACAGTAACACAGGAACAAGAGTGGATTGTGCAGACGCCACTTCAGAGCAGTGACTGGCGGGGTTGGAGGCCAGGGGAAAAACTAGAGACAGTGGAACTAGAGGCCTAAGTGGAGCATGGTTAAAAATCAGTAGTAGTGTGAGTTTGGAGGCAGCAGGAGACTTTGCCATCCACACAGCAGGGGAACAGCTTGCGTTACTGAACCCCACAGACACCGGAGCGAGTGTTTCAATCTGTGCGGACGGCACTTCCAGGCTACAACTGGCTGTGTTGTAGCCCAGGATGAAGTATGCAGCAGGCGGAGGCCAACTTGCAGCTGGTTTTATAGAGGTTGTAGACTACTACTGATTGTAACCGTGCTCCACTATGGCCTCCGGCTCCACTGTCTCTAGTATTTCCCCTGGCCTCCAACCCCGCCAGTTCCTGCTCTGAAGTGGCGTCTGCACAATCCACACTTGTTCCTGTGTAACTGTGGCTCGGTCACGTCAGTTGATCCCCTGATGTGTGTCTGGTAAGGTCTCCTGCTCAGTCCTCATTCACACTACTAGTAATGGGAATGTGGACAGAGCAGGAGACCTTGCCGGACACACATCAGGGAATCAACTGACGTGACTGAGCCACAGTAACTCAGGAACAAGTGTGGATTGTGTAGACGCCACTTCAGAGCAGTGACTGGCGGGGTTGGAGGCCAGGGGAAAAACTAGAGACAGTGGAGCCAGAGGCCTAAGTGGAGCACGGTTAAAAATCAGTAGTAGTGTGAGTTTGGAGGAGCAGGAGACTTTGCCATCCACACAGCAGGGGAACATGTTATGAATGAGTCACCGAAGGAGGAAAAAACAAAAATACAAGCTAAGTCCAGAAAACCGGAGAGGTTGGTAGCTATCGGATTGCAGACCCCTGATCCTATCCACAACAACTAACAGTAGCCGTGGGGGGTTCCTACGATGCCCTAGACCCCTCGATCACAGCCGGAGAACTAAATAGGCCTAAAGAAAGAAAGGGGAAATCTAAACTGCCCCAGAGCAGACCCCAAAGCAATTGGCAGCCCCCAACATATAATGACGGTGAAGCAAGATGAAAACACTAACACAGATAGAAAGATAGCTTTGGCCCCATCGTTTGCTCAACCTAACGAAAAAGGACAGGATAGAAAAGCTGCTGTCTGCAATCCGTAAAAAACCTTTCCAAAAAATGTCCCAACCGTCTCATAGGAAAAACAGGCCCTGAAGTCGCTAGGACATCAAAAAGACTATATCAGCACTCAGGTAAATTCTGAAGACAGAGCAAAGAGACAAACTGATCAGAGACAAAAAGGGAACTCAGCACACCCCCGACCGGGGATGGCTGAACACCAAAAAGCAAGGAAAACAAAACAAAACTAATAAGTTCAAAAGCAGAGCAAAAACTTATCTTTGGGAAGCAGGAATCAGACTGGTCTCCCAGAATCCAGCAGAGATATCACCAGCGACTCAGAAGGGCATCGGCTGCCTTATATCCAGTCAGAATTTCCTGTTACCCAGTCATCATCTACCAGTTTAAGGTGTTTGGTAATCAACCTCACTACCTTCCTTCACCAGAAGAGGGAGTTCATCAGACATCGACGGTGAAGGGGAAAATGAACTCACAACAGGAACAGTTTGCGTTACTGAACCCCTCAGACACCGGAGCGAGTGTTTCAATCTGTGCGGACAGCACTTCCAGGCTACAACTGGCTGTGTTGTAGCCCAGGATCAATGCTCCGAGCCGGCTGAGGCCTACTTGGAGCGAGGAGAAAACACAATATAGTGTGAGTTTGGAGGCAGCAGGAGACTTTGCCATCCACACAGCAGGGGAACAAATGGCGTTACTGAACCCCACAGACAGAGGAGCGAGTGTTTCAATCTGTGTGGACGGCACTTCCAGGCTACAACTGACTGTGTTGTAGCCCAGGATGAAGCATGCAGCAGGCGGAGGCCAACTTGCAGCTGGTTTTATAGAGGTTGTAGACTACTACTGATTGTAACCGTGCTCCACTATGGCCTCCGGCTCCACTGTCTCTAGTATTTCCCCTGGCCTCCAACCCCGCCAGTTCCTGCTCTGAAGTGGCGTCTGCACAATCCACACTTGTTCCTGTGTAACTGTGGCTCATTCACATCAGTTGATCCCCTGATGTGTGTCTGGCAAGGTCTCCTGCTCAGCCCTCATTCACACTACTGGGAATGTGGACAGAGCAGGAGACCTTGCCGGACACACATCAGGGAATCAACTGACGTGACTGAGCCACAGTAACTCAGGAACAAGTGTGGATTGTGCAGACGCCACTTCAGAGCAGGAACTGGTGGGGTTGGAGGCCAGGGGAAAAACTAGAGACAGTGGAGCCAGAGGCCTAAGTGGAGCACAGTTACAAATCAGTAGTAGTTTGCATGTGGATGAAGCAGGAGACTTTGCCATCTACACAGCAGGGGAACAGCTGGCATTACTGAACCCCACAGACACAGTATAGAGTTTGTTTTTCTCTGCGAAGACGGCTCTTCTGAACACCAACTGGCGTTGTTGGAGCCCAGGATGAGGCATGGAGCCGGCTGAGGCTTGATGGTGTTGGCATGAGGAGGCAGCAGGAGACATTGCCGTCCACACAGCAGGGGAACAGCTAACATTACTGAACCCCACTAACACAGGAGCTAGTGTGTTTTGCTCTGTGAAGACGGCACTTCTCAACACCAACTAGCGTTGTTGGAGCCCAGGTTGAGGCATGGATCAGGCTGAGGCCTGATGTTGTTGGCATGTGGAGGCAGCACGAGACTTTGCCGTCTACACAGCAGGGGAACAGCTGGCATTACTGAACCCCACTAACACAGGAGCTAGTGTGTTTTGCTCTGTGAAGACGGCACTTCTGAACACCAACTGGCGTTGTTGGAGCCCAGGATCAATCATGCAGCAGGCGGAGGCCAACTTACAGGAAGTTTTATATAGGTTGTAGACTACTACTAGTAATGGGAATGTGGACAGAGCAGGAGACATTGCCGGACACACATCGGGGGATCAACTGACGTGACTGAGCCCCAGTAACTCAGGAACAAGTGTGGATTGTGCAGACGCCACTTCAGAGCAGCAACTGGCGGGGTTGGAGGCCAGGGGAAATACTAGAGACAGTGGAGCCAGAGGCCTAAGTGGAGCAGGGTTAAAAATCAGTAGTAGTTTGAATGTGGATGGAGCAGGAGACTTTGCATTCCACACAGCAGGGGAGCAGCTGGCATTACTGAACCTCAATAACACAGGAGCTAGTGTTTTTCTCTGTGCAGACGACACATCTGAGCGACAACTGGCTGTGTTGAAGCCCAGGGATTATAGTTCAGGTGGTAGAAACATGAACACAACAGGAGACCTGGATACAGTTGCCAACCAATTATTTAGTCGGGAAGAGGACTGGCAAATTCTGGGGAGATCCAGACCTTGTTCATTTTCAGAAAAGTAAGCCGGTCGACGTTATCGGAAGAAAGTCGCTTGCGACGGTCTGTTAGTACACCACCTGCGGCACTAAAGACGCGTTCCGATAAGACACTGGCAGCAGGGCAAGCCAGCTCCTCCAATGCATACTTGCTAAGCTCTGGCCATGTATCCAGCTTAGAGACCCAAAACTTGAAGAGGGAAGAGCCATCTGGGAGTACACTCACAGGGCAAGACATGTAGTCTGTCACCATCTGACGGAAACGTTGCCTCCTGCTGACTGGAGCCGTCAGTGATGGTGTAGACAATTGTGGCGGACACACAAAACTTTGCCACATTTGGGCCATAGTGGTCTTGCCTTGTGCTGAGGCGCTGCCTCTGCTCCCTCTTTGTGCCGAGTTTCCTCCACTGGCTCGACGCACAGAGGTGCTTTGTAAAGCACTAGCACCACTGCTGTCAGGTGGAATGGAAAACATGATGGACTACACCAGTGTGTCTTGGTACTCCCGCAGTTTACGCTCCCGGTTCAACGTTGGTATGAGGGTTTGCAAGTTGTCCCGGTAACGAGGATCTAGGAGGGTGTACACCCAATAATCAGCCGTGTAGAGAATGTGGGCGATGCGGCGGTCGTTTCTCAGGCACTGCAGCATGAAGTCAACCATGTGCTGCAGACTCCCAACTGCCAAAGAACCACTGTCCCCTGCTTGAGGCGTGATCTCTGCCTGCTCTACATCACCCGACCCTCGCTGTACATACTGACTAGAGCTTTGTGTACCTCCCTCCTCTGGAGAGATGTCTTCCTCCTCCATTGACTCCTCCTCATCCTCCTCACAAAGTGTCCCCTGCCTAGGCCTTTGTGAGGAAGCACGTAGCGCAGACTGTCCAGAAGCAGATGGCATTTGGGACTCCTCATCCTCCACCTCTTCCAAAACCTCATCCCTTTGTGCTTGCAGTGTTTTTTGAAGCAGGCAGATAAGGGGGACAGTCATGCTGAGTAGTGCATCATCTGCACTCGCCATCCACGTGGAATCATCGAAGGCATGCAAAACGAGGCAGATGTCCTTCATAGAGGCCCACTCAGTGGTGCTGAAGTGTGACCGGCGCACAGTGCGACTTGTTAGCGCCTGATGCAGCTGGTACTCCATGACTGCTGCCTGCTGCTCACACAACTGCTCCAACATATGTAACATAGAATTCCACCTGGTGGGTAGGTCACATATGATGCGATGTTCCGGAAGGCATAATCGGCGCTGCAAGTGAGCGCACTCTATGCGGACCTTGTGCAGCAGTGCATCAAGATCCGGATAGTCCCTCAGAAAGCTCTGCATGACCAAGTTGAGCACATGTGCCAGACATGGGATGTGAGTGAGGTTGCCAAGGCCAAGAGCTGCCACCAGATTTCGGCCATTGTCACACACTACCAAGCCTGGCTGGAGATTCGCTGACACAAACCACATGTCACTCTCCTGCTTGATGGCATTCCAGAGCTCCTGCGCTGTGTGGCTTCGATTCCCCAATGAAATTAATTTCAGTACGGCCTGTTGACGTTTGGCCACGGCTGTGCTCATATCGGTCGTAATAGGCTCCTGCTGCGCTGTTTCAGAGGAACTTGAGTAGGAGGAGGAGTCAATGTGTAGAGACTGGGTTCCTGCAATCCGTGGAGTTGGCAGAACACGTAGAGAGCCACTCTCCAGATCTGTACCCGGCTCCACAACATTGACCCAATGGGCAGTGAGGGAAAGGTATCGTCCCTGTCCATGGTTACTGATCCACGCATCGGTGGTCAGGTGGACCTTGCTACTGACGGCGTTTAGTAACGCATGTTTTTTGTTTGCCTCCACATGTTTCTGCAGGGCAGGGATGGCTTACTTGCTGAAATAAAAGCGGCTGGGCACGGTGTATTGTGGGACTGCCAATGCCATGAAGTCCCAGTAGGCGGCTCCTGTCCAGGGCTCTCTGACTGCCTGGGCACTTTGGCAGGTGGTGAAGAGCCAGATGGTTGCTCTTCGGTGCTCTGGCCCTGAGAGGATGTGGAAGTAATTGAAGTTGATGCGTTAGCTGCCATCCATCCCACATCGGCTTCAATTTGTTCCTCCCACAGCAGTGGGGTACGGTAAGGTCCTACAAAGCTGCACAAAAAGGACTGTTGCCTGCTAAAACTGGGGGATGCTGACTCACTGGTGCCAACAGCAGGCACAGAATCGCCAAGTCCTCTCCCTGCAGAATCCCCACGTCCTCTCCCTGCTGAAACTCCACGCCCACGTGCCTTACTCCCTGCCTTCTTCGTCTTGCTAGACTGAGAAAGATAGGCAGAAAAGTACAAAGGGGGCCTTAGCATGCTTATTTCTGAACAGCTGGTTACAGGTTTAAGAAACACTAATTTTATGCAGTGTGTGTGTCGACTACACTTTAATGGGAGCTAATGTGGCCTACACAACTTTCAAATGTAGTGTTTGGTGAACTTTGTTGTTTTTTTTTGGGGAAAAAAAACTAAAAGGATGTGACCAAAGATTTGAAAGTGAGAGTATCAGCAACTTTCTGGAGCTATTACAATGCAGGCAGGTAACCTACAATGCAAAAGATGAGGCTCCCAAAAAATTGGGTAATACTAATCTGGCTGCAACTGAAGGTCACAAGCAAGAAAAAAAGGCTCCTCTATCTACTCCTATATAGTGTTTGCAACCAACCAATGTAGATGGATATGTGTGAGGCAGTGACGCACGCTGAGCGGCCTACAACCAGACGTAGCTGCAGGACACACTACTCAGCGTGAGCTGCACTCACACACAGTCAGAGACCTCTCAGACAGCCGTGAACAGTGCAGCTAAGTGGGCACTAGCACTGACAGGCTGCAGAAAGGCTCCGCTGTGTACTCCTAGAGTGTTTGCAACCACCGTATATGGATACAGATGGATGCACACTAATAGGAGAAAAAATGAACTGCAATAAAAGAAAAATGTGTGAGGTAGTGACACGCTGAGCGGCCTACAACCAGACGTAGCTGCAGGACATGCTACTCAGCGTGAGCTGCACTCACACACAGTCAGAGACCTCTCAGACAGCCGTGAACAGTGCAGCAAAGTGGGCACTAGCACTGAAAGGCTGCAGAAAGGCTCCGCTGTCTACTACTAGTGTTTGCAACCAACGTATATGGATACGGATGGAAGCACACTAGATAGAACTTTTAAAAAATAAGCAGCTCAAAAAGAAAAATATGTACGAGGCAGCAGTGAGGCATGCTGGGCGGCCTACAACCAGGCATGGCTGTAGGACACACTCCACAGCATGAGCTGCACTCACACAGCCCTTGCAGACAGCTGTGAACACTGCTGCTAGGGAAAAGAAAGCTACAGTGGTGGTTTATGTAGCCTGGGTAAAGCACAATATTGTTTTGAGAATCGCTATTTCTAACTGTCCCTCACAGTCTTCAACAGCAGCCTGTCCCTAACTGAATTCACAGCAGAGTGACCAGAAATGGCAGCGGCGGTGGCTTTTATAGTGCATCATGACATCATTTCAGCAGCCAATCACAGCCATGCCAATAGTTAACATGCCTACATGCCTAACAGGATGTGCCCACACTTCTGAGGATTCCCATTGGCTGAATCAAAGCGAGCGGGCTCATAGCATTAGGGGAACTTCTGATTCCGGTATCCGATATGAAAAAAGTATCGGAAGTCAGTATCGGAATTCCGATACAGCTAATATCGGCCGATACCCGAAACTTGCGGTATCGGAAAGCTCAACACTACTTACCATTGAATTTAGATTCCAAGACATGTGTCAATCTGTCAAATAGATTTTCCTGTTGAACCTGTTTTTTGAGGCTTGCTTTATAATTCTAGCATACTTTCTTTTACAAAACCTGCTGAATTGATAGGTGGAGATCTGTCTTTCTCTTGTTGCCTTCACAATTAATTCTGCAAGTCCAATACCTTATTTGCTGGGCTACAGCAGACTGATTTATTACTTGCTAAGTGAACAATTCTTTTCACAGGTGTAAGATTGCTGTAACCATAGACAGGTTGTGCAGTTTGCCATTTATGTTAATCTATATATCTTCTCCTTTTCATAGGCGTTGTTACATTTTGCTTACACGTAGATTTTATTCACCTGTATCTATTACATTTTACTAAACATAAATCATGTCTTCAGAGAGAAAACCAAACTACAAATCACAAAGAGATAGGCCCTCATCCCAATATAATTCAAAATCATGGGGGGATGTAACTAACTTAGTTAGCCCATTTAAGTCGAGGTCCCCTTTAAAGAAGGACCACCAACTCAAAGGTGACACTGCTAAAAAATCCCTTTCTACAACCTATGGCAACGTTGTGAAAGGGGGAGCCATCTCCAAAGTTGCTCTGCCATCCTCTCAGTCAGCTAGTAGTACCAGGAGAGAAACCTCAAGCATAGCCTCTTGGGAAACCCCCAATGTGACTGAATAAATGGACACCTCAAAGTCAGCTAAGAGGGGGGCCCAGATAGTCAAGCTGATAAGACCCAATTTGACTGCAGAGAACTCGGACTGTTCATCTGACTACTATTCTCCCAATGATAGTCCGGGAATGCAAAAAGCTAACAGAATATGTAGGGTCGTAGGCCGGACTGGGGGGTGGTCCCTCGATAAACCGCGCAGAGACAAGTTGGAGGCAGGTTCTGGGTGCAACAGGTCCAAGTTTATTCCACTCGCCATCTGCCTGACGGCCTCTGCAGTACACCGCACTTCTCTTCACCTCACGGCCCTCCGTTTCTAGGGCCCGTTATAAAAACCGTACTTTCACACTAGGGACGTACATGCACGTACCATCCCTTCTTCACTGTTTGATGCTCCTGACAGGTCCGTGACTGTGGCCGCCTTAGGCCCGTAAACCAACAGCTATTTTACTGGTCAGGTGTCGTGTCAAATACGGTGTCCTACACCTGGTGCCTCGTCTCAACTGCGGTTCTTCCTGTCAGGACCACCCCCCTGACGTTCTCTCTCCTCAGTCCCCCTGGTATGGTTTTCCTCACATCGCACAAACTGTTGTAATCCTCCTGTCACTGGAGCGCCCCCTGGGTACTAGAACTTTCTGGAACCCTCCTTCAAATTTAAACCTTTCCCGATTCCATGTAACTCCGCCCCCATGACCAATGGTTTCCTAAGACCTAAGCTGATGTCAAGTCCTTTTCTCACACTCCTCCCTGCCCTCTAAAGGTCAACCCAAGGTACTGCACATCCACTACTCTTTCCTAGCTGTTTCCCCACTGTAGTAACTGACATCTACCTAAACTGTGCAAACCTTTCCTTCTCCACTCTGACAAGTCCGTCCGTCCGTCAGGTCACCTTCCCTACAAATACACACAGAGTATCCTCTTCCAACTGTAATTCCGCCCCCGATGATAAATTTTGAGGAGTTTATGGGCTCCTCCAAACAAACTACCGAGGGTTTTATGGCGAATCTCTTCAAAGCCTTTAATGACTCTCTGAGACTAGGCTTTGAAGCACAGAACAAAACTTTGCAAGAAACATGCAATGCCATGAATAAGAGATTTGAAAAAATAGAGGAAAGGATGGAGGTAATGGAGAAGGATTCAAATTTTCTCTCCAAGCAGAATTTTTTGCTTCAGGCAGAAATAATTACTTTAAAATCAAAGCTGGCAGATTTGGAGGACCGCAGTAGGCAGAACAACTTGAAGATTAGGGGAATTCCAGAAAGTGTATCTCAGAGTGACCTTTCAGGATATGCAAAAAATATGTTCAAGAAGGCCATTCCATCACTTTCAGATCTAGATCTTACCATTGATCGGATACATCATCTTCCTCGCCCTAAGGGTTTACCTCAGGATAAACCTGGAGACACTATCATGCGCATCCACTTTTTTGAAGCCAAAGAGAAAATAGTGCAAACCATTAGCGAGGAGGGTTCCTTCCCAGAACCTTACAGAGAAATCAAGATCTTCTCTGACTTCTCAATGGAGACGATGGAAGCTAGGAGATCCTTTAGGGATATCACTGCTAAATTAAGAGATCTTGGAGTGCCTTATCGGTGGGGTTTCCCAACAAAATTGTTACTATGGTACAATAACAAGAACCATGTAATTAATACGGTTCAGGATGGTTCCAGGTTTTTAAAATTCCTTTTACATGAACCAGACTTCAGAGACAGAGACTAAATATCTATTCTCTATCAAGGTATGTTTGTATGTAAATGCACAACTAGTGGGATCCATGGAGGACCTCTGCCACAACTTGTACCTTTTACCCCCACAAATAGGTGAGACCCCAACTGTTGGGAGTCTACCAGGAGGGCTCTTATAGTCCCTTTTGATAGGTTTTGGGCTTTGAGAGGCCAACTATTCTTTTTTTTTGGGGGGGGGGGTTTACATTTTCTACCGGTTATTTTTTCATTACTGTATTTAATGAAGATTTTATCATACAACGTTAGGGGCCTTAATAGCCCCAATAAATGATATACCTTATTGAGAGAAATTACCCGTACACATGCTGATTTAGCTTGTTTGCAGGAGGTCAGGCTGGCGAAGGACAACGACCCGATTTTTAAACATAAAACCTTTCCTCACATGCTTAAAGCACTTTCTCCATCAAAGAAAGCAGGAGTGATTACAAAGATCAGTAGCGCTGTCCCATTTCATTTTGTTGATGCGGTAGTGGACCCATTGGGAAGATTCCACGTTCTCATCTGCACTTTAAATAACACGTATTGCACAGTGGTGAACATCTACGCTCCAAACAAAAATCAGGTCTCCTTTTTGAATAAGCTACTCAAAATAGTTGACAGGGTTAAGTCAGGAGACGTGATTTTTTTGGGGGACTTTAACATTGTTCCCGACAGTGAATTAGATTCATCTTCCAAGGTTCGCCACAGAGCTCCTGTGCTGAAAAATTGGTTAAAACAGAACGAACTGTTTGACATTTTCAGATGTTTAAACAATTCCTCCAGAGAATACTCGCACTACTCAGACGTTCACGGCACAGCCTCTCGTATTAACCTAATTCTTACGAATGTTTTCACATTGAGTAAATTCAAAAGTTTTACATTTCTAAGAAAGACACTGTCAGACCACTCACCGGTTCTGGCAGAGTTTTTATAAGGCCCTGTCTCTGAAAATACATATCTTTGGAAATGCAACCCAACTTTGTTTAAAATACCGGAATATAGACAGGAGATTGAGAATTTGATAAATAATTATTTTAGGGAAAACACTTCTCCTGAGATAGATGCATTTACACTGTGGAATGCACCTGAAGCAGTTGTTAGGGGTGGCCTTATCCAGATTGCGTCCAGGCACAAGAAAAAGAATAGAGAAAATATCTTGAATCTACAGGCTCAAATTTATAATAAGGAGGAGCAACAGTGCAGACTACCAACTCCATTTTCTGCGATTCAGGTGGAAATTATGAGACTCAGACAAAGACTGAGATCAGAAATTTTTCTTGAATACGATTCTATCATTAGGGCTTCCAAATTTAAGTCTTATACGTCTATTAATAAACCAACAAGATATATGATGACGAGACTTAAAAAGGAGAGAATCAACAGGAGAATCAATAAAAGTATTACACCTGCAGGCAAAACTCTTGTTCACCCTAAGGACATAGTTGGTTCCTTTGCAAATTTTTTCCGGAATCTATATAACCTTAAAGAAGACCCTAATACTCCTAATGTTGATTCAGGCTCTATCAATGCAATCTTATCTAGCATTAATCTCCCTAAAATTACCCCCACAGATTTAGATTTTATTAATGGCTCTTTTGGCAAGAAGGAGATAGTCGACACCATACATAAACTCAAAAATCCCCAGGCCCTGATGGTTTTTCCAATGAATACTTTAGGTCATTTGCGGAAATTCTTTCTCCCCACTTGGTTTCGGTCTTTTGTGCTGCTTTCTCTCGGGGCTCGTTCCCGAAAGAAATGTTGGAAGCGACAATAATTATGATCCCAAAAGGGGGAGACCCCGAGAGGATTCAGAGCTATTGGCCAATATCGTTGATTTACAGTGACATAAAAATTTATTCCAAAATTTTAGCAGATCGACTAAAAGGTATTTTGCCATCTTTGCTTTTGGACGATCAGATCGATTTTACGGAGGGGCGTCAGGCATCGGACGGAACAAGGAGATTAATAAATCTAATGAACAAGATTGAGTTTTCTGGTTCACAAGCGGTTTTTCTGACACTGGATGCCGAAAAAGCTTTTGACAGGTTGAACTGGGCCTATCTCAAGGCTGCTCTTGAGAAATTTGGTTTCGATCAGAGATTCCTGTCTACAATATTTGCATTATATTCGGCGCCCAGTGCAAGAATATACGCTAACAACTCCCTATCAGAGAAATTCTCCATCTCTAACGGAACAAGGCAGGGATGCCCCCTGTCACCTCTCTTGTTTGTCCTTGATATTAAGCCTTTGGCTGAGAGAATAAGATCTAACTCTGATATAAAGGGATTTGCCACCTCACTTCGAGAATATAAACTTGGATTGTTTGCAGATGACCTGTTTCTGATGCTACTCGATCCTAATAAATCTATGGCTGCATTGTCCTTGGAACTGGAGCTCTTTTCTAAGGCCTCCTATTTCAAAATTAGCAATCACAAATCTAAATATCTGACTTTTAATATTAGCAGCATGGAGATTGTGGAACTAAAGAAACAGTATGAGTTTACCTGGGAAGAAAGGGGGATAACATACTTGGGGATAACATCTCAAACAATATATTGCATACTGTCAAAAACAACTTGAAAGATATTTTTGAGTCTATCTCTCTCGCTGTTTCATTCTAAGCTGAAATAGACCTCTCTTTGTTTGGAAGAATATTAATGGTTAAAACAACTATTTTGCCGAAGGTTCTTTACGTTTTTAGGGCTCTTCCTTTGTTTATCCCTTATAAATTCATTGGCAAGATTCAGAACCTGATTAATTCATTTATTTGGGGTGGAAAAAAAGCTAGAATCTCACTGGATTTGCTGTACAAAAATAAGAGCAATGGAGGAGCCGACCTTCCAAATCTGTTTGCATATTACCAAGCATTGTTGGTTAAGCAAAGCTGGTTTTGGTTCAGCGGAAATAATCGGCCTGCCTGGCTTAACTTGGAAAACAAAGTGGGTAAACTGGTTACAGCAAGAGAACATTTTTTCAAGTTTTTGTTCCACAATCCAAGGATGATTGCCTACCATCCAATCTTCCACTCTATTGTACAAGCCTGGAGAGCACTTTCAAAACCCACAAAATCCTTTAATAAGAAAACGCAGTTCGGGAAATTCCCCTTACATCTCCTGGCGTTAGTTTACAATATTCCTTTGTCTGAGTCCTGGTTAAATTCAAACATCAAAAGAATTGGAAATCTCTTTGAGGGAGATTAATTTTTTAGTTTCAGTAGGATTAGGTCTCAATACAACTTGTCATCGTCTGAGTTCATACCCTTTATTATCTTAAAGGAGAGTGTGCAGAAATTCATGCGCATTAAAACTATGAACCTGGAGATGTTGATCTCATTGCTAGGCAACACAAACAACAAAACTGCCTGGAGTCTGAGAAATATATACAACTATTTTAATGGAGATGTGGTCAGCCCAAAAAACGTGTACATGAGGAGATGGGAGTCTGACTTGAATATAGTTATGGCGGATGAACAGTGGGACAGCGCTATTAGGTCAACTTACCGATCTGGTATCTCAATGGCGCTTCACGAGGTATATTTTAAGATCTTAACCAGGTGGTATCTCACTCCTATTAGATTGGCCCATATAAAAAAGGAACATTCCCCTCTTTGCTGGAGAAACTGTGGACAACAAGGAAAAACTTGTTTCACTTATTTTGGGGTTACAAAGATCAAAGACCTCTGGAAGAAAGTGTCACTCCATATAAATTCTTTTTCACAAAACTATGAAGTCACACCCCAAAGAGCCTTACTATCTCTGGATTTGGAACTTGTTGACCCTTCAGTCAAATTTATCATTATTCATATCTTTTTAGTGGTCAAAAACGCAATAGCGTACTGGTGGAAGAAAACAGATCCCCCTCTTTTCTCAAAAATTCTAGATAAGGTTCACCAGCATAGTTCCCTAGAAAAGAGGTTTGCTCTGATTAATGATGGTATGACTAGATACACTGTGAAATGGAAAGTGTGGAATGCTAAATTTTGTAATGCTTAGCTATTTTTTATATCGGTTTGAATTTACTAGCTTGGCTTCATCTGCACGAACATTGCATGATGTCTTGTTATTCTATTTAATTCATTTGCTGTGTATTTGTAAGGTATTTTAACATGGACTTGAGTTCCCTAGTTTTTATTCCCTTCTCTTTCCTTTCCCATCCCTTTCCCTTAGTGTTAATTCCCTTCCTCTCCCCTCCCTTTCAACCCTATATTATTACTAAAATTCAATAAAAATGTTTGAAAAGAATACTTCCAGGGCGCCTAATACTTTCGCAAGGCACTGTATATACAGTATTAAAAGATAGACAGGTGGCCAATATAGAAAATTGAAATCTTTTATATATACGGATGTATAAAAATATGGATAAGCAGAGTGTATGAATTGGAGATGGGGTTATCCTTCAAAGTGATTTCATGAACCAGTATTGAAAGAGCCATGCATTGCCCCAGGCAGCACCAAGAGATACACAAAGAGGCGTGCAGCACTCACACAAAGCATATAGTGCATGAAGGAGATGGTCCTAAAATTGATGAATAAAATACCATAATTAGTTAGGAAAAAAAGGTAAAAAATATAAATTAAAAACACCAGTGAATGCAAGAACATATGCATAGGACATAGCAAAATAGTGATCACAAAAATTGGGCAAAACTGAAGTTTTCATTCAGGCCCGGTGGATGTACAGTAGTGTTCAAAATAATAGCAGTCCAGTATGACTAGCCAGTTTAATCACTGTTTTTGGTATAAATTACTGTATATTACCACATGTCAAAGTATTTACCAGTTGGTGCAGTAGATTCTAAGAACAGACTCAGTATTCAAAAGCTGTATGTTTTGGAGTCTGTGTATTTGAATAATTACTTGAAAGGAGTGTGTTCAAAATAATAGCAGTGTGGAATTCAATTAGTGAGGTGAATCATTCTGTGAATAAACAGGTGTGAACCAGGTGGCCCTTATTTAAGGGTGAAGCCAGGACATGTTGTGAGCAGGTAGCGGGATGCAGTAACGGACAAGAGGCAGACCAAGGGTTAACAAAGGGTTTAATTCACAGGAGGATACTCCTCGCAGGGAGATATTTGAATGAGGGGGAGAGTTCTTCCCTAATACAAAGAACACTTCTAGGAGTTTTTAACTAATAGGGGAAGAAAATGTAAACTATGCATTTATCACTTTGCGCTCCAGTCACAGATGTGCCCCTCACTTTGACAGGGGCAACTTGGAATGAGCCACAACAGAGATCTGTCATAGTCTTGTGGAAAATGGGGGAAGCTTTTCTGGCTTTAAAAATGTCCTCTTGTGGTCCTGATGGTGTCTTCTTTTCAATCCTGATGCTGGCGGTGATTGCCCGGGGTTCTAGCCGAGGCACTGGCCCCAACAGATACAGGGCAGAAGGAGAAGCAGATTCTTCGCTCAGCGGTGAGAATTCTTGTCCTATCGGGGCCTTGGAGACGGTCCTGAAACAGTTCACAGTAGCCTGTTTGGTCTGCTGAGTTGTACCATTGAGCACCATTATCCCTCACACAAACCTTGCCTTCCCCAGTTAGTACCATCAGCCGGGTCAGTTATGTCAGCATCGTCAGCCGAGTTCGCAGTCTTGTCAAGGACCTTGATGTAGGCGGGAACAGCAATGTTAGCGGGGACAGTGGTACATGCAGCCTGTCAGCGGGACCCCAACGGCCAGCTCCTGTCAGCGTGTCCTCTCATCTCCAGCTCCCCTTAGCTCCGCCCCCTCGCCTCACAGCAGAAATTACCTCATACCACTCACGCGTGCTCAGCGTTCCCACCTCTACAGTTTGAATTTCTGAGCATGCATTTTCTGTCTGCTTAGCCACGCCCCCTTTTCTTGAGCACAGGGATCATCCTGTTACTCTAAGCGCTCCCCCTGTAACTGAGGTGACAGACCCGACAGTTCTGAGCCCGTTATGGATGAGACAAGCCTGGCTTGCTTCTTCTCCTTACAATGTTGTACATGCATTTCTTATTGAAAACCTTAGAAATATGGGTCATTCAAGATATAGTTCAGCAGAACAGCGTACTTTGATTAAAAAGTTGATTAGAAAGGGTAAAACATAAATAAGTGCAGACAATGATAGGCTGTTTAGCTAAAATGGATTTCAATGCTTTAAAATGGAAAGCCAAACCAGAGAGACGTGGAAAAAACGGAAGACCACTATTCAAATGAACAGAAGAATAGCCAGAATGGCAAAGACTCAGCCAATGATTGGTTCCAGAATTATCAGACACAGTCTCAAGTTACCTGTGAGTACTGTGACCATTATAAGATGCCTGTCTGATGCTAATCTCTTATCAAGAAGTCTCCGCAAAGTCCAACTGTTAAAAAAGATGTACTGAAGCGGATACAATTTGCCAAAGAACACCCTAACTGGCTACTGGCCTAAAGTGAAATGGAGAAACATTTTGTGGACTGATGTAAGTAAAAAATTTTCGGGAGTCCAAGGGCTGCAGTTTTTCAGATGACTCCCAAACTCTGCAATTTAAGCTATGTTTCACTCTAAAGAGAGTGAAGCATGGTGGTGCAAGCATCATGATATGGGCATGTTTCTCTTACTATGTTGCCGGACCTATTTACCGCATACCAGGGATCATGAACGAGTTTGCATACATTAAAATAGTTGAAGAGGTCATGTTACCTTACGCTAAAGAAGATATGCCCTTGAAATGGGTGTTTCAACAAGACAATGACCCTAAACACACCGGTAAACAAGTAAAATCTTGGTTCCAGTCCAACAAAATTGAGACCTTAGTCCGATAGAACACTTATGGATTGCCATTTCTGAGTAAAAGTAAAAAAAATGCAAAAAATTGTAGGATGTAGTGAAAGTATTGGTTGGAATAACAGTTGACAAGTGCCAGAAGTTGGTTGACTCTATGCAACATAGATGTGAAGCAGTTCTAAAAACCTATGGGTATACAACTAAATATTAGGTTAGTGATTCTCAGTAGAGTTTAGCGACTTTGGTCGGATCGGGTTTCATGAAACAAAATTTGTTTCAGATGAAACTGGTCCGACTAGGGCAAAAAAAGTCAGAGATTCATCCGAAACCCAATCCCAATGCAAGTCGATGGTAAATAAAAGTCAGCATTGAGCGGATGACATTCATCCACTCAATGCCGACTTTTATTCCCCATTGACTTGCATTGGGATCGGGTTTCGGATGAAACTCTGACTTTTTTTGCCCTAGTCGGACCAGTTTCATCTGAAACAAATTTTGTTTCATGAAACCCGATCCGACCAAAGTCGCTCAACTCTAATTCTCAGGAATGATAAATCATCGTAAAAAATAGTACATATTGTGAGTTTGTAAAGACAATTGCAGGCACTGCTATTTTTAGAACATTTTTTAAGAACAGCCCAATCTTCATTTTTTTTAATTTTCTGTAAAGTAGTTAAAAATTATATACACTTCTCTTCATGTATTGAATTAGAAAACAGTGTGCAATGTTCCCAATGCATGGAAATAAAAACTAGTATAAATATTTTGTGATTTACTCTTGTTTTTTAACACGCTGCTATTATTTTGAGCACTTCTGTAACTTTGCCGGGTCCAAATCCACCTCGATTCAAGATGGGCCAGGCATTGGGAGATTTTACCTCCACCGATACTGATGTCAAGTGCATCAATACCTCTAACCCGTAGGAGATTGCTATTACATGATGGAACAGTTTAAAGTGGCACAGTATTCTCTTAAATGTGGATGTGTCCGTGTGGTCAACTGCAGCTTATATACCGAGAACGTGTTCCCTCACACAAACTTTGAGTTGGCACAAGGCAAGACCAACGTATATAAAGGTACGTGGACATATGGCATAAAAAATATATATATCTAGATGTACATGTGAATGATTTTTTTTATCTTGTACCTCTGAAATCTGTGAAGGAGTCTCATTGGTCAATGTTGGCAAAAGCCACACAGTGTCGATAAGGAACACATGCACACCTAGGGTCAAAGTTGTCTAAAAGAGCAGACCTAAGCTCAACCCACATAGTGTTAGGTGTCAGGTTCCTGCCTCCGCACAGGAGGGAACTCAAGCCTTGCCTTCTGCAGTCTCGCATTCTTCTCCAGCCAGAGAGAAGGATGCTCAGCAGAGACGTCGGTCCCAGCACCTTGCCCAGGCTAATACTAGGCATCTGGTTGCTCCTTCTGGCTCTGCTATTGTATCATGCATGAGTCAGCAGCAAGCAGATGCTCCTGGGACAAAGTCCTGCTTTTCCCCTACTGAGCATGCCTGTGGGATGACCTCTCATTGAAGGTCGGCGGTAAAGTGCTCAGGTCCTGTTGCTGCTCCGATTGGACCACCAGGAAGGTCCCGGAAGGCTGCAGCTATAAAAGGTTTGAATGGCCTCCCGGTCATGCGCTAATATACAGACTTGTTGCTAAGTGGTGTGATTGATGATGGATGTCTGAGACTGTTGAATGACTTATTATATTTCCCCTCCCTTTGATATGCATGTTTGTAGGATTTAGGGTTCTGAGTCTGCACTGAGTACTGGCACAGCCTAGCGCCGTAGTGCTCTCAGCTCCATTCACATAGTAGCACCTGAGGGCGACATTCAGCACACGTCACCTTACTGCATTTCCGTGGCGACGTGTGCAGTTAATGCGCTTTCCAGCTCGAATCTGAGGCTGGTTGGTGGAGTCCGCCAGTGCGGCGCTGAACACATTCTGTGCGGTAAGCAACTGTCTGCTGCACCCTGTGACAGTTACAGCATACCTTAAGGGTATACCCCTGGCACCGCAATAGCGGTTCCAGATGCTAGTGGGTCTAGAGGGGCACTGTTCTCGTGTCTCGGAAGCAGTGTTCTGTGACCTCACGCTAGCGCTCCTCTATCCGTAGCCTGTGAGGTTTAACAGGCTCTTGCATCTGTTTCTGCGGACTGCAGTAACAGAGCCCGCTTCCTATCACACCGGGTCAGTGTTTACCCACCGATGTCCAGCAAGCATTTTACTACATGCAGTCCGTTGCTGTATAGCAGCAGTATACCATCTCTGCACGGTGGACCCTGGGTTGCGATTGCATTTGCCTATATTTTATATTCACTGCGATCCGCAACCCTAACACATAGTGGCTGCGAATTAGATGGTTGCACAGGTTTTTAGCACACCTGATGGTTATAGATGGTCTATCAGGTATTAGTTTTGTGATGGTAGGGTCTATTTTTAGTATGGGCTATGATTTTTGTAGAGCCGCTTTCACATGTACGAACTGAGAGAGAAAGTTTGTGATAAATTTTACTTGATCATTCGCTCTTTTGCTCACACTATTTTTGTTTTTATACAGCAGGGTATTGCAAGAGGAATATCTTGCCCTATTGCAGGCTTTTTTGATCAACCAAAGACTATAGCCTCATTCATAAAAGGGTGTCTGGAGTTCCTCACCCTGCTTCTCAAAGACTAGATCTGTCGAGCAGATCCAAAGGAGGCAGATAAACTGGCCATTAAGGACTGTTTTGTATCATGTGGTCAGGATAAGAGGAGGAGGAATGCAGCAGCATGTTAGTAGATGAAGGCTTCCTATATATATATATATATATATATATATAAATATATATATATATGTCTATATCTCATCATTCAGATCCCTTCTCAATGTGTCATCCAGTCTATGCTGTACAGATCTCATCCACACGCACAAAAAACTTCTATTACTAACCTGACACAGTAGGGGAGATCTCGGTTGGAAATTGTTTGGAGCAAATAGTCTATGTTGTACAGGCCTCATCCACACACACACAAAAATTCATCTTTTATTAACGTGATACAGTAGGAGAGAACCAAGTTTGAAATTGTTTGGAGTATATCGTCATTCTCATACAGGTCTCAACCACACTGAAACAATCCTTTCTTCTGTTACTAAGGTCATACAGTAGGGGTGATCTCAGTTGGAAATTGTTTGGAGCATCTAGTCTATGTTTTACAGGCCTCATCCACACACAAACATTTTTTCTTCTTTTACAGGGTGGGCCATTTATATGGATACACCTCGGTGGGCCATGTATATGGAGACACCTAAATTAAATGGAAATGGTTGGTGATATCAACTTCCTGTTTGTGGCACATTAGTATATGGGAGGAGGAAAACTTTTCAAGATGGGTGGTGACAAAAGTTGAGTGACTTTGGACGGATCGGGTTTCATGAAGCATGACATTCATCCACTCAATGCCGACTTTTATTCCCCATTGACTTGCATTGGGGTCGGGTTTCGGACGAAACTCCGACTTTTTTTGCCCTAGTCGGACCAGTATCATCTGAAACAAATTTTGTTTCATGAAAGCCGATCTGACCAAAGTCGCTCAACTCTAGTGGTGGCCATGGTGGCCATTTTATAAATGGCCCACCTAGGTGTATCCATATAAATGGCCCAGCCTGTACTAATGTGATACAGTAGGGGAGATCTCAGTTGGAAATTGTTTGCAGCATAACTTCTGTTTTATACAGGCCTCATTCACACACACAAAAAAATTTCTTCTGGTACCAACGTGATGCAGTAGGGGAGATGTCAGTTTGAATTTGTTTGGAGCATATAATCTACAGTGGGTATGGAAAGTATTCAGACCCCTTAAAATTTTTCACTCTGTTTCATTGCAGCCATTTGGTAAATTCTAAAAAGTGCATTTTTTTCTCACGAATGTACATTTTGCACCCCGTCTTGACAGAAAAAAACAGAGATGTAGAAATTTTTGTAAATTCATTAAAAAAACTGAAATCTCACATGGTCATAAGTTTTCAGACCCTTTGCTCAGTATTGAGAAGAAGCACACATTTGAGCTAGTACAGCCACGGAGTCTTCTTGGAAAAGATGCAACAAGTTTTTCACACCAGGATTTGGGGATCCTCTGCCATTCTTCCTTGCATATCCTCTCAAGTTCCATCAGGTTGGATGGTGAACGTTGGTGGACAGCCATTCACAGGTCTCTCCAGAGATGCTCAATTGGGCTTAGGTCAGGGCTCTGGCTGGGACGGCAAGAATGGTCACAGAGATGTTCTGAAGCCATTCCTGTCATGATCCAGCGTGGATCTGACAGATTAAATGGATAAGTGAACTTTTTTTTCTTTGGCTAGGTGCCAAAGTGATGTGATTGCCCCCGGTGGCCATTACAATTATTACATGTGGTGTCGTTCATTCTATGTTGCCCCAGTGGTGGTGAGTGGTAGTGCACTTTAGTTTCTTTGGTTAAGTGCAAGTAATTATAATTCAGGTGTGAGGCTCTATAAAAGAGAGCCAGGTGTGTTCAATCACTGTTGGTGATATTGTGAGTTAGTCATTCTCAAGGAAGCCTGGTTGAAGGAAGGAGCTGAACATGAGTCCTGCGCAGCCCAGCCAGAGGAGACAAGTGGCAGCTATGTGGTCTGCAAGAAGGGCTGGCATGGCGTGATGGAGTCACAGTTTACGGTGTCGGCAGGAAGTGCTTGCATGGCTTGGTGGAGTGACGACTATGGAGAGAGTTGCACTCAGCATGCGGGACTTGGTTGCTGAGAGCTGGACTCAAGCATGCTTGACTTTTTGGGCAGGAGCTGAACTCATCTTTGGGACTCTGTTACTGGACTTCTGCAATTGGTGGTGGACTGTGCTCCAAGGCTGCACTATGGTGAAGGATCCAGTTATGGTGATGGATCCGGCTGGAGAAGTTGCACACCGGTGGTGGGCTCTGTTGCTAGGAGCGTACACAACAGAGCAAAGCTAAGTGGTGTTTCCCCTGTATTGTCATTTTCCCTCATGTGTGCTTAGTGCAGTGGTGGGATTAGTTTCCGCACCGCCCAATTCCCTAGTGAGGGTTTAGGTTCAGGGCGAGCTAGGGTTTTTAGGTTCCCATGCGTCGCCCGGTGCGGAACTGGCATAGGAAACGTTAGGAGTGAAGGGACACTGGCTCAGGGGAGTGCAGGAGGTCTCCACTTCCCTATTCTCTATTGCAGGGCCCACCATTGTTAATGTAACCCAGGTTCCCCTTTATTATTTAAATTTGCTTTACTGGAGGCGGGGTTTCCAGACTACTGTATGTATAACGTGTAATACCTAAATTCTCCAGTTGGAGGCGGCGTATCCAGCTGCATGTTTTATTATTTAAATTTGCCCCACTGGAGGCGCTGTATCCAGGGTCACAGGTGTCTTATGGGATCGCCTTGCGGTACTCGCTGCGTCCAGACACACATGACCGTGACTATATTAAATGACAATTTGACTTATGTTCAAAGAAAGGCTATTAAGGAATTAAAATCTTTAAAAAATATATTCATCAAGCGGGCAGACAAGGGTGGAAATATTGTCCTTTGGCCCACACACCTTTATGAATCTGAAGCCTTCAGTCAGCTAATTCTTCTGTCTGTTATAAATGTTTGGACTGTAATCCAGTGTATAAATTTAAGGCCAAATCGTGGGATATTCTGAATGAGGGATTTGAGAAGGGGATTATTACAATTAAATTGAGAGATTTACTACTTCAGGATTGTCATATAACACCTACCTTCTATCTGCTCCCGAAGGTGCACAAAGACCCCCTTAACCCACCAGGCAGACCCATTGTCTTGGGGATTGGGGGTCTTTGTGAGCCTATATGCAGGTATGTTTATTTCTATCTTCAGAGATGCGTCGAGACCTTGCCCTTGTACATTAGGGATACAACTGACATGCTCAGGAAGCTGGATGGGGTACAGTTAGAGGATGATATGATTATGGTCACATGTGACGTGGAGGCCCTGTATACTTCAATAGACCATGACCACGGGATGAGAGCTGCCAGATATTTCCTTGATATGACAAGTCTTGACCACGACTTGATGGAATTTGTCATCTCTTTATTACATTTCGCACTTACACATAATTTTTTTGTGTTCAAGGACCGCCCCTTCCTACAGCTCCAGGGAACAGCAATGGGGCGACTTGTGCGCCCTCGTATGCTAACTTTTTCCTGGGGCTGTGGGAGAGGGAGGTGGTCCTTGACACACCTGGATATGGCAGCCTCATCTCGTGGTCCCATTATATTGATAATGTATTTTTCATCTGGCAGGGCTCCACGTCATGTCTTGACACCTTCCTCAATGACCTCAACACCAATGACTAGAGTTGAGCGAAATGGGTCGAAAAATTTCAAAAGTCGCCGACTTTTGGCAAAGTCGGGTTTCATGAAACGAAACCCGACCCTAGGATGAGGTCGGCCACGAGGTCGGCGACTTACGCGCCAAAGTCGCGTTTCAAAAGTTTGTTTTGCGTTCTTTTTCAGCCAATCAGGATCCACGGACACTGTGGGCAACGTGATGACATAGGCAGGGGTCACCACCATCTTTCAGAAGGGCATGCAAGTGATTGGCTTGCTTTGGTGGGTGTCACAGGGGGTATAAAAGGGCGTGCACGCCGACCGCCATCTTACTTCTGCCGATCTCAGTATAGGGAGAGGTTGCTGCTGATTCTGTAGGGAGAGCGTTAGGCAGGGAAGAAGACAAAAAAACTGCTTCTGCTGCTAGCGATTTGGCCTGCACAACACACCAGTCACTGTGTGTGCAGTGCAAGGGGAGGCTATATAGTGGTGTATCAGTGGTGTTGGTTGTTGGGCTGCCTTCTAAGGCTTCCTGACAGGCTGGCATTGCTGTTTACCCACTGCTCCGCAAACTGCTTTTTTAAAAGCAATCCAATCTCCCTTATCCTCTAGTCACTTTGGTCACAGCTGTGCCATCGAGCCTGTCACATAGCGCTCAGATATCAGTGGGCCTCAAACAATCCAAAAGTGTCCAGTGTCCAAAAGTGTGTGCAGAGATTCAAAATCTCCCTTATCCTCTAGTCACTTTTGTCACAGCTGTGCCATCGAGCCTGTCACATAGCGCTCAGATATTCATTGGGCCTCACACAATCCAAAAGTGTCCAGTGTCCAAAAGTGTGTGCAGAGATTCAAAATCTCCTTTATCCTCTAGTCACTTAGGTCACAGCTGTGCCATCGAGCATGTCACATAGCGCTCAGATATCAGTGGGCCTCACACAATCCAAAAGTGTCCAGTGTCCAAAAGTGTGTGCAGAGATTCAAAATCTCCCTTATCCTCTAGTCACTTAGGTCACAGCTGTGCCATCGAGCCTGTCACATAGCGCTCAGATATCAGTGGGCCTCACACAATCCAAAAGTGTCCAGTGTCCAAAAGTGTGTGCAGAGATTGAAAATCTCCCTTATCCTCTGGTCACTTTTGTCACAGCTGTGCCATCGAGCCTGTCACATAGCGCTCAGATATTCATTGGGCCTCACACAATCCAAAAGTGTCCAGTGTCCAAAAGTGTGTGCAGAGATTCAAAATCTCCCTTATCCTCTAGTCACTTTTGTCACAGCTGTGCCATCGAGCCTGTCACATAGCGCTCAGATATTCATTGGGCCTCACACAATCCAAAAGTGTCCAGTGTCCAAAAGTGTGTGCAGAGATTCAAAATCTCCCTTATCCTCTAGTCACTTAGGTCACAGCTGTGCCATCGAGCCTGTCACATAACGCTCAGATATCAGTGGGCCTCACACAATCCAAAAGTGTCCAGTGTCCAAAAGTGTGTGCAGAGATTCAAAATCTCACTTATCCTCTAGTCACTTAGGTCACAGCTGTGCCATCGAGCCTGTCACATAGCGCTCAGATATTCATTGGGCCTCACACAATCCAAAAGTGTCCAGTGTCCAAAAGTGTGTGCAGAGATTCAAAATCTCACTTATCCTCTAGTCACTTAGGTCACAGCTGTGCCATCGAGCCTGTCACATAGCGCTCAGATATCAGTGGGCCTCACACAATCCAAAAGTGTCCAGTGTCCAAAAGTGTGTGCAGAGATTCAAAATCTCCCTTATCCTCTAGTCACTTAGGTCACAGCTGTGCCATCGAGCCTGTCACATAGCGCTCACATATCAGTGGGCCTCACACAATCCAAAAGTGTCCAGTGTCCAAAAGTGTGTGCAGAGATTCAAAGTCTCACTTATCCTCTAGTCACTTAGGTCACAGCTGTGCCATCGAGCCTGTCACATAGCGCTCAGATATCAGTGGGCCTCACACAATCCAAAAGTGTCCAGTGTCCAAAAGTGTGTGCAGAGATTCAAAATCTCCCTTATCCTCTAGTCACTTCGGTCACAGCTGTGCCATCGAGCCTGTCACATAGCGCTCAGATATCAGTGGGCCTCACACTATCCAAAAGAGTCCAGTGTCCAAAAGTGTGTGCAGAGATTCAAAATCTCACTTATCCTCTAGTTACTTAGGTCACAGCTGTGCCATTGAGCCTGTCACATAGCGCTCAGATATTCATTGGGCCTCACACAATCCAAAAGTGTCCAGTGTCCAAAAGTGTGTGCAGAGATTCAAAATCTCACTTATCCTCTAGTCACTTAGGTCACAGCTGTGCCATCGAGCCTGTCACATAGCGCTCAGATATCAGTGGGCCTCACACAATCCAAAAGTGTCCAGTGTCCAAAAGTGTGTGCAGAGATTCAAAATCTCCCTTATCCTCTAGTCACTTAGGTCACAGCTGTGCCATCGAGCCTGTCACATAGCGCTCAGATATCAGTGGGCCTCACACAATCCAAAAGTGTCCAGTGTCCAAAAGTGTGTGCAGAGATTCAAAGTCTCACTTATCCTCTAGTCACTTAGGTCACAGCTGTGCCATCGAGCCTGTCACATAGCGCTCAGATATCAGTGGGCCTCACACAATCCAAAAGTGTCCAGTGTCCAAAAGTGTGTGCAGAGATTCAAAATCTCCCTTATCCTCTAGTCACTTTTGTCACAGCTGTGCCATCGAGCCTGTTACATAGCGCTCAGATATTCATTGGGCCTTACACAATCCAAAAGTGTCCAGTGTCCAAAAGTGTGTGCAGAGATTCAAAATCTCACTTATCCTCTAGTCACTTAGGTTACAGCTGTGCCATCGAGACTGTCACATAGCGCGCAGATATCAGTGGGCCTCACACAATCCAAAAGTGTCCAGTGTCCAAAAGTGTGTGCAGAGATTCAAAATCTCCCTTATCCTCTAGTCACTTAGGTCACAGCTGTGCCATCGAGCCTGTCACATAGCGCTCAGATATCAGTGGGCCTCACACAATCCAAAAGTGTCCAGTGTCCAAAAGTGTGTGCAGAGATTCAAAATCTCACTTAACCTCTAGTCACTTAGGTCACAGCTGTGCCATCGAGCCTGTCACATAGCGCTCAGATATCAGTGGGCCTCACACAATCCAAAAGTGTCCAGTGTCCAAAAGTGTGTGCAGAGATTCAAAATCTCCCTTATCCTCTAGTCACTTTTGTCACAGCTGTGCCATCGAGCCTGTCACATAGCGCTCAGTTATTCATTGGGCCTCACACAATCCAAAAGTGTCCAGTGTCCAAAAGTGTGTGCAGAGATTCAAAATCTCCCTTATCCTCTAGTCACTTTTGTCACAGCTGTGCCATCGAGCCTGTCACATAGCGCTCAGATATTCATTGGGCCTCACACAATCCAAAAGTGTCCAGTGTCCAAAAGTATGTGCAGAGATTCAAAATCTCCCTTATCCTCTAGTCACTTAGGTCACAGCTGTGCCATCGAGCCAGTCACATAGCGCTCAGATATCAGTGGGCCTCACACAATCCAAAAGTGTCCAGTGTCCAAAAGTGTGTGCAGAGATTCAAAATCTCACTTATCCTCTAGTCACTTAGGTTACAGCTGTGCCATCGAGCCTGTCACATAGCGCTCAGATATTCATTGGGCCTCACACAATCCAAAAGTGTCCAGTGTCCAAAAGTGTGTGCAGAGATTCAAAATCTCCCTTATCGTCTAGTCACTTAGGTCACAGCTGTGCCATCGAGCCTGTCACATAGCGCTCAGATATCAGTGGGCCTCACACAATCCAAAAGTGTCCAGTGTCCAAAAGTGTGTGCAGAGATTCAAAATCTCCCTTATCCTCTAGTCACTTTTGTCACAGCTGTGCCATCGAGCCTGTCACATAGCGCTGATATTCATTGGGCATCACACAATCCAAAAGTGTCCAGTGTCCAAAAGTGTGTGCAGAGATTCAAAATCTCCCTTATCCTCTAGTCACTTTTGTCACAGCTGTGCCATCGAGCCTGTCACATAGCGCTCAGATATTCATTGGGCCTCACACAATCCAAAAGTGTCCAGTGTCCAAAAGTGTGTGCAGAGATTCAAAATCTCCTTTATCCCCTAGTCACTTAGGTCACAGCTGTGCCATCGAGCCTGTCACATAGCGCTCAGATATCAGTGGGCCTCACACAATCCAAAAGTGTCCAGTGTCCAAAAGTGTGTGCAGAGATTCAAAATCTCCCTTATCCTCTACTCACTTTTGTCACAGCTGTGCCATCGAGCCTGTCACATAGCGCTCAGATATTCATTGGGCCTCACACAATCCAAAAGTGTCCAGTGACCAAAAGTTTGTGCAGAGATTCAAAATCTCCCTTATCCTCTAGTCACTTAGGTCACAGCTGTGCCATCGAGCCTGTCACATAGCGCTCAGATATCAGTGGGCCTCACACAATCCAAAAGTGTCCAGTGTCCAAAAGTGTGTGCAGAGATTCAAAATCTCACTTATCCTCTAGTCACTTAGGTCACAGCTATGCCATCGAGCCTGTCACATAGCGCTCAGATATCAGTGGGCCTCACACAATCCAAAAGTGTCCAGTGTCCAAAAGTGTGTGCAGAGATTCAAAATCTCCCTTATCCTCTAGTCACTTAGGTCACAGCTGTGCCATCGAGCCTGTCACATAGCGCTCAGATATCAGTGGGCCTCACACAATCCAAAAGTGTCCAGTGTCCAAAAGTGTGTGCAGAGATTCAAAATCTTCCTTATCCTCTAGTCACTTAGGTCACAACTGTGCTATCGAGCCTGTCACATAGCGCTCAGATATCAGTGGGCCTCACACAATCCAAAAGTGACCAGTGTCCAAAAGTGTGTGCAGAGATTCAAAATCTCCCTTATCCTCTAGTCACTTTTGTCACAGCTGTGCCATCGAGCCTGTCACATAGCGCTCAGATATTCATTGGGCCTCACGCAATCCAAAAGTGTCCAGTGTCCAAAAGTGTGTGCAGAGATTCAAAATCTCCCTTATCCTCTAGTCATTTAGGTCACAGCTGTGCCATCGAGCCTGTCACATAGCGCTCAGATATCAGTAGGCCTCACACAATACAAAAGTGTCCAGTGTCCAAAAGTGTGTGCAGAGATTCAAAATCTCCCTTATCCTCTAGTCACTTAGGTCACAGCTGTGCCATCGAGCCTGTCACATAGCGCTCAGATATCAGTGGGCCTCACACAATCCAAAAGTGTCCAGTGTCCAAAAGTGTGTGCAGAGATTCAAAATCTCCCTTATCCTCTAGTCAATTTTGTCACAGCTGTGCCATCGAGCCTGTCACATAGCGCTCAGATATTCATTGGGCCTCACACAATCCAAAAGTGTCCAGTGTCCAAAAGTGTGTGCAGAGATTCAAAATCTCCCTTATCCTCTAGTCACTTAGTTCACAGCTGTGCCATCGAGCCTGTCACATAGCGCTCAGATATCAGTAGGCCTCACACAATCCAAAAGTGTCCAGTGTCCAAAAGTGTGTGCAGAGATTCAAAATCTCCCTTATCCTCTAGTCACTTAGGTCACAGCTGTGCCATCGAGCCTGTCACATAGCGCTCAGATATCAGTGGGCCTCACACAATCCAAAAGTGTCCAGTGTCCAAAAGTGTGTGCAGAGATTCAAAATCTCCCTTATAATCTAGTCACTTTTGTCACAGCTGTGCCATCGAGCCTGTCACATAGCGCTCAGATATTCATTGGGCCTCACACAATCCAAAAGTGTCCAGTGTCCAAAAGTGTGTGCAGAGATTCAAAATCTCCCTTATCCTCTAGTCACTTAGGTCACAGCTGTGCCATCGAGCCTGTCACATAGTGCTCAGATATCAGTGGGCCTCACACAATCCAAAAGTGTCCAGTGTCCAAAAGTGTGTGCAGAGATTCAAAATCTCACTTATCCTCTAGTCACTTAGGTCACAGCTGTGCCATCGAGCCTGTCACATAGCGCTCAGATATCAGTGGGCCTCACACAATCCAAAAGTGTCCAGTGTCCAAAAGTGTGTGCAGAGATTCAAAATCTCACTTATCCTCTAGTCACTTTTGTCACAGCTGTGCCATCGAGCCTGTCACATAGCGCTCAGATATTCATTGGGCCTCACACAATCCAAAAGTGTCCAGTGTCCAAAAGTGTGTGCAGAGATTCAAAATCTCCTTTATCCTCTAGTCACTTAGGTCACAGCTGTGCCATCGAGCCTGTCACATAGCGCTCAGATATCAGTGGGCCTCACACAATCCAAAAGTGTCCAGTGTCCAAAAGTGTGTGCAGAGATTCAAAATCTCCCTTATCCTCTACTCACTTTTGTCACAGCTGTGCCATCGAGCCTGTCACATAGCGCTCAGATATTCATTGGGCCTCACACAATCCAAAAGTGTCCAGTGACCAAAAGTTTGTGCAGAGATTCAAAATCTCCCTTATCCTCTAGTCACTTAGGTCACAGCTGTGCCATCGAGCCTGTCACATAGCGCTCAGATATCAGTGGGCCTCACACAATCCAAAAGTGTCCAGTGTCCAAAAGTGTGTGCAGAGATTCAAAATCTCACTTATCCTCTAGTCACTTAGGTCACAGCTATGCCATCGAGCCTGTCACATAGCGCTCAGATATCAGTGGGCCTCACACAATCCAAAAGTGTCCAGTGTCCAAAAGTGTGTGCAGAGATTCAAAATCTTCCTTATCCTCTAGTCACTTAGGTCACAACTGTGCTATCGAGCCTGTCACATAGCGCTCAGATATCAGTGGGCCTCACACAATCCAAAAGTGACCAGTGTCCAAAAGTGTGTGCAGAGATTCAAAATCTCCCTTATCCTCTAGTCACTTTTGTCACAGCTGTGCCATCGAGCCTGTCACATAGCGCTCAGATATTCATTGGGCCTCACGCAATCCAAAAGTGTCCAGTGTCCAAAAGTGTGTGCAGAGATTCAAAATCTCCCTTATCCTCTAGTCATTTAGGTCACAGCTGTGCCATCGAGCCTGTCACATAGCGCTCAGATATCAGTAGGCCTCACACAATACAAAAGTGTCCAGTGTCCAAAAGTGTGTGCAGAGATTCAAAATCTCCCTTATCCTCTAGTCACTTAGGTCACAGCTGTGCCATCGAGCCTGTCACATAGCGCTCAGATATCAGTGGGCCTCACACAATCCAAAAGTGTCCAGTGTCCAAAAGTGTGTGCAGAGATTCAAAATCTCCCTTATCCTCTAGTCAATTTTGTCACAGCTGTGCCATCGAGCCTGTCACATAGCGCTCAGATATTCATTGGGCCTCACACAATCCAAAAGTGTCCAGTGTCCAAAAGTGTGTGCAGAGATTCAAAATCTCCCTTATCCTCTAGTCACTTAGTTCACAGCTGTGCCATCGAGCCTGTCACATAGCGCTCAGATATCAGTAGGCCTCACACAATCCAAAAGTGTCCAGTGTCCAAAAGTGTGTGCAGAGATTCAAAATCTCCCTTATCCTCTAGTCACTTAGGTCACAGCTGTGCCATCGAGCCTGTCACATAGCGCTCAGATATCAGTGGGCCTCACACAATCCAAAAGTGTCCAGTGTCCAAAAGTGTGTGCAGAGATTCAAAATCTCCCTTATAATCTAGTCACTTTTGTCACAGCTGTGCCATCGAGCCTGTCACATAGCGCTCAGATATTCATTGGGCCTCACACAATCCAAAAGTGTCCAGTGTCCAAAAGTGTGTGCAGAGATTCAAAATCTCCCTTATCCTCTAGTCACTTAGGTCACAGCTGTGCCATCGAGCCTGTCACATAGTGCTCAGATATCAGTGGGCCTCACACAATCCAAAAGTGTCCAGTGTCCAAAAGTGTGTGCAGAGATTCAAAATCTTACTTATCCTCTAGTCACTTAGGTCACAGCTGTGCCATCGAGCCTGTCACATAGCGCTCAGATATCAGTGGGCCTCACACAATCCAAAAGTGTCCAGTGTCCAAAAGTGTGTGCAGAGATTCAAAATCTCACTTATCCTCTAGTCACTTAGGTCACAGCTGTGCCATCGAGCCTGTCACATAGCGCTCAGATATCAGTGGGCCTCACACAATCCAAAAGTGTCCAGTGTCCAAAAGTGTGTGCAGAGATTCAAAATCTTCCTTATCCTCTAGTTACTTTTGTCACAGCTGTGCCATCGAGCCTGTCACATAGCGCTCAGATATTCATTGGGCCTCACACAATCCAAAAGTGTCCAGTGTCCAAAAGTGTGTGCAGAGATTCAAAATCTCCCTTATCCTCTAGTCACTTAGGTCACAGCTGTGCCATCGAGCCTGTCACATAGCGCTCAGATATCAGTGGGCCTCACACAATCCAAAAGTGTCCAGTGTCCAAAAGTGTGTGCAGAGATTCAAAATCTCCCTTATCCTCTAGTCACTTAGGTCACAGCTGTGCCATTGAGCCTGTCACATAGCGCTCAGATATCAGTGGGCCTCACACAATCCAAAAGTGTCCAGTGTCCAAAAGTGTGTGCAGAGATTCAAAATCTCCCTTATCCTCTAGTCACTTTTGTCACAGCTGTGCCATCGAGCCTGTCACATAGCGCTCAGATATCAGTGGGCCTCACACAATCCAAAGTGTCCAGTGTCCAAAAGTGTTTGCAGAGATTCAAAGTCTCACTTATCCTCTAGTCACTTAGGTCACAGCTGTGCCATCGAGCCTGTCACATAGCGCTCAGATATCAGTGGGCCTCACACAATCCAAAAGTGTCCAGTGTCCAAAAGTGTGTGCAGAGATTCAAAATCTCCCTTATCCTCTAGTCACTTTTGTCACAGCTGTGCCATCGAGCCTGTCACATAGCGCTCAGATATTCATTGGGCCTCACACAATCCAAAAGTGTCCAGTGTTCAAAAGTGTGTGCAGAGATTCAAAATCTCACTTATCCTCTAGTCACTTAGGTCACAGCTGTGCCATCGAGCCTGTCACATAGCGCTCAGATATCAGTGGGCCTCACACAATCCAAAAGTGTCCAGTGTCCAAAAGTGTGTGCAGACATTCAAAATCTCCCTTATCCTCTAGTCACTTAGGTCATAGCTGTGCCATCGAGCCTGTCACATAGCGCTCAGATATCAGTGGGCCTCACACAATCCAAAAGTGTCCAGTGTCCAAAAGTGTGTGCAGAGATTCAAAATCTCCCTTATCCTCTAGTCACTTAGGTCACAGCTGTGCCATCGAGCCTGTCACATAGCGCTCAGATATTCATTGGGCCTCACACATTCCAAAAGTGTCCAGTGTCCAAAAGTGTGTGCAGAGATTCAAAATCTCCCTTATCCTCTAGTCACTTTTGTCACAGCTGTGCCATCGAGCCTGTCACATAGCGCTCAGATATTCATTGGGCCTCACACAATCCAAAAGTGTCCAGTGTCCAAAAGTGTGTGCAGAGATTCAAAATCTCCCTTATCCTCTAGTCACTTAGGTCACAGCTGTGCCATCGAGCCTGTCACATAGCGGTCAGATATTCAATGGGCCTCACACAATCCAAAAGTGTCCAGTGTCCAAAAGTGTGTGCAGAGATTCAAAATCTCCCATATCCTCTAGTCACTTAGGTCACAGTTGTGCCATCGAGCCTGTCACATAGCGCTCAGATATCAGTGGGCCTCACATAATCCAAAAGTGTCCAGTGTCCCAAAGTGTGTGCAGAGATTCAAAATCTCACTTATCATCTAGTCACTTAGGTCACGGCTGTGCCATCGAGACTGTCACATAGCGCTCAGATATCAGTGGGCCTCACACAAACCAAAAGTGTCCAGTGTCCAAAAGTGTGTGCAGAGATTCAAAATCTCACTTATCCTCTAGTCACTTAGGTCACAGCTGTGCCATCGAGCCTGTCACATAGCGCTCAGATATTCATTGGGCCTCACACAATCCAAAAGTGTCCAGTGTCCAAAAGTGTGTGCAGAGATTCAAAATCTCACTTATCCTCTAGTCACTTAGGTCACAGCTGTGCCATCGAGCCTGTCACATAGCGCTCAGATATTCATTGGGCCTCACACAATCCAAAAGTGTCCAGTGTCCAAAAGTGTGTGCAGAGATTCAAAATCTCCCTTATCCTCTAGTCACTTAGATCACAGCTGTGCCATCGAGCCTGTCACATAGCGCTCAGATATCAGTGGGCCTCACACAATCCAAAAGTGTCCAGTGTCCAAAAGTGTGTGCAGAGATTCAAAATCTCCCTTATCCTCTAGTCACTTTTGTCACAGCTGTGCCATCGAGCCTGTCACATAGCGCTCAGATATTCATTGGGCCTCACACAATCCAAAAGTGTCCAGTGTCCAAAAGTGTGTGCAGAGATTCAAAATCTCCCTTATCCTCTAGTCACTTAGGTCACAGCTGTGCCATCGAGCCTGTCACATAGCGCTCAGATATCAGTGGGCCTCACACAATCCAAAAGTGTCTAGTGTCCAAAAGTGTGTGCAGAGATTCAAAATCTCACTTATCCTCTAGTCACTTAGGTCACAGCTGTGCCATCGAGCCTGTCACATAGCACTCAGATATTCATTGGGCCTCACACAATCCAAAAGTGTCCAGTGTCCAAAAGTGTGTGCAGAGATTCAAAATCTCACTTATCCTCTAGTCACTTAGGTCACAGCTGTGCCATCGAGCCTGTCACATAGCGCTCAGATATCAGTGGGCCTCACACAAACCAAAAGTGTCCAGTGTCCAAAAGTGTGTCCAGAGATTCAAAATCTCCCTTATCCTCTAGTCACTTAGGTCACAGCTGTGCCATCGAGCCTGTCACATAGCGCTCAGATATCAGTGAGCCTCACACAATCCAAAAGGGTCCAGTGTCCAAAAGTGTGTGCAGAGATTCAAAATCTCACTTATCCTCAAGTCACTTAGGTCACAGCTGTGCCATCGAGCCTGTCACATAGCGCTCAGATATCAGTGGGCCTCACACAATCCAAAAGTGTCCAGTGTCCAAAAGTGTGTGCAGAGATTCAAAATCTCCCTTATCCTCTAGTCACTTTTGTCACAGCTATGCCATCGAGCCTGTCACATAGCGCTCAGATATTCATTGGGCCTCACACAATCCAAAAGTGTCCAGTGTCCAAAAGTGTGTGCAGAGATTCAAAATCTCCCTTATCCTCTAGTCACTTAGTTCACAGCTGTGTCATCGAGCCTGTCACATAGCGCTCAGATATCAGTAGGCCTCACACAATCCAAAAGTGTCCAGTGTCCAAAAGTGTGTGCAGAGATTCAAAATCTCCCTAATCCTCTAGTCACTTAGGTCACAGCTGTGCCATCGAGCCTGTCACATAGCGCTCAGATATCAGTGGGCCTCACACAATCCAAAAGTGTCCAGTGTCCAAAAGTGTGTGCAGAGATTCAAAATCTCCCTTATAATCTAGTCACTTTTGTCACAGCTGTGCCATCGAGCCTGTCACATAGCGCTCAGATATTCATTGGGCCTCACACAATCCAAAAGTGTCCAGTGTCCAAAAGTGTGTGCAGAGATTCAAAATCTCCCTTATACTCTAGTCACTTAGGTCACAGCTGTGCCATTGAGCCTGTCTCATAGCGCTCAGATATCAGTGGGCCTCTCACAATTCAAAAGTGTCCAGTGTCCAAAAGTGTGTGCAGAGATTCAAAATCTCCCTTATCCTCTAGTCACTTTTGTCACAGCTGTGCCATCGAGCCTGTCACATAGCGCTCAGATATTCATTGGGCCTCACACAATCCAAAAGTGTCCAGTGTCCAAAAGTGTGTGCAGAGATTCAAAATCTCCCTTATCCTCTACTCACTTTTGTCACAGCTGTGCCATCGAGCCTGTCACAAAACGCTCAGATATTCATTGGGCCTCACACAATCCAAAAGTGTCCAGTGTCCAAAAGTGTGTGCAGAGATTCAAAATCTCCCTTATCCTCTAGTCACTTAGGTCACAGCTGTGCCATCGAGCCTGTCACATAGCGCTCAGATATCAGTGGGCCTCACACAATCCAAAAGTGTCCAGTGTCCAAAAGAGTGTGCAGAGATTCAAAATCTCACTTATCCTCTAGTCACTTAGGTCACAGCTGTGCCATCGAGCCTGTCACATAGCGCTCAGATATTCATTGGGCCTCACACAATCCAAAAGTGTCCAGTGTCCAAAAGTGTGTGCAGAGATTCAAAATCTCACTTATCCTCTAGTCACTTAGGTCACAGCTGTGCCATCGAGCCTGTCACATAGCGCTCAGATATCAGTGGGCCTCACACAATCCAAAAGTGTCCAGTGTCCAAAAGTGTGTGCAGAGATTCAAAATCTCCCTTATCCTCTAGTCACTTAGGTCACAGCTGTGCCATCGAGCCTGTCACATAGCGCTCAGATATCAGTGAGCCTCACACAATCCAAAAGTGTCCAGTGTCCAAAAGTGTGTGCAGAGATTCAAAATCTCACTTATCCTCTAGTCACTTAGGTCACAGCTGTGCCATCGAGCCTGTCATATAGCGAACAGATATCAGTGGGCCTCACACAATCCAAAAGTGTCCAGTGTCCAAAAGTGTGTGCAGAGATTCAAAATCTCCCTTATCCTCTAGTCACTTTTGTCACAGCTGTGCCATCGAGCCTGTCACATAGCGCTCAGATATTCATTGGGCCTCACACAATCCAAAAGTGTCCAGTGTCCAAAAGTGTGTGCAGAGATTCAAAATCTCCCTTATCCTCTAGTCACTTAGGTCACAGCTGTGCCATCGAGCCTGTCACATAGCGCTCAGATATTCATTGGGCCTCACACAATCCAAAAGTGTCCAGTGTCCAAAAGTGTGTGCAGAGATTCAAAATCTCCCTTATCCTCTAGTCACTTAGGTCACAGCTGTGCCATCGAGCCTGTCACATAGCGCTCAGATATCAGTGGGCCTCACACAATCCAAAAGTGTCCAGTGTCCAAAAGTGTGTGCAGAGATTCAAAATCTCACTTATCCTCTAGTCACTTAGGTCACAGCTGTGCCATCGAGCCTGTCACATAGCGCTCAGATATCAGTGGGCCTCACACAATCCAAAAGTGTCCAGTGTCCAAAAGTGTGTGCAGAGATTCAAAATCTCACTTATCCTCTAGTCACTTAGGTCACAGCTGTGCCATCGAGCCTGTCACATAGCGCTCAGATATCAGTGGGCCTCACACAATCCAAAAGTGTCCAGTGTCCAAAAGTGTGTGCAGAGATTCAAAATCTTCCTTATCCTCTAGTCACTTTTGTCACAGCTGTGCCATCGAGCCTGTCACATAGCGCTCAGATATTCATTGGCCCTCACACAATCCAAAAGTGTCCAGTGTCCAAAAGTGTATGCAGAGATTCAAAATCTCCCTTATCCTCTAGTCACTTAGGTCACAGCTGTGCCATCGAGCCTGTCACATAGCGCTCAGATATCAGTGGGCCTCACACAATCCAAAAGTGTCCAGTGTCCAAAAGTGTGTGCAGAGATTCAAAATCTCCCTTATCCTCTAGTCACTTAGGTCACAGCTGTGCCATTGAGCCTGTCTCATGGTGCTCAGATATCAGTGGGCCTCACACAATCCAAAAGTGTCCAGTGTCCAAAAGTGTGTGCAGAGATTCAAAATCTCCCTTATCCTCTAGTCACTTTTGTCACAGCTGTGCCATCGAGCCTGTCACATAGCGCTCAGATATTCATTGGGCTTCACACAATCCAAAAGTGTCCAGTGTCCAAAAGTGTGTGCAGAGATTCAAAATCTCCCTTATCCTCTACTCACTTTTGTCACAGCTGTGCCATCGAGCCTGTCACAAAACACTCAGATATTCATTGGGCCTCACACAATCCAAAAGTGTCCAGTGTCCAAAAGTGTGTGCGGAGATTCAAAATCTCCCTTATCCTCTAGTCATAGAATCATAGAATCATAGAATCGTAGAGTTGGAAGGGACCTCCTGGGCCATCTGGTCCAACCCCCTGCTCAAAGCAGGATTCGCTAAATCATCCCAGTCAGATGTCTGTCCAGCCTCTGTTTGAAGACTTCCATTGAAGGAGAACTCACCACTTCTCGTGGCAGCCTGTTCCACTCATTGATCACTCTAACTGTCAAAAAGTTTTTTCTAATATCTAATCTGTGTCTCCTCCCATTCAGTTTCATCCCATTGCTTCTAGTCTTTCCTTGTGCAAATGAGAATAAAGTTGATCCTTCTACAATGTGACAGCCCTTTGTCACATTGTCACTTCGGTCACAGCTGTGCCATCGAGCCTGTCACATAGCGCTCAGATATCAGTGGGCCTCACACTATCCAAAAGAGTCCAGTGTCCAAAAGTGTGTGCAGAGATTCAAAATCTCACTTATCCTCTAGTTACTTAGGTCACAGCTGTGCCATCGAGCCTGTCACATAGCGCTCAGATATTCATTGGGCCTCACACAATCCAAAAGTGTCCAGTGTCCAAAAGTGTGTGCAGAGATTCAAAATCTCACTTATCCTCTAGTCACTTAGGTCACAGCTGTGCCATCGAGCCTGTCACATAGCGCTCAGATATCAGTGGGCCTCACACAATCCAAAAGTGTCCAGTGTCCAAAAGTGTGTGCAGAGATTCAAAATCTCCCTTATCCTCTAGTCACTTAGGTCACAGCTGTGCCATCGAGCCTGTCACATAGCGCTCAGATATCAGTGGGCCTCACACAATCCAAAAGTGTCCAGTGTCCAAAAGTGTGTGCAGAGATTCAAAGTCTCACTTATCCTCTAGTCACTTAGGTCACAGCTGTGCCATCGAGCCTGTCACATAGCGCTCAGATATCAGTGGGCCTCACACAATCCAAAAGTGTCCAGTGTCCAAAAGTGTGTGCAGAGATTCAAAATCTCCCTTATCCTCTAGTCACTTTTGTCACAGCTGTGCCATCGAGCCTGTTACATAGCGCTCAGATATTCATTGGGCCTTACACAATCCAAAAGTGTCCAGTGTCCAAAAGTGTGTGCAGAGATTCAAAATCTCACTTATCCTCTAGTCACTTAGGTTACAGCTGTGCCATCGAGACTGTCACATAGCGCGCAGATATCAGTGGGCCTCACACAATCCAAAAGTGTCCAGTGTCCAAAAGTGTGTGCAGAGATTCAAAATCTCCCTTATCCTCTAGTCACTTAGGTCACAGCTGTGCCATCGAGCCTGTCACATAGCGCTCAGATATCAGTGGGCCTCACACAATCCAAAAGTGTCCAGTGTCCAAAAGTGTGTGCAAAGATTCAAAATCTCCCTTATCCTCTAGTCACTTTGGTCACAGCTGTGCCATCGAGCCTGTCACATAGCGCTCAGTTATTCATTGGGCCTCACACAATCCAAAAGTGTCCAGTGTCCAAAAATGTGTGCAGAGATTCAAAATCTCCCTTATCCTCTAGTCACTTTTGTCACAGCTGTGCCATCGAGCCTGTCACATAGCGCTCAGATATTCATTGGGCCTCACACAATCCAAAAGTGTCCAGTGTCCAAAAGTATGTGCAGAGATTCAAAATCTCCCTTATCCTCTAGTCACTTAGGTCACAGCTGTGCCATCGAGCCTGTCACATAGCGCTCAGATATCAGTGGGCCTCACACAATCCAAAAGTGTCCAGTTTCCAAAAGTGTGTGCAGAGATTCAAAATCTCACTTATCCTCTAGTCACTTAGGTTACAGCTGTGCCATCGAGCCTGTCACATAGCGCTCAGATATTCATTGGGCCTCACACAATCCAAAAGTGTCCAGTGTCCAAAAGTGTGTGCAGAGATTCAAAATCTCCCTTATCGTCTAGTCACTTAGGTCACAGCTGTGCCATCGAGCCTGTCACATAGCGCTCAGATATCAGTGGGCCTCACACAATCCAAAAGTGTCCAGTGTCCAAAAGTGTGTGCAGAGATTCAAAATCTCCCTTATCCTCTAGTCACTTTTGTCACAGCTGTGCCATCGAGCCTGTCACATAGCGCTGATATTCATTGGGCCTCACACAATCCAAAAGTGTCCAGTGTCCAAAAGTGTGTGCAGAGATTCAAAATCTCCCTTATCCTCTAGTCACTTTTGTCACAGCTGTGCCATCGAGCCTGTCACATAGCGCTCAGATATTCATTGGGCCTCACACAATCCAAAAGTGTCCAGTGTCCAAAAGTGTGTGCAGAGATTCAAAATCTCCTTTATCCTCTAGTCACTTAGGTCACAGCTGTGCCATCGAGCCTGTCACATAGCGCTCAGATATCAGTGGGCCTCACACAATCCAAAAGTGTCCAGTGTCCAAAAGTGTGTGCAGAGATTCAAAATCTCCCTTATCCTCTACTCACTTTTGTCACAGCTGTGCCATCGAGCCTGTCACATAGCGCTCAGATATTCATTGGGCCTCACACAATCCAAAAGTGTCCAGTGACCAAAAGTTTGTGCAGAGATTCAAAATCTCCCTTATCCTCTAGTCACTTAGGTCACAGCTGTGCCATCGAGCCTGTCACATAGCGCTCAGATATCAGTGGGCCTCACACAATCCAAAAGTGTCCAGTGTCCAAAAGTGTGTGCAGAGATTCAAAATCTCACTTATCCTCTAGTCACTTAGGTCACAGCTATGCCATCGAGCCTGTCACATAGCGCTCAGATATCAGCGGGCCTCACACAATCCAAAAGTGTCCAGTGTCCAAAAGTGTGTGCAGAGATTCAAAATCTCCCTTATCCTCTAGTCACTTAGGTCACAGCTGTGCCATCGAGCCTGTCACATAGCGCTCAGATATCAGTGGGCCTCACACAATCCAAAAGTGTCCAGTGTCCAAAAGTGTGTGCAGAGATTCAAAATCTTCCTTATCCTCTAGTCACTTAGGTCACAGCTGTGCCATCGAGCCTGTCACATAGCGCTCAGATATCAGTGGGCCTCACACAATCCAAAAGTGTCCAGTGTACAAAAGTGTGTGCAGAGATTCAAAATCTCCCTTATCCTCTAGTCAATTTTGTCACAGCTGTGCCATCGAGCCTGTCACATAGCGCTCAGATATTCATTGGGCCTCACACAATCCAAAAGTGTCCAGTGTCCAAAAGTGTGTGCAGAGATTCAAAATCTCCCTTATCCTCTAGTCACTTAGTTCACAGCTGTGCCATCGAGCCTGTCACATAGCGCTCAGATATCAGTAGGCCTCACACAATCCAAAAGTGTCCAGTGTCCAAAAGTGTGTGCAGAGATTCAAAATCTCCCTTATCCTCTAGTCACTTAGGTCACAGCTGTGCCATCGAGCCTGTCACATAGCGCTCAGATATCAGTGGGCCTCACACAATCCAAAAGTGTCCAGTGTCCAAAAGTGTGTGCAGAGATTCAAAATCTCCCTTATAATCTAGTCACTTTTGTCACAGCTGTGCCATCGAGCCTGTCACATAGCGCTCAGATATTCATTGGGCCTCACACAATCCAAAAGTGTCCAGTGTCCAAAAGTGTGTGCAGAGATTCAAAATCTCCCTTATCCTCTAGTCACTTAGGTCACAGCTGTGCCATCGAGCCTGTCACATAGTGCTCAGATATCAGTGGGCCTCACACAATCCAAAAGTGTCCAGTGTCCAAAAGTGTGTGCAGAGATTCAAAATCTCACTTATCCTCTAGTCACTTAGGTCACAGCTGTGCCATCGAGCCTGTCACATAGCGCTCAGATATCAGTGGGCCTCACACAATCCAAAAGTGTCCAGTGTCCAAAAGTGTGTGCAGAGATTCAAAATCTCACTTATCCTCTAGTCACTTAGGTCACAGCTGTGCCATCGAGCCTGTCACATAGCGCTCAGATATCAGTGGGCCTCACACAATCCAAAAGTGTCCAGTGTCCAAAAGTGTGTGCAGAGATTCAAAATCTTCCTTATCCTCTAGTTACTTTTGTCACAGCTGTGCCATCGAGCCTGTCACATAGCGCTCAGATATTCATTGGGCCTCACACAATCCAAAAGTGTCCAGTGTCCAAAAGTGTGTGCAGAGATTCAAAATCTCCCTTATCCTCTAGTCACTTAGGTCACAGCTGTGCCATCGAGCCTGTCACATAGCGCTCAGATATCAGTGGGCCTCACACAATCCAAAAGTGTCCAGTGTCCAAAAGTGTGTGCAGAGATTCAAAATCTCCCTTATCCTCTAGTCACTTTTGTCACAGCTGTGCCATCGAGCCTGTCACATAGCGCTCAGATATTCATTGGGCCTCACACAATCCAAAAGTGTCCAGTGTCCAAAAGTGTGTGCAGAGATTCAAAATCTCCCTTATCCTCTAGTCACTTAGGTCACAGCTGTGCCATCGAGCCTGTCACATAGTGCTCAGATATCAGTGGGCCTCACACAATCCAAAAGTGTCCAGTGTCCAAAAGTGTGTGCAGAGATTCAAAATCTCACTTATCCTCTAGTCACTTAGGTCACAGCTGTGCCATCGAGCCTGTCACATAGCGCTCAGATATCAGTGGGCCTCACACAATCCAAAAGTGTCCAGTGTCCAAAAGTGTGTGCAGAGATTCAAAATCTCACTTATCCTCTAGTCACTTAGGTCACAGCTGTGCCATCGAGCCTGTCACATAGCGCTCAGATATCAGTGGGCCTCACACAATCCAAAAGTGTCCAGTGTCCAAAAGTGTGTGCAGAGATTCAAAATCTTCCTTATCCTCTAGTTACTTTTGTCACAGCTGTGCCATCGAGCCTGTCACATAGCGCTCAGATATTCATTGGGCCTCACACAATCCAAAAGTGTCCAGTGTCCAAAAGTGTGTGCAGAGATTCAAAATCTCCCTTATCCTCTAGTCACTTAGGTCACAGCTGTGCCATCGAGCCTGTCACATAGCGCTCAGATATCAGTGGGCCTCACACAATCCAAAAGTGTCCAGTGTCCAAAAGTGTGTGCAGAGATTCAAAATCTCCCTTATCCTCTAGTCACTTTTGTCACAGCTGTGCCATCGAGCCTGTCACATAGCGCTCAGATATTCATTGGGCCTCACACAATCCAAAAGTGTCCAGTGTCCAAAAGTGTGTGCAGAGATTCAAAATCTCCCTTATCCTCTAGTCACTTAGGTCACAGCTGTGCCATCGAGCCTGTCACATAGCGCTCAGATATCAGTGGGCCTCACACAATCCAAAAGTGTCTAGTGTCCAAAAGTGTGTGCAGAGATTCAAAATCTCACTTATCCTCTAGTCACTTAGGTCACAGCTGTGCCATCGAGCCTGTCACATAGCGCTCAGATATTCATTGGGCCTCACACAATCCAAAAGTGTCCAGTGTCCAAAAGTGTGTGCAGAGATTCAAAATCTCACTTATCCTCTAGTCACTTAGGTCACAGCTGTGCCATCGAGCCTGTCACATAGCGCTCAGAAATCAGTGGGCCTCACACAATCCAAAAGTGTCCAGTGTCCAAAAGTGTGTCCAGAGATTCAAAATCTCCCTTATCCTCTAGTCACTTAGGTCACAGCTGTGCCATCGAGCCTGTCACATAGCGCTCAGATATCAGTGAGCCTCACACAATCCAAAAGTGTCCAGTGTCCAAAAGTGTGTGCAGAGATTCAAAATCTCACTTATCCTCAAGTCACTTAGGTCACAGCTGTGCCATCGAGCCTGTCACATAGCGCTCAGATATCAGTGGGCCTCACACAATCCAAAAGTGTCCAGTGTCCAAAAGTGTGTGCAGAGATTCAAAATCTCCCTTATAATCTAGTCACTTTTGTCACAGCTGTGCCATCGAGCCTGTCACATAGCGCTCAGATATTCATTGGGCCTCACACAATCCAAAAGTGTCCAGTGTCCAAAAGTGTGTGCAGAGATTCAAAATCTCCCTTATCCTCTAGTCACTTAGGTCACAGCTGTGCCATCGAGCCTGTCACATAGCGCTCAGATATTCATTGGGCCTCACACAATCCAAAAGTGTCCAGTGTCCAAAAGTGTGTGCAGAGATTCAAAATCTCACTTATCCTCTAGTCACTTAGGTCACAGCTGTGCCATCGAGCCTGTCACATAGCGCTCAGATATCAGTGGGCCTCACACAATCCAAAAGTGTCCAGTGTCCAAAAGTGTGTGCAGAGATTCAAAATCTCCCTTATCCTCTAGTCACTTAGGTCACAGCTGTGCCATTGAGCCTGTCACATAGCGCTCAGATATCAGTGGGCCTCACACAATTCAAAAGTGTCCAGTGTCCAAAAGTGTGTGCAGAGATTCAAAATCTCCCTTATCCTCTAGTCACTTTTGTCACAGCTGTGCCATCGAGCCTGTCACATAGCGCTCAGATATTCATTGGGCCTCACACAATCCAAAAGTGTCCAGTGTCCAAAAGTGTGTGCAGAGATTCAAAATCTCCCTTATCCTCTAGTCACTTTTGTCACAGCTGTGCCATCGAGCCTGTCACATAGCGCTCAGATATTCATTGGGCCTCACACAATCCAAAAGTGTCCAGTGTCCAAAAGTGTGTGCAGAGATTCAAAATCTCCCTTATCCTCTAGTCACTTAGGTCACAGCTGTGCCATCGAGCCTGTCACATAGCGCTCAGATATCAGTGGGCCTCACACAATCCAAAAGTGTCTAGTGTCCAAAAGTGTGTGCAGAGATTCAAAATCTCACTTATCCTCTAGTCACTTAGGTCACAGCTGTGCCATCGAGCCTGTCACATAGCGCTCAGATATTCATTGGGCCTCACACAATCCAAAAGTGTCCAGTGTCCAAAAGTGTGTGCAGAGATTCAAAATCTCACTTATCCTCTAGTCACTTAGGTCACAGCTGTGCCATCGAGCCTGTCACATAGCGCTCAGATATCAGTGGGCCTCACACAATCCAAAAGTGTCCATTTTCCAAAAGTGTGTCCAGAGATTCAAAATCTCCCTTATCCTCTAGTCACTTAGGTCACAGCTGTGCCATCGAGCCTGTCACATAGCGCTCACATATCAGTGGGCCTCACACAATCCAAAAGTGTCCAGTGTCCAAAAGTGTGTGCAGAGATTCAAAATCTCACTTATCCTCAAGTCACTTAGGTCACAGCTGTGCCATCGAGCCTGTCACATAGCGCTCAGATATCAGTGGGCCTCACACAATCCAAAAGTGTCCAGTGTCCAAAAGTGTGTGCAGAGATTCAAAATCTCCCTTATCCTCTAGTCACTTTTGTCACAGCTGTGCCATCGAGCCTGTCACATAGCGCTCAGATATTCATTGGGCCTCACACAATCCAAAAGTGTCCAGTGTCCAAAAGTGTGTGCAGAGATTCAAAATCTCACTTATCCTCTAGTCACTTAGGTCACAGCTGTGCCATCGAGCCTGTCACATAGCGCTCAGATATCAGTGGGCCTCACACAATCCAAAAGTGTCCAGTGTCCAAAAGTGTGTGCAGAGATTCAAAATCTCCCTTATCCTCTAGTCACTTAGGTCACAGCTGTGCCATCGAGCCTGTCACATAGCGCTCAGATATCAGTGGGCCTCACACAATCCAAAAGTGTCCAGTGTCCAAAAGTGTGTGCAGAGATTCAAAATCTCACTTATCCTCTAGTCACTTAGGTCACAGCTGTGCCATCGAGCCTGTCACATAGCGCTCAGATATTCATTGGGCCTCACACAATCCAAAAGTGTCCAGTGTCCAAAAGTGTGTGCAGAGATTCAAAATCTCCCTTATCCTCTAGTCACTTTTGTCACAGCTGTGCCATCAAGCCTGTCACATAGCGCTCAGATATTCATTGGGCCTCACACAATCCAAAAGTGTCCAGTGTCCAAAAGTGAGTGCAGAGATTCAAAATCTCCCTTATCCTCTAGTCACTTTTGTCACAGCTGTGCCATCGAGCCTGTCACATAGCGCTCAGATATTCATTGGGCCTCACACAATCCAAAAGTGTCCAGTGTCCAAAAGTGTGTGCAGAGATTCAAAATCTCCCTTATCCTCTAGTCACTTATGTCACAGCTGTGCCATCGAGCCTGTCACATAGCGCTCAGATATCAGTGGGCCTCACACAATCCAAAAGTGTCTAGTGTCCAAAAGTGTGTGCAGAGATTCAAAATCTCACTTATCCTCAAGTCACTTAGGTCACAGCTGTGCCATCGAGCCTGTCACATAGCGCTCAGATATTCATTGGGCCTCACACAATCCAAAAGTGTCCAGTGTCCAAAAGTGTGTGCAGAGATTCAAAATCTCACTTATCCTCTAGTCACTTAGGTCACAGCTGTGCCATCGAGCCTGTCACATAGCGCTCAGATATCAGTGGGCCTCACACAATCCAAAAGTGTCCAGTGTCCAAAAGTGTGTCCAGAGATTCAAAATCTCCCTTATCCTCTAGTCACTTAGGTCACAGCTGTGCCATCGAGCCTGTCACATAGCGCTCAGATATCAGTGGGCCTCACACAATCCAAAAGTGTCCAGTGTCCAAAAGTGTGTGCAGAGATTCAAAATCTCACTTATCCTCAAGTCACTTAGTTCACAGCTGTGCCATCGAGCCTGTCACATAGCGCTCAGATATCAGTGGGCCTCACACAATCCAAAAGTGTCCAGTGTCCAAAAGTGTGTGCAGAGATTCAAAATCTCCCTTATCCTCTAGTCACTTTTGTCACAGCTGTGCCATCGAGCCTGTCACATAGCGCTCAGTTATTCATTGGGCCTCACACAATCCAAAAGTGTCCAGTGTCCAAAAGTGTGTGCAGAGATTCAAAATCTCACTTATCCTCTAGTCACTTAGGTCACAGCTGTGCCATCGAGCCTGTCACATAGCGCTCAGATATCAGTGGGCCTCACACAATCCAAAAGTGTCCAGTGTCCAAAAGTGTGTGCAGAGATTCAAAATCTCCCTTATCCTCTAGTCACTTAGGTCACAGCTGTGCCATCGAGCCTGTCACATAGCGCTCAGATATCAGTGGGCCTCACACAATCCAAAAGTGTCCAGTGTCCAAAAGTGTGTGCAGAGATTCAAAATCTCACTTATCCTCTAGTCACTTAGGTCACAGCTGTGCCATCGAGCCTGTCACATAGCGCTCAGATATTCATTGGGCCTCACACAATCCAAAAGTGTCCAGTGTCCAAACGTGTGTGCAGAGATTCAAAATCTCCCTTATCCTCTAGTCACTTAGGTCACAGCTGTGCCATCGAGCCTGTCACATAGCGCTCAGATATCAGTGGGCCTCACACAATCCAAAAGTGTCCAGTGTCCAAAAGTGTGTGCAGAGATTCAAAATCTCACTTATCCTCTAGTCACTTAGGTCACAGCTGTGCCATCGAGCCTGTCACATAGCGCTCAGATATCAGTGGGCCTCACACAATCCAAAAGTGTCCAGTGTCCAAAAGTGTGTGCAGAGATTCAAAATCTCCCTTATAATCTAGTCACTTTTGTCACAGCTGTGCCATCGAGCCTGTCACATAGCGCTCAGTTATTCATTGGGCCTCACACAATCCAAAAGTGTCCAGTGTCCAAAAGTGTGTGCAGAGTTTCAAAATCTCCCTTATCCTCTAGTCACTTAGATCACAGCTGTGCCATCTAGCCTGTCACATAGCGCTCAGATATCAGTGGGCCTCACACAATCCAAAAGTGTCCAGTGTCCAAAAGTGTGTGCAGAGATTCAAAATCTCACTTATCCTCTAGTCACTTAGGTCACAGCTGTGCCATCGAGCCTGTCACAGAGCGCTCAGATATCAGTGGGCCTCACACAATCCAAAAGTGTCCAGTGTCCAAAAGTGTGTGCAGAGATTCAAAATCTCACTTATCCTCTAGTCACTTAGGTCACAGCTGTGCCATCGAGCCTGTCACATAGCGCTCAGATATCAGTGGGCCTCACACAATCCAAAAGTGTCCAGTGTCCAAAAGTGTGTGCAGAGATTCAAAATCTCCCTTATCCTCTAGTCACTTTTGTCACAGCTGTGCCATCGAGCCTGTCACATAGCGCTCAGATATTCATTGGGCCTCACACAATCCAAAAGTGTCCAGTGTCCAAAAGTGTGTGCAGAGATTCAAAATCTCCCTTATCCTCTAGTCACTTAGGTCACAGCTGTGCCATCGAGCATGTCACATAGCGCTCAGATATCAGTGGGCCTCACACAATCCAAAAGTGTCCAGTGTCCAAAAGTGTGTGCAGAGATTCAAAATCTCCCTTATCCTCTAGTCACTTAGGTCACAGCTGTGCCATCGAGCCTGTCACATAGCGCTCAGATATCAGTGGGCCTCACACAATCCAAAAGTGTCCAGTGTCCAAAAGTGTGTGCAGAGATTCAAAATCTCCCTTATCCTCTGGTCACTTTTGTCACAGCTGTTCCAATCTAGCCTGTCACATAGCGCTCAGATATTCATTGGGCCTCACAAAATCCAAAAGTGTCCATTGTCCAAAAGTGTGTGCAGAGATTCAAAATCTCCCTTATCCTCTAGTCACTTTTGTCACAGCTGTGCCATCGAGCCTGTCACATAGCGCTCAGATATTCATTGGGCCTCACACAATCCAAAAGTGTCCAGTGTCCAAAAGTGTGTGCAGAGATTCAAAATCTCCCTTATCCTCTAGTCACTTAGGTCACAGCTGTGCCATCGAGCCTGTCACATAACGCTCAGATATCATTGGGCCTCACACAATCCAAAAGTGTCCAGTGTCCAAAAGTGTGTGCAGAGATTCAAAATCTCACTTATCCTCTAGTCACTTAGGTCACAGCTGTGCCATGGAGCCTGTCACATAGCGCTCAGATATTCATTGGGCCTCACACAATCCAAAAGTGTCCAGTGTCCAAAACTGTGTGCAGAGATTCAAAATCTCACTTATCCTCTAGTCACTTAGGTCACAGCTGTGCCATCGAGCCTGTCACATAGCGCTCAGATATCAGTGGGCCTCACACAATCCAAAAGTGTCCAGTGTCCAAAAGTGTGTGCAGAGATTCAAAATCTCCCTTATCCTCTAGTCACTTAGGTCACAGCTGTGCCATCGAGCCTGTCACATAGCGCTCAGATATCAGTGGGCCTCACACAATCCAAAAGTGTCCAGTGTCCAAAAGTGTGTGCAGAGATTCAAAGTCTCACTTATCCTCTAGTCACTTAGGTCACAGCTGTGCCATCGAGCCTGTCACATAGCGCTCAGATATCAGTGGGCCTCACACAATCCAAAGGTGTCCAGTGTCCAAAAGTGTGTGCAGAGATTCAAAATCTTCCTTATCCTCTAGTCACTTTTGTCACAGCTGTGCCATCGAGCCTGTCACATAGCCCTCAGATATTCATTGGGCCTCACACAATCCAAAAGTGTCCAGTGTCCAAAAGTGTGTGCAGAGATTCAAAATCTCACTTATCCTCTAGTCACTTAGGTCACAGCTGTGCCATCGAGCCTGTCACATAGCGCTCAGATATCAGTGGGCCTCACACAATGCAAAAGTGTCCAGTGTCCAAAAGTGTGTGCAGAGATTCAAAATCTCCCTTATCCTCTAGTCACTTAGGTCACAGCTGTGCCATCGAGCCTGTCACATAGCGCTCAGATATCAGTGGGCCTCACACAATCCAAAAGTGTCCAGTGTCCAAAAGTGTGTGCAGAGATTCAAAATCTCCCTTATCCTCTAGTCACTTAGGTCACAGCTGTGCCATCGAGCCTGTCACATAGCGCTCAGATATCAGTGGTCCTCACACAATCCAAAAGTGTCCAGTGTCCAAAAGTGTGTGCAGAGATTCAAAATCTCCCTTATCCTCTAGTCACTTTTGTCACAGATGTGCCATCGAGCCTGTCACATAGCGCTCAGATATTCATTGGGCCTCACACAATCCAAAAGTGTCCAGTGTCCAAAAGTGTGTGCAGAGATTCAAAATCTCCCTTATCCTCTAGTCACTTTTGTCACAGCTGTGCCATCGAGCCTGTCACATAGCGCTCAGATATTCATTGGGCCTCACACAATCCAAAAGTGTCCAGTGTCCAAAAGTGTGTGCAGAGATTCAAAATCTCCCTTATCCTCTAGTCACTTAGGTGACAGCTGTGCCATCGAGCCTGTCACATAGCGCTCAGATATCAGCGGGCCTCACACAATCCAAAAGTGTCCAGTGTCCAAAAGTGTGTGCAGAGATTCAAAATCTCCCTTATCCTCTAGTCACTTAGGTCACAGCTGTGCCATCGAGCCTGTCACATAGCGCTCAGATATTCATTGGGCCTCACACAATCCAAAAGTGTACAAAAGTGTGTGCAGAGATTCAAAATCTCCCATATCCTCTAGTCACTTAGGTCACAGCTGTGCCATCGAGCCTATCACATAGCGCTCAGATATCAGTGGGCCTCACATAATCCAGAAGTGTCCAGTGTCCAAAAGTGTGTGCAGAGATTCAAAATCTCACTTATCCTCTAGTCACTTAGGTCACAGCTGTGCCATCGAGACTGTCACATAGCGCTCAGATATCAGTGGGCCTCACACAATCCAAAAGTGTCCAGTGTCCAAAAGTGTGTGCAGAGATTCAAAATCTCCCTTATCCTCTAGTCACTTAGGTCACAGCTGTGCCATCGAGCCTGTCACATAGCGCTCAGATATCAGTGGGCCTCACACAATCCAAAAGTGTCCAGTGTCCAAAAGTGTGTGCAGAGATTCAAAATCTCACTTATCCTCTAGTCACTTAGGTCACAGCTGTGCCATCGAGCCTGTCACATAGCGCTCAGATATTCATTGGGCCTCACACAATCCAAAAGTGTCCAGTGTCCAAAAGTGTGTGCAGAGATTCAAAATCTCCCTTATCCTCTAGTCACTTAGGTCACAGCTGTGCCATCGAGCCTGTCACATAGCGCTCAGATATCAGTGGGCCTCACACAATCCAAAAGTGTCCAGTGTCCAAAAGTGTGTGCAGAGATTAAAAATCTCACTTATCCTCTAGTCACTTAGGTCACAGCTGTGCCATCGAGCCTGTCACATAGCGCTCAGATATCAGTGGGGCTCACACAATCCAAAAGTGTCCAGTGTCCAAAAGTTTGTGCAGAGATTAAAAATCTCACTTATCCTCTAGTCACTTAGGTCACAGCTGTGCCATCTAGCCTGTCACATAGCGCTCAGATATCAGTGGGCCTCACACAATCCAAAAGTGTCCAGTGTCCAAAAGTGTGTGCAGAGATTCAAAATCTCACTTATCCTCTAGTCACTTAGGTCACAGCTGTGCCATCGAGCCTGCACATAGCGCTCAGATATCAGTGGGCCTCACACAATCCAAAAGTGTCCAGTGTCCAAAAGTGTGTGCAGAGATTCAAAATCTTCCTTATCCTCTAGTCACTTTTGTCACAGCTGTGCCATCGAGCCTGTCACATAGCGCTCAGATATTCATTGGGCCTCACACAATCCAAAAGTGTCCAGTGTCCAAAAGTGTGTGCAGAGATTCAAAATCTTCCTTATCCTCTAGTCACTTAGGTCACAGCTGTGCCATCGAGCCTGTCACATAGCGCTCAGATATCAGTGGGCCTCACACAATCCAAAAGTGTCCAGTGTCCAAAAGTGTGTGCAAAGATTCAAAATCTCCCTTATCCTCTAGTCACTTAGGTCACAGCTGTGCCATTGAGCCTGTCTCATAGCGCTCAGATATCAGTGGGCCTCACACAATCCAAAAGTGTCCAGTGTCCAAAAGTGTGTGCAGAGATTCAAAATCTCCCTTATCCTCTAGTCACTTAGGTCACAGCTGTGCCATCGAGCCTGTCACATAGCGCTCAGATATTCATTGGGCCTCACACAATCCAAAAGTGTCCAGTGTCCAAAAGTGTGTGCAGAGATTCAAAATCTCCCTTATCCTCTAGTCACTTTTGTCACAGCTGTGCCATCGAGCCTGTCACAAAACGCTCAGATATTCATTGGGCCTCACACAATCCAAAAGTGTCCAGTGTCCAAAAATGTGTGCAGAGATTCAAAATCTCCCTTATCCTCTAGTCACTTAGGTCACAGCTGTGCCATCGAGCCTGTCACATAGCGCTCAGATATCAGTGGGCCTCACACAATCCAAAAGTGTCCAGTGTCCAAAAGTGTGTGCAGAGATTCAAAATCTCACTTATCCTCTAGTCACTTAGGTCACAGCTGTGCCATCGAGCCTGTCACATAGCGCTCAGATATCAGTGGGCCTCACACAATCCAAAAGTGTCCAGTGTCCAAAAGTGTGTGCAGAGATTCAAAATCTCACTTATCCTCTAGTCACTTAGGTCACAGCTGTGCCATCGAGCCTGTCACATAGCGCTCAGATATCAGTGGGCCTCACACAATCCAAAAGTGTCCAGTGTCCAAAAGTGTGTGCAGAGATTCAAAATCTCCCTTATCCTCTAGTCACTTTTGTCACAGCTGTGCCATCGAGCCTGTCACATAGCGCTCAGATATTCATTGGGCCTCACACAATCCAAAAGTGTCCAGTGTACAAAAGTGTGTGCAGAGATTCAAAATCTCCCTTATGCTCTAGTCACTTAGGTCACAGCTGTGCCATCGAGCCTGTCACATAGCGCTCAGATATCAGTGGGCCTCACACAATCCAAAAGTGTCCAGTGTCCAAAAGTGTGTGCAGAGATTCAAAATCTCCCTTATCTTCTAGTCACTTAGGTCACAGCTGTGCCATCGAGCCTGTCACATCGCGCTCAGATATCAGTGGGCCTCACATAATCCAAAAGTGTCCAGTGTCCAAAAGTGTGTGCAGAGATTCAAAATCTCCCTTATAATCTAGTCACTTTTGTCACAGCTGTGCCATCGAGCCTGTCACATAGCGCTCAGTTATTCATTGGGCCTCACACAATCCAAAAGTGTCCAGTGTCCAAAAGTGTGTGCAGAGATTCAAAATCTCACTTATCCTCTAGTCACTTAGGTCACAGCTGTGCCATCGAGCCTGTCACATAGCGCTCAGATATCAGTGGGCCTCACACAATCCAAAAGTGTCCAGTGTCCAAAAGTGTGTGCAGAGATTCAAAATCTCACTTATCCTCTAGTCACTTAGGTCACAGCTGTGCCATCGAGCCTGTCACATAGCGCTCAGATATCAGTGGGCCTCACACAATCCAAAAGTGTCCAGTGTCCAAAAGTGTGTGCAGAGATTCAAAATCTCACTTATCCTCTAGTCACTTAGGTCACAGCTGTGCCATCGAGCCTGTCACATAGCGCTCAGATATCAGTGGGCCTCACACAATCCAAAAGTGTCCAGTGTCCAAAAGTGTGTGCAGAGATTCAAAATCTCACTTATCCTCTAGTCACTTAGGTCACAGCTGTGCCATCGAGCCTGTCACATAGCGCTCAGATATCAGTGGGCCTCAAACAATCCAAAAGTGTCCAGTGTCCAAAAGTATGTGCAGAGATTCAAAATCTCCCTTATCCTCTAGTCACTTTTGTCACAGCTGTGCCATCGAGCCTGTCACATAGCGCTCAGATATTCATTGGGCCTCATACAATCCAAAAGTGTCCAGTGTCCAAAAGTGTGTGCAGAGATTCAAAATCTCCTTTATCCTCTAGTCACTTAGGTCACATCTGTGCCATCGAGCCTGTCACATAGCGCTCAGATATCAGTGGGCTTAACACAATCCAAAAGTGTCCAGTGTCCAAAAGTGTGTGCAGAGATTCAAAATCTCCCTTATCCTCTAGTCACTTAGGTCACAGCTGTGCCATCGAGCCTGTCACATAGCGCTCAGATATCAATGGGCCTCACACAATCCAAAAGTGTCCAGTGTTCTAAAGTGTGTGCAGAGATTCAAAATCTCCCTTATCCTCTAGTCACTTTTGTCACAGCTGTGCCATCGACCTGTCACATAGCGCTCAGATATTCTTTGGGCCTCACACAATCCAAAAGTGTCCAGTGTCCAAAAGTGTGTGCAGAGATTCAAAATCTCACTTATCCTCTAGTCACTTTTGTCACAGCTGTGCCATCGAGCCTGTCACATAGCGCTCAGATATTCATTGGGCCTCACACAATCCAAAAGTGTCCAGTGTCCAAAAGTGTGTGCAGAGATTCAAAATCTCCCTTATCCTCTAGTCACTTAGGTCACAGCTGTGCCATCGAGCCTGTCACATAGCGCTCAGATATTCATTGGGCCTCACACAATCCAAAAGTGTCCAGTGTCCAAAAGTGTGTGCAGAGATTCAAAATCTCACTTATCCTCTAGTCACTTTTGTCACAGCTGTGCCATCGAGCCTGTCACATAGCGCTCAGATATTCATTGGGCCTCACACAATCCAAAAGTGTCCAGTGTCCAAAAGTGTGTGCAGAGATTCAAAATCTCACTTATCCTCTAGTCACTTAGGTCACAGCTGTGCCATCGAGCCTGTCACATAGCGCTCAGATATCAGTGGGCCTCACACAATCCAAAAGTGTCCAGTGTCCAAAAGTGTGTGCAGAGATTCAAAATCTCCCTTATCCTCTAGTCACTTTTGTCACAGCTGTGCCATCGAGCCTGTCACATAGCGCTCAGATATTCATTGGGCCTCACACAATCCAAAAGTGTCCAGTGTCCAAAAGTGTGTGCAGAGATTCAAAATCTCCCTTATCCTCTAGTCACTTAGGTCACAGCTGTGCCATCGAGCCTGTCACATAGCGCTCAGATATCAGTGGGCCTCACACAATCCAAAAGTGTCCAGTGTCCAAAAGTGTGTGCAGAGATTCAAAATCTCACTTATCCTCTAGTCACTTAGGTTACAGCTGTGCCATCGAGCCTGTCACATAGCGCTCAGATATTCATTGGGACTCACACAATCCAAAAGTGTCCAGTATCCAAAAGTGTGTGCAGAGATTCAAAATCTCCCTTATCCTCTAGTCACTTAGGTCACAGCTGTGCCATCGAGCCAGTCACATAGCGCTCAGATATCAGTGGGCCTCACACAATCAAAAAGTGTCCAGTGTCCAAAAGTGTGTGCAGAGATTCAAAATCTCCCTTATCCTCTAGTCACTTTTGTCACAGCTGTGCCATCGAGCCTGTCACATAGCGCTGATATACATTGGGCCTCACACAATCCAAAAGTGTCCAGTGTCCAAAAGTGTGTGCATAGATTCAAAATCTCCCTTATCCTCTAGTCACTTTTGTCACAGCTGTGCCATCGAGCCTGTCACATAGCGCTCAGATATTCATTGGGCCTCACACAATCCAAAAGTGTCCAGTGTCCAAAAGTGTGTGCAGAGATTCAAAATCTCCTTTATCCTCTAGTCACTTAGGTCACAGCTGTGCCATCGAGCCTGTCACATAGCGCTCAGATATCAGTGGGCCTCACACAATCCAAAAGTGTCCAGTGTCCAAAAGTGTGTGCAGAGATTCAAAATCTTCCTTATCCTCTAGTCACTTTTGTCACAGCTGTGCCATCGAGCCTGCCACATAGCGCTCAGATATTCATTGGGCCTCACACAATCCAAAAGTGTCCAGTGTCCAAAAGTGTGTGCAGAGATTCAAAATCTTCCTTATCCTCTAGTCACTTAGGTCACAGCTGTGCCATCGAGCCTGTCACATAGCGCTCAGATATCAGTGGGCCTCACACAATCCAAAAGTGTCCAGTGTCCAAAAGTGTGTGCAAAGATTCAAAATCTCCCTTATCCTCTAGTCACTTAGGTCACAGCTGTGCCATTGAGCCTGTCTCATAGCGCTCAGATATCAGTGGGCCTCACACAATCCAAAAGTGTCCAGTGTCCAAAAGTGTGTGCAGAGATTCAAAATCTCCCTTATCCTCTAGTCACTTAGGTCACAGCTGTGCCATCGAGCCTGTCACATAGCGCTCAGATATTCATTGGGCCTCACACAATCCAAAAGTGTCCAGTGTCCAAAAGTGTGTGCAGAGATTCAAAATCTCCCTTATCCTCTAGTCACTTTTGTCACAGCTGTGCCATCGAGCCTGTCACAAAACGCTCAGATATTCATTGGGCCTCACACAATCCAAAAGTGTCCAGTGTCCAAAAATGTGTGCAGAGATTCAAAATCTCCCTTATCCTCTAGTCACTTAGGTCACAGCTGTGCCATCGAGCCTGTCACATAGCGCTCAGATATCAGTGGGCCTCACACAATCCAAAAGTGTCCAGTGTCCAAAAGTGTGTGCAGAGATTCAAAATCTCACTTATCCTCTAGTCACTTAGGTCACAGCTGTGCCATCGAGCCTGTCACATAGCGCTCAGATATCAGTGGGCCTCACACAATCCAAAAGTGTCCAGTGTCCAAAAGTGTGTGCAGAGATTCAAAATCTCACTTATCCTCTAGTCACTTAGGTCACAGCTGTGCCATCGAGCCTGTCACATAGCGCTCAGATATCAGTGGGCCTCACACAATCCAAAAGTGTCCAGTGTCCAAAAGTGTGTGCAGAGATTCAAAATCTCCCTTATCCTCTAGTCACTTTTGTCACAGCTGTGCCATCGAGCCTGTCACATAGCGCTCAGATATTCATTGGGCCTCACACAATCCAAAAGTGTCCAGTGTCCAAAAGTGTGTGCAGAGATTCAAAATCTCCCTTATGCTCTAGTCACTTAGGTCACAGCTGTGCCATCGAGCCTGTCACATCGCGCTCAGATATCAGTGGGCCTCACACAATCCAAAAGTGTCCAGTGTCCAAAAGTGTGTGCAGAGATTCAAAATCTCCCTTATAATCTAGTCACTTTTGTCACAGCTGTGCCATCGAGCCTGTCACATAGCGCTCAGTTATTCATTGGGCCTCACACAATCCAAAAGTGTCCAGTGTCCAAAAGTGTGTGCAGAGATTCAAAATCTCACTTATCCTCTAGTCACTTAGGTCACAGCTGTGCCATCGAGCCTGTCACATAGCGCTCAGATATCAGTGGGCCTCACACAATCCAAAAGTGTCCAGTGTCCAAAAGTGTGTGCAGAGATTCAAAATCTCACTTATCCTCTAGTCACTTAGGTCACAGCTGTGCCATCGAGCCTGTCACATAGCGCTCAGATATCAGTGGGCCTCACACAATCCAAAAGTGTCCAGTGTCCAAAAGTGTGTGCAGAGATTCAAAATCTCACTTATCCTCTAGTCACTTAGGTCACAGCTGTGCCATCGAGCCTGTCACATAGCGCTCAGATATCAGTGGGCCTCACACAATCCAAAAGTGTCCAGTGTCCAAAAGTGTGTGCAGAGATTCAAAATCTCACTTATCCTCTAGTCACTTAGGTCACAGCTGTGCCATCGAGCCTGTCACATAGCGCTCAGATATCAGTGGGCCTCAAACAATCCAAAAGTGTCCAGTGTCCAAAAGTATGTGCAGAGATTCAAAATCTCCCTTATCCTCTAGTCACTTTTGTCACAGCTGTGCCATCGAGCCTGTCACATAGAGCTCAGATATTCATTGGGCCTCACACAATCCAAAAGTGTCCAGTGTCCAAAAGTGTGTGCAGAGATTCAAAATCTCCTTTATCCTCTAGTCACTTAGGTCACATCTGTGCCATCGAGCCTGTCACATAGCGCTCAGATATCAGTGGGCTTCACACAATCCAAAAGTGTCCAGTGTCCAAAAGTGTGTGCAGAGATTCAAAATCTCCCTTATCCTCTAGTCACTTAGGTCACAGCTGTGCCATCGAGCCTGTCACATAGCGCTCAGATATCAATGGGCCTCACACAATCCAAAAGTGTCCAGTGTTCTAAAGTGTGTGCAGAGATTCAAAATCTCCCTTATCCTCTAGTCACTTTTGTCACAGCTGTGCCATCGACCTGTCACATAGCGCTCAGATATTCTTTGGGCCTCACACAATCCAAAAGTGTCCAGTGTCCAAAAGTGTGTGCAGAGATTCAAAATCTCACTTATCCTCTAGTCACTTTTGTCACAGCTGTGCCATCGAGCCTGTCACATAGCGCTCAGATATTCATTGGGCCTCACACAATCCAAAAGTGTCCAGTGTCCAAAAGTGTGTGCAGAGATTCAAAATCTCCCTTATCCTCTAGTCACTTAGGTCACAGCTGTGCCATCGAGCCTGTCACATAGCGCTCAGATATTCATTGGGCCTCACACAATCCAAAAGTGTCCAGTGTCCAAAAGTGTGTGCAGAGATTCAAAATCTCACTTATCCTCTAGTCACTTTTGTCACAGCTGTGCCATCGAGCCTGTCACATAGCGCTCAGATATTCATTGGGCCTCACACAATCCAAAAGTGTCCAGTGTCCAAAAGTGTGTGCAGAGATTCAAAATCTCACTTATCCTCTAGTCACTTAGGTCACAGCTGTGCCATCGAGCCTGTCACATAGCGCTCAGATATCAGTGGGCCTCACACAATCCAAAAGTGTCCAGTGTCCAAAAGTGTGTGCAGAGATTCAAAATCTCCCTTATCCTCTAGTCACTTTTGTCACAGCTGTGCCATCGAGCCTGTCACATAGCGCTGAGATATTCATTGGGCCTCACACAATCCAAAAGTGTCCAGTGTCCAAAAGTGTGTGCAGAGATTCAAAATCTCCCTTATCCTCTAGTCACTTAGGTCACAGCTGTGCCATCGAGCCTGTCACATAGCGCTCAGATATCAGTGGGCCTCACACAATCCAAAAGTGTCCAGTGTCCAAAAGTGTGTGCAGAGATTCAAAATCTCACTTATCCTCTAGTCACTTAGGTTACAGCTGTGCCATCGAGCCTGTCACATAGCGCTCAGATATTCATTGGGACTCACACAATCCAAAAGTGTCCAGTATCCAAAAGTGTGTGCAGAGATTCAAAATCTCCCTTATCCTCTAGTCACTTAGGTCACAGCTGTGCCATCGAGCCAGTCACATAGCGCTCAGATATCAGTGGGCCTCACACAATCAAAAAGTGTCCAGTGTCCAAAAGTGTGTGCAGAGATTCAAAATCTCCCTTATCCTCTAGTCACTTTTGTCACAGCTGTGCCATCGAGCCTGTCACACAGCGCTGATATACATTGGGCCTCACACAATCCAAAAGTGTCCAGTGTCCAAAAGTGTGTGCATAGATTCAAAATCTCCCTTATCCTCTAGTCACTTTTGTCACAGCTGTGCCATCGAGCCTGTCACATAGCGCTCAGATATTCATTGGGCCTCACACAATCCAAAAGTGTCCAGTGTCCAAAAGTGTGTGCAGAGATTCAAAATCTCCTTTATCCTCTAGTCACTTAGGTCACAGCTGTGCCATCGAGCCTGTCACATAGCGCTCAGATATCAGTGGGCCTCACACAATCCAAAAGTGTCCAGTGTCCAAAAGTGTGTGCAGAGATTCAAAATCTCCCTTATCCTCTACTCACTTTTGTCACAGCTGTGCCATCGAGCCTGTCACATAGCGCTCAGATATTCATTGGGCCTCACACAATCCAAAAGTGTCCAGTGTCCAAAAGTGTGTGCAGAGATTCAAAATCTCACTTATCCTCTAGTCACTTAGGTCACAGCTGTGCCATCGAGCCTGTCACATAGCGCTCAGATATCAGTGGGCCTCACACAATCCAAAAGTGTCCAGTGTCCAAAAGTGTGTGCAGAGATTCAAAATCTCCCTTATCCTCTAGTCACTTTTGTCACAGCTGTGCCATCGAGCCTGTCACATAGCGCTCAGATATTCATTGGGCCTCACACAATCCAAAAGTGTCCAGTGTCCAAAAGTGTGTGCAGAGATTCAAAATCTCCCTTATCCTCTAGTCACTTTTGTCACAGCTGTGCCATCGAGCCTGTCACATAGCGCTCAGATATTCATTGGGCCTCACACAATCCAAAAGTGTCCAGTGTCCAAAAGTGTGTGCAGAGATTCAAAATCTCCCTTATCCTCTAGTCACTTAGGTCACAGCTGTGCCATCGAGCCTGTCACATAGCGCTCAGATATCAGTGGGCCTCACACAATCCAAAAGTGTCCAGTGTCCAAAAGTGTGTGCAGAGATTCAAAATCTCACTTATCCTCTAGTCACTTAGGTTACAGCTGTGCCATCGAGCCTGTCACATAGCGCTCAGATATTCATTGGGACTCACACAATCCAAAAGTGTCCAGTGTCCAAAAGTGTGTGCAGAGATTCAAAATCTCCCTTATCCTCTAGTCACTTAGGTCACAGCTGTGCCATCGAGCCTGTCACATAGCGCTCAGATATCAGTGGGCCTCACACAATCAAAAAGTGTCCAGTGTCCAAAAGTGTGTGCAGAGATTCAAAATCTCCCTTATCCTCTAGTCACTTTTGTCACAGCTGTGCCATCGAGCCTGTCACATAGCGCTGATATACATTGGGCCTCACACAATCCAAAAGTGTCCAGTGTCCAAAAGTGTGTGCATAGATTCAAAATCTCCCTTATCCTCTAGTCACTTTTGTCACAGCTGTGCCATCGAGCCTGTCACATAGCGCTCAGATATTCATTGGGCCTCACACAATCCAAAAGTGTCCAGTGTCCAAAAGTGTGTGCAGAGATTCAAAATCTCCTTTATCCTCTAGTCACTTAGGTCACAGCTGTGCCATCGAGCCTGTCACATAGCGCTCAGATATCAGTGGGCCTCACACAATCCAAAAGTGTCCAGTGTCCAAAAGTGTGTGCAGAGATTCAAAATCTCCCTTATCCTCTACTCACTTTTGTCACAGCTGTGCCATCGAGCCTGTCACATAGCGCTCAGATATTCATTGGGCCTCACACAATCCAAAAGTGTCCAGTGTCCAAAAGTTTGTGCAGAGATTCAAAATCTCCCTTATCCTCTAGTCACTTAGGTCACAGCTGTGCCATCGAGCCTGTCACATAGCGCTCAGATATCAGTGGGCTTCACACAATCCAAAAGTGTCCAGTGTCCAAAAGTGTGTGCAAAGATTCAAAATCTCACTTATCCTCTAGTCACTTAGGTCACAGCTATGCCATCGAGCCTGTCACATAGCGCTCAGATATCAGTGGGCCTCACACAATCCAAAAGTGTCCAGTGTCCAAATGTGTGTGCAGAGATTCAAAATCTCCCTTATCCTCTAGTCACTTAGGTCACAGCTGTGCCATCGAGCCTGTCACATAGCGCTCAGATATCAGTGGGCCTCACACAATCCAAAAGTGTCCAGTGTCCAAAAGTATGTGCAGAGATTCAAAATCTTCCTTATCCTCTAGTCACTTAGGTCACAGCTGTGCCATCGAGCCTGTCACATAGCGCTCAGATATCAGTGGGCCTCACACAATCCAAAAGTGTCCAGTGTCCAAAAGTGTGTGCAGAGATTCAAAATCTCCCTTATCCTCTAGTCACTTTTGTCACAGCTGTGCCATCGAGCCTGTCACATAGCGCTCAGATATTCATTGGGCCTCACACAATCCAAAAGTGTCCAGTGTCCAAAAGTGTGTGCAGAGATTCAAAATCTCCCTTATCCTCTAGTCACTTAGGTCACAGCTGTGCCATCGAGCCTGTCACATAGCGCTCAGATATCAGTAGGCCTCACACAATCCAAAAGTGTCCAGTGTCCAAAAGTGTGTGCAGAGATTCAAAATCTCCCTTATCCTCTAGTCACTTAGGTCACAGCTGTGCCATCGAGCCTGTCACATAGCGCTCAGATATCAGTGGGCCTCACACAATCCAAAAGTGTCCAGTGTCCAAAAGTGTGTGCAGAGATTCAAAATCTCCCTTATCCTCTAGTCACTTTTGTCACAGCTGTGCCATCGAGCCTGTCACATAGCGCTCAGATATTCATTGGGCCTCACACAAAACAAAAGTGTCCAGTGTCCAAAAGTGTGTGCAGAGATTCAAAATCTCCCTTATCCTCTAGTCACTTAGGTCACAGCTGTGCCATCGAGCCTGTCACATAGCGCTCAGATATCAGTGGGCCTCACACAATCCAAAAGTGTCCAGTGTCCAAAAGTGTGTGCAGAGATTCAAAATCTCCCTTATCCTCTAGTCACTTAGGTCACAGCTGTGCCATCGAGCCTGTCACATAGCGCTCAGATATCAGTGGGCCTCACACAATCCAAAAGTGTCCAGTGTCCAAAAGTGTGTGCAGAGATTCAAAATCTCACTTATCCTCAAGTCACTTAGGTCACAGCTGTGCCATCGAGCCTGTCACATAGCGCTCAGATATCAGTGGGCCTCACACAATCCAAAAGTGTCCAGTGTCCAAAAGTGTGTGCAGAGATTCAAAATCTCCCTTATCCTCTAGTCACTTTTGTCACAGCTGTGCCATCGAGCCTGTCACATAGCGCTCAGATATTCATTGGGCCTCACACAATCCAAAAGTGTCCAGTGTCCAAAAGTGTGTGCAGAGATTCAAAATCTCCCTTATCCTCTACTCACTTTTGTCACAGCTGTGCAATCGAGCCTGTCACATAGCGCTCAGATATTCATTGGGCCTCACACAATCCAAAAGTGTCCAGTGTCCAAAAGTTTGTGCAGAGATTCAAAATCTCCCTTATCCTCTAGTCACTTAGGTCACAGCTGTGCCATCGAGCCTGTCACATAGCGCTCAGATATCAGTGGGCCTCACACAATCCAAAAGTGTCCAGTGTCCAAAAGTGTGTGCAGAGATTCAAAATCTCACTTATCCTCTAGTCACTTAGGTCACAGCTATGCCATCGAGCCTGTCACATAGCGCTCAGATATGAGTGGGCCTCACACAATCCAAAAGTGTCCAGTGTCCAAAAGTGTGTGCAGAGATTCAAAATCTCCCTTATCCTCTAGTCACTTAGGTCGCAGCTGTGCCATCGAGCCTGTCACATAGCGCTCAGATATCAGTGGGCCTCACACAATCCAAAAGTGTCCAGTGTCCAAAAGTATGTGCAGAGATTCAAAATCTTCCTTATCCTCTAGTCACTTTTGTCACAGCTGTGCCACCGAGCCTGTCACATAGCGCTCAGATATTCATTGGGCCTCACACAATCCAAAAGTGTCCAGTGTCCAAAAGTGTGTGCAGAGATTCAAAATCTCCCTTATCCTCTAGTCACTTTTGTCACAGCTGTGCCATCAAGCCTGTCACATAGCGCTCAGATATTCATTGGGCCTCACACAATCCAAAAGTGTCCAGTGTCCAAAAGTGTGTGCAGAGATTCAAAATCTCCCTTATCCTCTAGTCACTTTTGTCACAGCTGTGCCATCGAGCCTGTCACATAGCGCTCAGATATTCATTGGGCCTCACACAATCCAAAAGTGTCCAGTGTCCAAAAGTGTGTGCAGAGATTCAAAATCTCCCTTATCCTCTAGTCACTTAGGTCACAGCTGTGCCATCGAGCCTGTCACATAGCGCTCAGATATCAGTGGGCCTCACACAATCCAAAAGTGTCTAGTGTCCAAAAGTGTGTGCAGAGATTCAAAATCTCACTTATCCTCTAGTCACTTAGGTCACAGCTGTGCCATCGAGCCTGTCACATAGCGCTCAGATATTCATTGGGCCTCACACAATGCAAAAGTGTCCAGTGTCCAAAAGTGTGTGCAGAGATTCAAAATCTCACTTATCCTCTAGTCACTTAGGTCACAGCTGTGCCATCAAGCCTGTCACATAGCGCTCAGATATCAGTGGGCCTCACACAATCCAAAAGTGTCCAGTGTCCAAAAGTGTGTCCAGAGATTCAAAATCTCCCTTATCCTCTAGTCACTTAGGTCACAGCTGTGCCATCGAGCCTGTCACATAGCGCTCAGATATCAGTGGGCCTCACACAATCCAAAAGTGTCCAGTGTCCAAAAGTGTGTGCAAAGATTCAAAATCTCACTTATCCTCAAGTCACTTAGTTCACAGCTGTGCCATCGAGCCTGTCACATAGCGCTCAGATATCAGTGGGCCTCACACAATCCAAAAGTGTCCAGTGTCCAAAAGTGTGTGCAGAGATTCAAAATCTCCCTTATCCTCTAGTCACTTTTGTCACAGCTGTGCCATCGAGCCTGTCACATAGCGCTCAGTTATTCATTGGGCCTCACACAATCCAAAAGTGTCCAGTGTCCAAAAGTGTGTGCAGAGATTCAAAATCTCACTTATCCTCTAGTCACTTAGGTCACAGCTGTGCCATCGAGCCTGTCACATAGCGCTCAGATATCAGTGGGCCTCACACAATCCAAAAGTGTCCAGTGTCCAAAAGTGTGTGCAGAGATTCAAAATCTCCCTTATCCTCTAGTCACTTAGGTCACAGCTGTGCCATCGAGCCTGTCACATAGCACTCAGATATCAGTGGGCCTCACACAATCCAAAAGTGTCCAGTGTCCAAAAGTGTGTGCAGAGATTCAAAATCTCACTTATCCTCTAGTCACTTAGGTCACAGCTGTGCCATCGAGCCTGTCACATAGCGCTCAGATATTCATTGGGCCTCACACAATCCAAAAGTGTCCAGTGTCCAAACGTGTGTGCAGAGATTCAAAATCTCCCTTATCCTCTAGTCACTTAGGTCACAGCTGTGCCATCGAGCCTGTCACATAGCGCTCAGATATCAGTGGGCCTCACACAATCCAAAAGTGTCCAGTGTCCAAAAGTGTGTGCAGAGATTCAAAATCTCACTTATCCTCTAGTCACTTAGGTCACAGCTGTGCCATCGAGCCTGTCACATAGCGCTCAGATATCAGTGGGCCTCACTCAATCCAAAAGTGTCCAGTGTCCAAAAGTGTGTGCAGAGATTCAAAATCTCCCTTATAATCTAGTCACTTTTGTCACAGCTGTGCCATCGAGCCTGTCACATAGCGCTCAGTTATTCATTGGGCCTCACACAATCCAAAAGTGTCCAGTGTCCAAAAGTGTGTGCAGAGATTCAAAATCTCCCTTATCCTCTAGTCACTTAGATCACAGCTGTGCCATCTAGCCTGTCACATAGCGCTCAGATATCAGTGGGCCTCACACAATCCAAAAGTGTCCAGTGTCCAAAAGTGTGTGCAGAGATTCAAAATCTCACTTATCCTCTAGTCACTTAGGTCACAGCTGTGCCATCGAGCCTGTCACATAGCGCTCAGATATCAGTGGGCCTCACACAATCCAAAAGTGTCCAGTGTCCAAAAGTGTGTGCAGAGATTCAAAATCTCACTTATCCTCTAGTCACTTAGGTCACAGCTGTGCCATCGAGCCTGTCACATAGCGCTCAGATATCAGTGGGCCTCACACAATCCAAAAGTGTCCAATGTCCAAAAGTGTGTGCAGAGATTCAAAATCTCCCTTATCCTCTGGTCACTTTTATCACAGCTGTGCCATCGAGCCTGTCACATAGCGCTCAGATATTCATTGGGCCTCACAAAATCCAAAAGTGTCCATTGTCCAAAAGTGTGTGCAGAGATTCAAAATCTCCCTTATCCTCTAGTCACTTTTGTCACAGCTGTGCCATCAAGCCTGTCACATAGCGCTCAGATATTCATTGGGCCTCACACAATCCAAAAGTGTCCAGTGTCCAAAAGTGTGTGCAGAGATTCAAAATCTCCCTTATCCTCTAGTCACTTAGGTCACAGCTGTGCCATCGAGCCTGTCACATAACGCTCAGATATCAGTGGGCCTCACACAATCCAAAAGTGTCCAGTGTCCAAAAGTGTGTGCAGAGATTCAAAATCTCACTTATCCTCTAGTCACTTAGGTCACAGCTGTGCCATCGAGCCTGTCACATAGCGCTCAGATATTCATTGGGCCTCACACAATCCAAAAGTGTCCAGTGTCCAAAACTGTGTGCAGAGATTCAAAATCTCACTTATCCTCTAGTCACTTAGGTCACAGCTGTGCCATCGAGCCTGTCACATAGCGCTCAGATATCAGTGGGCCTCACACAATCCAAAAGTGTCCAGTGTCCAAAAGTGTGTGCAGAGATTCAAAATCTCCCTTATCCTCTAGTCACTTAGGTCACAGCTGTGCCATCGAGCCTGTCACATAGCGCTCAGATATCAGTGGGCCTCACACAATCCAAAAGTGTCCAGTGTCCAAAAGTGTGTGCAGAGATTCAAAGTCTCACTTATCCTCTAGTCACTTAGGTCACAGCTGTGCCATCGAGCCTGTCACATAGCGCTCAGATATCAGTGGGCCTCACACAATCCAAAGGTGTCCAGTGTCCAAAAGTGTGTGCAGAGATTCAAAATCTTCCTTATCCTCTAGTCACTTTTGTCACAGCTGTGCCATCGAGCCTGTCACATAGCCCTCAGATATTCATTGGGCCTCACACAATCCAAAAGTGTCCAGTGTCCAAAAGTGTGTGCAGAGATTCAAAATCTCACTTATCCTCTAGTCACTTAGGTCACAGCTGTGCCATCGAGCTGGTCACATAGCGCTCAGATATCAGTGGGCCTCACACAATGCAAAAGTGTCCAGTGTCCAAAAGTGTGTGCAGAGATTCAAAATCTCCCTTATCCTCTAGTCACTTAGGTCACAGCTGTGCCATCGAGCCTGTCACATAGCGCTCAGATATCAGTGGGCCTCACACAATCCAAAAGTGTCCAGTGTCCAAAAGTGTGTGCAGAGATTCAAAATCTCCCTTATCCTCTAGTCACTTAGGTCACAGCTGTGCCATCGAGCCTGTCACATAGCGCTCAGATATCAGTGGTCCTCACACAATCCAAAAGTGTCCAGTGTCCAAAAGTGTGTGCAGAGATTCAAAATCTCCCTTATCCTCTAGTCACTTTTGTCACAGATGTGCCATCGAGCCTGTCACATAGCGCTCAGATATTCATTGGGCCTCACACAATCCAAAAGTGTCCAGTGTCCAAAAGTGTGTGCAGAGATTCAAAATCTCCCTTATCCTCTAGTCACTTAGGTCACAGCTGTGCCATCGAGCCTGTCACATAGCGCTCAGATATCAGTGGGCCTCACACAATCCAAAAGTGTCCAGTGTCCAAAAGTGTGTGCAGAGATTCAAAATCTCCCTTATCCTCTAGTCACTTTTGTCACAGCTGTGCCATCGAGCCTGTCACATAGCGCTCAGATATTCATTGGGCCTCACACAAAACAAAAGTGTCCAGTGTCCAAAAGTGTGTGCAGAGATTCAAAATCTCCCTTATCCTCTAGTCACTTAGGTCACAGCTGTGCCATCGAGCCTGTCACATAGCGCTCAGATATCAGTGGGCCTCACACAATCCAAAAGTGTCCAGTGTCCAAAAGTGTGTGCAGAGATTCAAAATCTCCCTTATCCTCTAGTCACTTAGGTCACAGCTGTGCCATCGAGCCTGTCACATAGCGCTCAGATATCAGTGGGCCTCACACAATCCAAAAGTGTCCAGTGTCCAAAAGTGTGTGCAGAGATTCAAAATCTCACTTATCCTCAAGTCACTTAGGTCACAGCTGTGCCATCGAGCCTGTCACATAGCGCTCAGATATCAGTGGGCCTCACACAATCCAAAAGTGTCCAGTGTCCAAAAGTGTGTGCAGAGATTCAAAATCTCCCTTATCCTCTAGTCACTTTTGTCACAGCTGTGCCATCGAGCCTGTCACATAGCGCTCAGATATTCATTGGGCCTCACACAATCCAAAAGTGTCCAGTGTCCAAAAGTGTGTGCAGAGATTCAAAATCTCCCTTATCCTCTACTCACTTTTGTCACAGCTGTGCAATCGAGCCTGTCACATAGCGCTCAGATATTCATTGGGCCTCACACAATCCAAAAGTGTCCAGTGTCCAAAAGTTTGTGCAGAGATTCAAAATCTCCCTTATCCTCTAGTCACTTAGGTCACAGCTGTGCCATCGAGCCTGTCACATAGCGCTCAGATATCAGTGGGCCTCACACAATCCAAAAGTGTCCAGTGTCCAAAAGTGTGTGCAGAGATTCAAAATCTCACTTATCCTCTAGTCACTTAGGTCACAGCTATGCCATCGAGCCTGTCACATAGCGCTCAGATATGAGTGGGCCTCACACAATCCAAAAGTGTCCAGTGTCCAAAAGTGTGTGCAGAGATTCAAAATCTCCCTTATCCTCTAGTCACTTAGGTCACAGCTGTGCCATCGAGCCTGTCACATAGCGCTCAGATATCAGTGGGCCTCACACAATCCAAAAGTGTCCAGTGTCCAAAAGTATGTGCAGAGATTCAAAATCTTCCTTATCCTCTAGTCACTTTTGTCACAGCTGTGCCACCGAGCCTGTCACATAGCGCTCAGATATTCATTGGGCCTCACACAATCCAAAAGTGTCCAGTGTCCAAAAGTGTGTGCAGAGATTCAAAATCTCCCTTATCCTCTAGTCACTTTTGTCACAGCTGTGCCATCAAGCCTGTCACATAGCGCTCAGATATTCATTGGGCCTCACACAATCCAAAAGTGTCCAGTGTCCAAAAGTGTGTGCAGAGATTCAAAATCTCCCTTATCCTCTAGTCACTTTTGTCACAGCTGTGCCATCGAGCCTGTCACATAGCGCTCAGATATTCATTGGGCCTCACACAATCCAAAAGTGTCCAGTGTCCAAAAGTGTGTGCAGAGATTCAAAATCTCCCTTATCCTCTAGTCACTTAGGTCACAGCTGTGCCATCGAGCCTGTCACATAGCGCTCAGATATCAGTGGGCCTCACACAATCCAAAAGTGTCTAGTGTCCAAAAGTGTGTGCAGAGATTCAAAATCTCACTTATCCTCTAGTCACTTAGGTCACAGCTGTGCCATCGAGCCTGTCACATAGCGCTCAGATATTCATTGGGCCTCACACAATGCAAAAGTGTCCAGTGTCCAAAAGTGTGTGCAGAGATTCAAAATCTCACTTATCCTCTAGTCACTTAGGTCACAGCTGTGCCATCGAGCCTGTCACATAGCGCTCAGATATCAGTGGGCCTCACACAATCCAAAAGTGTCCAGTGTCCAAAAGTGTGTCCAGAGATTCAAAATCTCCCTTATCCTCTAGTCACTTAGGTCACAGCTGTGCCATCGAGCCTGTCACATAGCGCTCAGATATCAGTGGGCCTCACACAATCCAAAAGTGTCCAGTGTCCAAAAGTGTGTGCAGAGATTCAAAATCTCACTTATCCTCAAGTCACTTAGTTCACAGCTGTGCCATCGAGCCTGTCACATAGCGCTCAGATATCAGTGGGCCTCACACAATCCAAAAGTGTCCAGTGTCCAAAAGTGTGTGCAGAGATTCAAAATCTCCCTTATCCTCTAGTCACTTTTGTCACAGCTGTGCCATCGAGCCTGTCACATAGCGCTCAGTTATTCATTGGGCCTCACACAATCCAAAAGTGTCCAGTGTCCAAAAGTGTGTGCAGAGATTCAAAATCTCACTTATCCTCTAGTCACTTAGGTCACAGCTGTGCCATCGAGCCTGTCACATAGCGCTCAGATATCAGTGGGCCTCACACAATCCAAAAGTGTCCAGTGTCCAAAAGTGTGTGCAGAGATTCAAAATCTCCCTTATCCTCTAGTCACTTAGGTCACAGCTGTGCCATCGAGCCTGTCACATAGCGCTCAGATATCAGTGGGCCTCACACAATCCAAAAGTGTCCAGTGTCCAAAAGTGTGTGCAGAGATTCAAAATCTCACTTATCCTCTAGTCACTTAGGTCACAGCTGTGCCATCGAGCCTGTCACATAGCGCTCAGATATTCATTGGGCCTCACACAATCCAAAAGTGTCCAGTGTCCAAACGTGTGTGCAGAGATTCAAAATCTCCCTTATCCTCTAGTCACTTAGGTCACAGCTGTGCCATCGAGCCTGTCACATAGCGCTCAGATATCAGTGGGCCTCACACAATCCAAAAGTGTCCAGTGTCCAAAAGTGTGTGCAGAGATTCAAAATCTCACTTATCCTCTAGTCACTTAGGTCACAGCTGTGCCATCGAGCCTGTCACATAGCGCTCAGATATCAGTGGGCCTCACTCAATCCAAAAGTGTCCAGTGTCCAAAAGTGTGTGCAGAGATTCAAAATCTCCCTTATAATCTAGTCACTTTTGTCACAGCTGTGCCATCGAGCCTGTCACATAGCGCTCAGTTATTCATTGGGCCTCACACAATCCAAAAGTGTCCAGTGTCCAAAAGTGTGTGCAGAGATTCAAAATCTCCCTTATCCTCTAGTCACTTAGATCACAGCTGTGCCATCTAGCCTGTCACATAGCGCTCAGATATCAGTGGGCCTCACACAATCCAAAAGTGTCCAGTGTCCAAAAGTGTGTGCAGAGATTCAAAATCTCACTTATCCTCTAGTCACTTAGGTCACAGCTGTGCCATCGAGCCTGTCACATAGCGCTCAGATATCAGTGGGCCTCACACAATCCAAAAGTGTCCAGTGTCCAAAAGTGTGTGCAGAGATTCAAAATCTCACTTATCCTCTAGTCACTTAGGTCACAGCTGTGCCATCGAGCCTGTCACATAGCGCTCAGATATCAGTGGGCCTCACACAATCCAAAAGTGTCCAATGTCCAAAAGTGTGTGCAGAGATTCAAAATCTCCCTTATCCTCTGGTCACTTTTATCACAGCTGTGCCATCGAGCCTGTCACATAGCGCTCAGATATTCATTGGGCCTCACAAAATCCAAAAGTGTCCATTGTCCAAAAGTGTGTGCAGAGATTCAAAATCTCCCTTATCCTCTAGTCACTTTTGTCACAGCTGTGCCATCAAGCCTGTCACATAGCGCTCAGATATTCATTGGGCCTCACACAATCCAAAAGTGTCCAGTGTCCAAAAGTGTGTGCAGAGATTCAAAATCTCCCTTATCCTCTAGTCACTTAGGTCACAGCTGTGCCATCGAGCCTGTCACATAACGCTCAGATATCAGTGGGCCTCACACAATCCAAAAGTGTCCAGTGTCCAAAAGTGTGTGCAGAGATTCAAAATCTCACTTATCCTCTAGTCACTTAGGTCACAGCTGTGCCATCGAGCCTGTCACATAGCGCTCAGATATTCATTGGGCCTCACACAATCCAAAAGTGTCCAGTGTCCAAAACTGTGTGCAGAGATTCAAAATCTCACTTATCCTCTAGTCACTTAGGTCACAGCTGTGCCATCGAGCCTGTCACATAGCGCTCAGATATCAGTGGGCCTCACACAATCCAAAAGTGTCCAGTGTCCAAAAGTGTGTGCAGAGATTCAAAATCTCCCTTATCCTCTAGTCACTTAGGTCACAGCTGTGCCATCGAGCCTGTCACATAGCGCTCAGATATCAGTGGGCCTCACACAATCCAAAAGTGTCCAGTGTCCAAAAGTGTGTGCAGAGATTCAAAGTCTCACTTATCCTCTAGTCACTTAGGTCACAGCTGTGCCATCGAGCCTGTCACATAGCGCTCAGATATCAGTGGGCCTCACACAATCCAAAGGTGTCCAGTGTCCAAAAGTGTGTGCAGAGATTCAAAATCTTCCTTATCCTCTAGTCACTTTTGTCACAGCTGTGCCATCGAGCCTGTCACATAGCCCTCAGATATTCATTGGGCCTCACACAATCCAAAAGTGTCCAGTGTCCAAAAGTGTGTGCAGAGATTCAAAACCTCACTTATCCTCTAGTCACTTAGGTCACAGCTGTGCCATCGAGCCTGTCACATAGCGCTCAGATATCAGTGGGCCTCACACAATGCAAAAGTGTCCAGTGTCCAAAAGTGTGTGCAGAGATTCAAAATCTCCCTTATCCTCTAGTCACTTAGGTCAAAGCTGTGCCATCGAGCCTGTCACATAGCGCTCAGATATCAGTGGGCCTCACACAATCCAAAAGTGTCCAGTGTCCAAAAGTGTGTGCAGAGATTCAAAATCTCCCTTATCCTCTAGTCACTTAGGTCACAGCTGTGCCATCGAGCCTGTCACATAGCGCTCAGATATCAGTGGTCCTCACACAATCCAAAAGTGTCCAGTGTCCAAAAGTGTGTGCAGAGATTCAAAATCTCCCTTATCCTCTAGTCACTTTTGTCACAGATGTGCCATCGAGCCTGTCACATAGCGCTCAGATATTCATTGGGCCTCACACAATCCAAAAGTGTCCAGTGTCCAAAAGTGTGTGCAGAGATTCAAAATCTCCCTTATCCTCTAGTCACTTAGGTCACAGCTGTGCCATCGAGCCTGTCACATAGCGCTCAGATATCAGTGGGCCTCACACAATCCAAAAGTGTCCAGTGTCCAAAAGTGTGTGCAGAGATTCAAAATCTCCCTTATCCTCTAGTCACTTTTGTCACAGCTGTGCCATCGAGCCTGTCACAAAACGCTCAGATATTCATTGGGCCTCACACAATCCAAAAGTGTCCAGTGTCCAAAAATGTGTGCAGAGATTCAAAATCTTCCTTATCCTCTAGTCACTTAGGTCACAGCTGTGCCATCGAGCCTGTCACATAGCGCTCAGATATCAGTGGGCCTCACACAATCCAAAAGTGTCCAGTGTCCAAAAGTGTGTGCAGAGATTCAAAATCTCACTTATCCTCTAGTCACTTAGGTCACAGCTGTGCCATCGAGCCTGTCACATAGCGCTCAGATATCAGTGGGCCTCACACAATCCAAAAGTGTCCAGTGTCCAAAAGTGTGTGCAGAGATTCAAAATCTCCCTTATCCTCTAGTCACTTAGGTCACTGCTGTGCCGTCGAGCCTGTCACATAGCGCTCAGATATCAGTGGGCCTCACACAATCCAAAAGTGTCCAGTGTCCAAAAGTGTGTGCAGAGATTCAAAATCTCACTTATCCTCTAGTCACTTAGGTCACAGCTGTGCCATCGAGCCTGTCACATAGCGCTCAGATATCAGTGGGCCTCACACAATCCAAAAGTGTCCAGTGTCCAAAAGTGTGTGCAGAGATTCAAAATCTCCCTTATCCTCTAGTCACTTTTGTCACAGCTGTGCCATCGAGCCTGTCACATAGCGCTCAGATATTCATTGGGCCTCACACAATCCAAAAGTGTCCAGTGTCCAAAAGTGTGTGCAGAGATTCAAAATCTCCCTTATGCTCTAGTCACTTAGGTCACAGCTGTGCCATCGAGCCTGTCACATAGCGCTCAGATATCAGTGGGCCTCACACAATCCAAAAGTGTCCAGTGTCCAAAAGTGTGTGCAGAGATTCAAAATCTCCCTTATCTTCTAGTCACTTAGGTCACAGCTGTGCCATCGAGCCTGTCACATCGCGCTCAGATATCAGTGGGCCTCACACAATCCAAAAGTGTCCAGTGTCCAAAAGTGTGTGCAGAGATTCAAAATCTCCCTTATAATCTAGTCACTTTTGTCACAGCTGTGCCATCGAGCCTGTCACATAGCGCTCAGTTATTCATTGGGCCTCACACAATCCAAAAGTGTCCAGTGTCCAAAAGTGTGTGCAGAGATTCAAAATCTCACTTATCCTCTAGTCACTTAGGTCACAGCTGTGCCATCGAGCCTGTCACATAGCGCTCAGATATCAGTGGGCCTCACACAATCCAAAGGGTCCAGTGTCCAAAAGTGTGTGCAGAGATTCAAAATCTCACTTATCCTCTAGTCACTTAGGTCACAGCTGTGCCATCGAGCCTGTCACATAGCGCTCAGATATCAGTGGGCCTCACACAATCCAAAAGTGTCCAGTGTCCAAAAGTGTGTGCAGAGATTCAAAATCTCACTTATCCTCTAGTCACTTAGGTCACAGCTGTGCCATCGAGCCTGTCACATAGCGCTCAGATATCAGTGGGCCTCACACAATCCAAAAGTGTCCAGTGTCCAAAAGTGTGTGCAGAGATTCAAAATCTCACTTATCCTCTAGTCACTTAGGTCACAGCTGTGCCATCGAGCCTGTCACATAGCGCTCAGATATCAGTGGGCCTCAAACAATCCAAAAGTGTCCAGTGTCCAAAAGTATGTGCAGAGATTCAAAATCTCCCTTATCCTCTAGTCACTTTTGTCACAGCTGTGCCATCGAGCCTGTCACATAGCGCTCAGATATTCATTGGGCCTCACACAATCCAAAAGTGTCCAGTGTCCAAAAGTGTGTGCAGAGATTCAAAATCTCCCTTATCCTCTAGTCACTTAGGTCACATCTGTGCCATCGAGCCTGTCACATAGCGCTCAGATATCAGTGGGCCTCACACAATCCAAAAGTGTCCAGTGTCCAAAAGTGTGTGCAGAGATTCAAAATCTCCCTTATCCTCTAGTCACTTAGGTCACAGCTGTGCCATCGAGCCTGTCACATAGCGCTCAGATATCAATGGGCCTCACACAATCCAAAAGTGTCCAGTGTTCTAAAGTGTGTGCAGAGATTCAAAATCTCCCTTATCCTCTAGTCACTTTTGTCACAGCTGTGCCATCGACCTGTCACATAGCGCTCAGATATTCATTGGGCCTCACACAATCCAAAAGTGTCCAGTGTCCAAAAGTGTGTGCAGAGATTCAAAATCTCCCTTATCCTCTAGTCACTTAGGTTACAGCTGTGCCATCGAGCCTGTCACATAGCGCTCAGATATTCATTGGGACTCACACAATCCTAAAGTGTCCAGTGTCCAAAAGTGTGTGCAGAGATTCAAAATCTCCCTTATCCTCTAGTCACTTAGGTCACAGCTGTGCCATCGAGCCTGTCACATAGCGCTCAGATATCAGTGGGCCTCACACAATCCAAAAGTGTCCAGTGTCCAAAAGTGTGTGCAGAGATTCAAAATCTCCCTTATCCTCTAGTCACTTTTGTCACAGCTGTGCCATCGAGCCTGTCACATAGCGCTGATATACATTGGGCCTCACACAATCCAAAAGTGTCCAGTGTCCAAAAGTGTGTGCATAGATTCAAAATCTTCCTTATCCTCTAGTCACTTTTGTCACAGCTGTGCCATCGAGCCTGTCACATAGCGCTCAGATATTCATTGGGCCTCACACAATCCAAAAGTGTCCAGTGTCCAAAAGTGTGTGCAGAGATTCAAAATCTCCTTTATCCTCTAGTCACTTAGGTCACAGCTGTGCCATCGAGCCTGTCACATAGCGCTCAGATATCAGTGGGCCTCACACAATCCAAAAGTGTCCAGTGTCCAAAAGTGTGTGCAGAGATTCAAAATCTCCCTTATCCTCTACTCACTTTTGTCACAGCTGTGCCATCGAGCCTGTCACATAGCGCTCAGATATTCATTGGGCCTCACACAATCCAAAAGTGTCCAGTGTCCAAAAGTTTGTGCAGAGATTCAAAATCTCCCTTATCCTCTAGTCACTTAGGTCACAGCTGTGCCATCGAGCCTGTCACATAGCGCTCAGATATCAGTGGGCCTCACACAATCCAAAAGTGTCCAGTGTCCAAAAGTGTGTGCAAAGATTCAAAATCTCACTTATCCTCTAGTCACTTAGGTCACAGCTATGCCATCGAGCCTGTCACATAGCGCTCAGATATCAGTGGGCCTCACACAATCCAAAAGTGTCCAGTGTCCAAATGTGTGTGCAGAGATTCAAAATCTCCCTTATCCTCTAGTCACTTAGGTCACAGCTGTGCCATCGAGCCTGTCACATAGCGCTCAGATATCAGTGGGCCTCACACAATCCAAAAGTGTCCAGTGTCCAAAAGTATGTGCAGAGATTCAAAATCTTCCTTATCCTCTAGTCACTTAGGTCACAGCTGTGCCATCGAGCCTGTCACATAGCGCTCAGATATCAGTGGGCCTCACACAATCCAAAAGTGTCCAGTGTCCAAAAGTGTGTGCAGAGATTCAAAATCTCCCTTATCCTCTAGTCACTTTTGTCACAGCTGTGCCATCGAGCCTGTCACATAGCGCTCAGATATTCATTGGGCCTCACACAATCCAAAAGTGTCCAGTGTCCAAAAGTGTGTGCAGAGATTCAAAATCTCCCTTATCCTCTAGTCACTTAGGTCACAGCTGTGCCATCGAGCCTGTCACATAGCGCTCAGATATCAGTGGGCCTCACACAATCCAAAAGTGTCCAGTGTCCAAAAGTGTGTGCAGAGATTCAAAATCTCACTTATCCTCAAGTCACTTAGGTCACAGCTGTGCCATCGAGCCTGTCACATAGCGCTCAGATATCAGTGGGCCTCACACAATCCAAAAGTGTCCAGTGTCCAAAAGTGTGTGCAGAGATTCAAAATCTCCCTTATCCTCTAGTCACTTTTGTCACAGCTGTGCCATCGAGCCTGTCACATAGCGCTCAGATATTCATTGGGCCTCACACAATCCAAAAGTTTCCAGTGTCCAAAAGTGTGTGCAGAGATTCAAAATCTCCCTTATCCTCTAGTCACTTTTGTCACAGCTGTGCCATCAAGCCTGTCACATAGCGCTCAGATATTCATTGGGCCTCACACAATCCAAAAGTGTCCAGTGTCCAAAAGTGTGTGCAGAGATTCAAAATCTCCCTTATCCTCTAGTCACTTAGGTCACAGCTGTGCCATCGAGCCTGTCACATAGCGCTCAGATATCAGTGGGCCTCACACATTCCAAAAGTGTCTAGTGTCCAAAAGTGTGTGCAGAGATTCAAAATCTCACTTATCCTCTAGTCACTTAGGTCACAGCTGTGCCATCGAGCCTGTTACATAGCGCTCAGATATTCATTGGGCCTCACACAATCCAAAAGTGTCCAGTGTCCAAAAGTGTGTGCAGAGATTCAAAATCTCACTTATCCTCTAGTCACTTAGGTCACAGCTGTGCCATCGAGCCTGTCACATAGCGCTCAGATATCAGTGGGCCTCACACAATCCAAAAGTGTCCAGTGTCCAAAAGTGTGTCCAGAGATTCAAAATCTCCCTTATCCTCTAGTCACTTACGTCACAGCTGTGCCATCGAGCCTGTCACATAGCGCTCAGATATCAGTGGGCCTCACACAATCCAAAAGTGTCCAGTGTCCAAAAGTGTGTGCAGAGATTCAAAATCTCACTTATCCTCAAGTCACTTAGTTCACAGCTGTGCCATCGAGCCTGTCACATAGCGCTCAGATATCAGTGGGCCTCACACAATCCAAAAGTGTCCAGTGTCCAAAAGTGTGTGCAGAGATTCAAAATCTCACTTATCCTCTAGTCACTTAGGTCACAGCTGTGCCATCGAGCCTGTCACATAGCGCTCAGATATCAGTGGGCCTCAAACAATCCAAAAGTGTCCAGTGTCCAAAAGTATGTGCAGAGATTCAAAATCTCCCTTATCCTCTAGTCACTTTTGTCACAGCTGTGCCATCGAGCCTGTCACATAGCGCTCAGATATTCATTGGGCCTCACACAATCCAAAAGTGTCCAGTGTCCAAAAGTGTGTGCAGAGATTCAAAATCTCCCTTATCCTCTAGTCACTTAGGTCACATCTGTGCCATCGAGCCTGTCACATAGCGCTCAGATATCAGTGGGCCTCACACAATCCAAAAGTGTCCAGTGTCCAAAAGTGTGTGCAGAGATTCAAAATCTCCCTTATCCTCTAGTCACTTAGGTCACAGCTGTGCAATCGAGCCTGTCACATAGCGCTCAGATATCAATGGGCCTCACACAATCCAAAAGTGTCCAGTGTTCTAAAGTGTGTGCAGAGATTCAAAATCTCCCTTATCCTCTAGTCACTTTTGTCACAGCTGTGCCATCGACCTGTCACATAGCGCTCAGATATTCATTGGGCCTCACACAATCCAAAAGTGTCCAGTGTCCAAAAGTGTGTGCAGAGATTCAAAATCTCACTTATCCTCTAGTCACTTTTGTCACAGCTGTGCCATCGAGCCTGTCACATAGCGCTCAGATATTCATTGGGCCTCACACAATCCAAAAGTGTCCAGTGTCCAAAAGTGTGTGCAGAGATTCAAAATCTCCCTTATCCTCTAGTCACTTAGGTCACAGCTGTGCCATCGAGCCTGTCACATAGCGCTCAGATATTCATTGGGCCTCACACAATCCAAAAGTGTCCAGTGTCCAAAAGTGTGTGCAGAGATTCAAAATCTCACTTATCCTCTAGTCACTTTTGTCACAGCTGTGCCATCGAGCCTGTCACATAGCGCTCAGATATTCATTGGGCCTCACACAATCCAAAAGTGTCCAGTGTCCAAAAGTGTGTGCAGAGATTCAAAATCTCACTTATCCTCTAGTCACTTAGGTCACAGCTGTGCCATCGAGCCTGTCACATAGCGCTCAGATATCAGTGGGCCTCACACAATCCAAAAGTGTCCAGTGTCCAAAAGTGTGTGCAGAGATTCAAAATCTCCCTTATCCTCTAGTCACTTTTGTCACAGCTGTGCCATCGAGCCTGTCACATAGCGCTCAGATATTCATTGGGCCTCACACAATCCAAAAGTGTCCAGTGTCCAAAAGTGTGTGCAGAGATTCAAAATCTCCCGTATCCTCTAGTCACTTTTGTCACAGCTGTGCCATCGAGCCTGTCACATAGCGCTCAGATATTCATTGGGCCTCACACAATCCAAAAGTGTCCAGTGTCCAAAAGTGTGTGCAGAGATTCAAAATCTCCCTTATCCTCTAGTCAGTTAGGTCACAGCTGTGCCATCGAGCCTGTCACATAGCGCTCAGATATCAGTGGGCCTCACACAATCCAAAAGTGTCCAGTGTCCAAAAGTGTGTGCAGAGATTCAAAATCTCACTTATCCTCTAGTCACTTAGGTTACAGCTGTGCCATCGAGCCTGTCACATAGCGCTCAGATATTCATTGGGACTCACACAATCCAAAAGTGTCCAGTGTCCAAAAGTGTGTGCAGAGATTCAAAATCTCCCTTATCCTCTAGTCACTTAGGTCACAGCTGTGCCATCGAGCCTGTCACATAGCGCTCAGATATCAGTGGGCCTCACACAATCCAAAAGTGTCCAGTGTCCAAAAGTGTGTGCAGAGATTCAAAATCTCCCTTATCCTCTAGTCACTTAGGTCACAGCTGTGCCATCGAGCCTGTCACATAGCGCTCAGATATCAGTGGGCCTCACACAATCCAAAAGTGTCCAGTGTCCAAAAGTGTGTGCAGAGATTCAAAATCTCCCTTATCCTCTAGTCACTTTTGTCACAGCTGTGCCATCGAGCCTGTCACATAGCGCTCAGATATTCATTGGGCCTCACACAATCCAAAAGTGTCCAGTGTCCAAAAGTGTGTGCAGAGATTCAAAATCTCCTTTATCCTCTAGTCACTTAGGTCACAGCTGTGCCATCGAGCCTGTCACATAGCGCTCAGATATCAGTGGGCCTCACACAATCCAAAAGTGTCCAGTGTCCAAAAGTGTGTGCAGAGATTCAAAATCTCCCTTATCCTCTACTCACTTTTGTCACAGCTGTGCCATCGAGCCTGTCACATAGCGCTCAGATATTCATTGGGCCTCACACAATCCAAAAGTGTCCAGTGTCCAAAAGTTTGTGCAGAGATTCAAAATCTCCCTTATCCTCTAGTCACTTAGGTCACAGCTGTGCCATCGAGCCTGTCACATAGCGCTCAGATATCAGTGGGCCTCACACAATCCAAAAGTGTCCAGTGTCCAAAAGTGTGTGCAGAGATTCAAAATCTCACTTATCCTCTAGTCACTTAGGTTACAGCTGTGCCATCGAGCCTGTCACATAGCGCTCAGATATTCATTGGGACTCACACAATCCAAAAGTGTCCAGTGTCCAAAAGTGTGTGCAGAGATTCAAAATCTCCCTTATCCTCTAGTCACTTAGGTCACAGCTGTGCCATCGAGCCTGTCACATAGCGCTCAGATATCAGTGGGCCTCACACAATCCAAAAGTGTCCAGTGTCCAAAAGTGTGTGCAGAGATTCAAAATCTCCCTTATCCTCTAGTCACTTAGGTCACAGCTGTGCCATCGAGCCTGTCACATAGCGCTCAGATATCAGTGGGCCTCACACAATCCAAAAGTGTCCAGTGTCCAAAAGTGTGTGCAGAGATTCAAAATCTCCCTTATCCTCTAGTCACTTTTGTCACAGCTGTGCCATCGAGCCTGTCACATAGCGCTCAGATATTCATTGGGCCTCACACAATCCAAAAGTGTCCAGTGTCCAAAAGTGTGTGCAGAGATTCAAAATCTCCTTTATCCTCTAGTCACTTAGGTCACAGCTGTGCCATCGAGCCTGTCACATAGCGCTCAGATATCAGTGGGCCTCACACAATCCAAAAGTGTCCAGTGTCCAAAAGTGTGTGCAGAGATTCAAAATCTCCCTTATCCTCTACTCACTTTTGTCACAGCTGTGCCATCGAGCCTGTCACATAGCGCTCAGATATTCATTGGGCCTCACACAATCCAAAAGTGTCCAGTGTCCAAAAGTTTGTGCAGAGATTCAAAATCTCCCTTATCCTCTAGTCACTTAGGTCACAGCTGTGCCATCGAGCCTGTCACATAGCGCTCAGATATCAGTGGGCCTCACACAATCCAAAAGTGTCCAGTGTCCAAAAGTGTGTGCAAAGATTCAAAATCTCACTTATCCTCTAGTCACTTAGGTCACAGCTATGCCATCGAGCCTGTCACATAGCGCTCAGATATCAGTGGGCCTCACACAATCCAAAAGTGTCCAGTGTCCAAATGTGTGTGCAGAGATTCAAAATCTCCCTTATCCTCTAGTCACTTAGGTCACAGCTGTGCCATCGAGCCTGTCACATAGCGCTCAGATATCAGTGGGCCTCACACAATCCAAAAGTGTCCAGTGTCCAAAAGTATGTGCAGAGATTCAAAATCTTCCTTATCCTCTAGTCACTAAGGTCACAGCTGTGCCATCGAGCCTGTCACATAGCGCTCAGATATCAGTGGGCCTCACACAATCCAAAAGTGTCCAGTGTCCAAAAGTGTGTGCAGAGATTCAAAATCTCCCTTATCCTCTAGTCACTTTTGTCACAGCTGTGCCATCGAGCCTGTCACATAGCGCTCAGATATTCATTGGGCCTCACACAATCCAAAAGTGTCCAGTGTCCAAAAGTGTGTGCAGAGATTCAAAATCTCACTTATCCTCTAGTCACTTTTGTCACAGCTGTGCCATCGAGCCTGTCACATAGCGCTCAGATATTCATTGGGCCTCACACAATCCAAAAGTGTCCAGTGTCCAAAAGTGTGTGCAGAGATTCAAAATCTCACTTATCCTCTAGTCACTTAGGTCACAGCTGTGCCATCGAGCCTGTCACATAGCGCTCAGATATCAGTGGGCCTCACACAATCCAAAAGTGTCCAGTGTCCAAAAGTGTGTGCAGAGATTCAAAATCTCCCTTATCCTCTAGTCACTTTTGTCACAGCTGTGCCATCGAGCCTGTCACATAGCGCTCAGATATTCATTGGGCCTCACACAATCCAAAAGTGTCCAGTGTCCAAAAGTGTGTGCAGAGATTCAAAATCTCCCGTATCCTCTAGTCACTTTTGTCACAGCTGTGCCATCGAGCCTGTCACATAGCGCTCAGATATTCATTGGGCCTCACACAATCCAAAAGTGTCCAGTGTCCAAAAGTGTGTGCAGAGATTCAAAATCTCCCTTATCCTCTAGTCAGTTAGGTCACAGCTGTGCCATCGAGCCTGTCACATAGCGCTCAGATATCAGTGGGCCTCACACAATCCAAAAGTGTCCAGTGTCCAAAAGTGTGTGCAGAGATTCAAAATCTCACTTATCCTCTAGTCACTTAGGTTACAGCTGTGCCATCGAGCCTGTCACATAGCGCTCAGATATTCATTGGGACTCACACAATCCAAAAGTGTCCAGTGTCCAAAAGTGTGTGCAGAGATTCAAAATCTCCCTTATCCTCTAGTCACTTAGGTCACAGCTGTGCCATCGAGCCTGTCACATAGCGCTCAGATATCAGTGGGCCTCACACAATCCAAAAGTGTCCAGTTTCCAAAAGTGTGTGCAGAGATTCAAAATCTCCCTTATCCTCTAGTCACTTAGGTCACAGCTGTGCCATCGAGCCTGTCACATAGCGCTCAGATATCAGTGGGCCTCACACAATCCAAAAGTGTCCAGTGTCCAAAAGTGTGTGCAGAGATTCAAAATCTCCCTTATCCTCTAGTCACTTTTGTCACAGCTGTGCCATCGAGCCTGTCACATAGCGCTGATATACATTGGGCCTCACACAATCCAAAAGTGTCCAGTGTCCAAAAGTGTGTGCATAGATTCAAAATCTCCCTTATCCTCTAGTCACTTTTGTCACAGCTGTGCCATCGAGCCTGTCACATAGCGCTCAGATATTCATTGGGCCTCACACAATCCAAAAGTGTCCAGTGTCCAAAAGTGTGTGCAGAGATTCAAAATCTCCTTTATCCTCTAGTCACTTAGGTCACAGCTGTGCCATCGAGCCTGTCACATAGCGCTCAGATATCAGTGGGCCTCACACAATCCAAAAGTGTCCAGTGTCCAAAAGTGTGTGCAGAGATTCAAAATCTCCCTTATCCTCTACTCACTTTTGTCACAGCTGTGCCATCGAGCCTGTCACATAGCGCTCAGATATTCATTGGGCCTCACACAATCCAAAAGTGTCCAGTGTCCAAAAGTTTGTGCAGAGATTCAAAATCTCCCTTATCCTCTAGTCACTTAGGTCACAGCTGTGCCATCGAGCCTGTCACATAGCGCTCAGATATCAGTGGGCCTCACACAATCCAAAAGTGTCCAGTGTCCAAAAGTGTGTGCAAAGATTCAAAATCTCACTTATCCTCTAGTCACTTAGGTCACAGCTATGCCATCGAGCCTGTCACATAGCGCTCAGATATCAGTGGGCCTCACACAATCCAAAAGTGTCCAGTGTCCAAATGTGTGTGCAGAGATTCAAAATCTCCCTTATCCTCTAGTCACTTAGGTCACAGCTGTGCCATCGAGCCTGTCACATAGCGCTCAGATATCAGTGGGCCTCACACAATCCAAAAGTGTCCAGTGTCCAAAAGTATGTGCAGAGATTCAAAATCTTCCTTATCCTCTAGTCACTAAGGTCACAGCTGTGCCATCGAGCCTGTCACATAGCGCTCAGATATCAGTGGGCCTCACACAATCCAAAAGTGTCCAGTGTCCAAAAGTGTGTGCAGAGATTCAAAATCTCCCTTATCCTCTAGTCACTTTTGTCACAGCTGTGCCATCGAGCCTGTCACATAGCGCTCAGATATTCATTGGGCCTCACACAATCCAAAAGTGTCCAGTGTCCAAAAGTGTGTGCAGAGATTCAAAATCTCCCTTATCCTCTAGTCACTTAGGTCACAGCTGTGCCATCGAGCCTGTCACATAGCGCTCAGATATCAGTAGGCCTCACACAATCCAAAAGTGTCCAGTGTCCAAAAGTGTGTGCAGAGATTCAAAATCTCCCTTATCCTCTAGTCACTTAGGTCACAGCTGTGCCATCAAGCCTGTCACATAGCGCTCAGATATCAGTGGGCCTCACACAATCCAAAAGTGTCCAGTGTCCAAAAGTGTGTGCAGAGATTCAAAATCTCCCTTATCCTCTAGTCACTTTTGTCACAGCTGTGCCATCGAGCCTGTCACATAGCGCTCAGATATTCATTGGGCCTCACACAAAACAAAAGTGTCCAGTGTCCAAAAGTGTGTGCAGAGATTCAAAATCTCCCTTATCCTCTAGTCACTTAGGTCACAGCTGTGCCATCGAGCCTGTCACATAGCGCTCAGATATTCATTGGGCCTCACACAATCCAAAAGTGTCCAGTGTCCAAAAGTGTGTGCAGAGATTCAAAATCTCCCTTATCCTCTAGTCACTTTTGTCACAGCTGTGCCATCGAGCCTGTCACATAGCGCTCAGATATTCATTGGGCCTCACACAATCCAGAAGTGTCCAGTGTCCAAAAGTGTGTGCAGAGATTCAAAATCTCCCTTATCCTCTAGTCACTTAGGTGACAGCTGTGCCATCGAGCCTGTCACATAGCGCTCAGATATCAGCGGGCCTCACACAATCCAAAAGTGTCCAGTGTCCAAAAGTGTGTGCAGAGATTCAAAATCTCCCTTATCCTCTAGTCACTTAGGTCACAGCTGTGCCATCGAGCCTGTCACATAGCGCTCAGATATTCATTGGGCCTCACACAATCCAAAAGTGTACAAAAGTGTGTGCAGAGATTCAAAATCTCCCATATCCTCTAGTCACTTAGGTCACAGCTGTGCCATCGAGCCTATCACATAGCGCTCATATATCAGTGGGCCTCACATAATCCAGAAGTGTCCAGTGTCCAAAAGTGTGTGCAGAGATTCAAAATCTCACTTATCCTCTAGTCACTTAGGTCACAGCTGTGCCATCGAGACTGTCACATAGCGCTCAGATATCAGTGGGCCTCACACAATCCAAAAGTGTCCAGTGTCCAAAAGTGTGTGCAGAGATTCAAAATCTCCCTTATCCTCTAGTCACTTAGGTCACAGCTGTGCCATCGAGCCTGTCACATAGCGCTCAGATATCAGTGGGCCTCACACAATCCAAAAGTGTCCAGTGTCCAAAAGTGTGTGCAGAGATTCAAAATCTCACTTATCCTCTAGTCACTTAGGTCACAGCTGTGCCATCGAGCCTGTCACATAGCGCTCAGATATTCATTGGGCCTCACACAATCCAAAAGTGTCCAGTGTCCAAAAGTGTGTGCAGAGATTCAAAATCTCCCTTATCCTCTAGTCACTTAGGTCACAGCTGTGCCATCGAGCCTGTCACATAGCGCTCAGATATCAGTGGGCCTCACACAATCCAAAAGTGTCCAGTGTCCAAAAGTGTGTACAGAGATTCAAAATCTCCCTTATCCTCTAGTCACTTAGGTCACAGCTGTGCCATCGAGCCTGTCACATAGCGCTCAGATATCAGTGGGCCTCACACAATCCAAAAGTGTCCAGTGTCCAAAAGTGTGTGCAGAGATTAAAAATCTCACTTATCCTCTAGTCACTTAGGTCACAGCTGTGCCATCGAGCCTGTCACATAGCGCTCAGATATCAGTGGGGCTCACACAATCCAAAAGTATCCAGTGTCCAAAAGTGTGTGCAGAGATTCAAAATCTCACTTATCCTCTAGTCACTTAGGTCACAGCTGTGCCATCGAGCCTGCACATAGCGCTCAGATATCAGTGGGCCTCACACAATCCAAAAGTGTCCAGTGTCCAAAAGTGTGTGCAGAGATTCAAAATCTTCCTTATCCTCTAGTCACTTTTGTCACAGCTGTGCCATCGAGCCTGTCACATAGCGCTCAGATATTCATTGGGCCTCACACAATCCAAAAGTGTCCAGTGTCCAAAAGTGTGTGCAGAGATTCAAAATCTTCCTTATCCTCTAGTCACTTAGGTCACAGCTGTGCCATCGAGCCTGTCACATAGCGCTCAGATATCAGTGGGCCTCACACAATCCAAAAGTGTCCAGTGTCCAAAAGTGTGTGCAAAGATTCAAAATCTCCCTTATCCTCTAGTCACTTAGGTCACAGCTGTGCCATTGAGCCTGTCTCATAGCGCTCAGATATCAGTGGGCCTCACACAATCCAAAAGTGTCCAGTGTCCAAAAGTGTGTGCAGAGATTCAAAATCTCCCTTATCCTCTAGTCACTTAGGTCACAGCTGTGCCATCGAGCCTGTCACATAGCGCTGAGATATTCATTGGGCCTCACACAATCCAAAAGTGTCCAGTGTCCAAAAGTGTGTGCAGAGATTCAAAATCTCCCTTATCCTCTAGTCACTTTTGTCACAGCTGTGCCATCGAGCCTGTCACAAAACGCTCAGATATTCATTGGGCCTCACACAATCCAAAAGTGTCCAGTGTCCAAAAATGTGTGCAGAGATTCAAAATCTCCCTTATCCTCTAGTCACTTAGGTCACAGCTGTGCCATCGAGCCTGTCACATAGCGCTCAGATATCAGTGGGCCTCACACAATCCAAAAGTGTCCAGTGTCCAAAAGTGTGTGCAGAGATTCAAAATCTCCCTTATCCTCTAGTCACTTTTGTCACAGCTGTGCCATCGAGCCTGTCACATAGCGCTCAGATATTCATTGGGCCTCACACAATCCAAAAGTGTCCAGTGTCCAAAAGTGTGTGCAGAGATTCAAAATCTCCCTTATGCTCTAGTCACTTAGGTCACAGCTGTGCCATCGAGCCTGTCACATAGCGCTCAGATATCAGTGGGCCTCACACAATCCAAAAGTGTCCAGTGTCCAAAAGTGTGTGCAGAGATTCAAAATCTCCCTTATCTTCTAGTCACTTAGGTCACAGCTGTGCCATCGAGCCTGTCACATCGCGCTCAGATATCAGTGGGCCTCACACAATCCAAAAGTGTCCAGTGTCCAAAAGTGTGTGCAGAGATTCAAAATCTCCCTTATAATCTAGTCACTTTTGTCACAGCTGTGCCATCGAGCCTGTCACATAGTGCTCAGTTATTCATTGGGCCTCACACAATCCAAAAGTGTCCAGTGTCCAAAAGTGTGTGCAGAGATTCAAAATCTCACTTATCCTCTAGTCACTTAGGTCACAGCTGTGCCATCGAGCCTGTCACATAGCGCTCAGATATCAGTGGGCCTCACACAATCCAAATGTGTCCAGTGTCCAAAAGTGTGTGCAGAGATTCAAAATCTCACTTATCCTCTAGTCACTTAGGTCACAGCTGTGCCATCGAGCCTGTCACATAGCGCTCAGATATCAGTGGGCCTCACACAATCCAAAAGTGTCCAGTGTCCAAAAGTGTGTGCAGAGATTCAAAATCTCACTTATCCTCTAGTCACTTAGGTCACAGCTGTGCCATCGAGCCTGTCACATAGCGCTCAGATATCAGTGTGCCTCACACAATCCAAAAGTGTCCAGTGTCCAAAAGTGTGTGCAGAGATTCAAAATCTCACTTATCCTCTAGTCACTTAGGTCACAGCTGTGCCATCGAGCCTGTCACATAGCGCTCAGATATCAGTGGGCCTCAAACAATCCAAAAGTGTCCAGTGTCCAAAAGTATGTGCAGAGATTCAAAATCTCCCTTATCCTCTAGTCACTTTTGTCACAGCTGTGCCATCGAGCCTGTCACATAGCGCTCAGATATTCATTGGGCCTCACACAATCCAAAAGTGTCCAGTGTCCAAAAGTGTGTGCAGAGATTCAAAATCTCCCTTATCCTCTAGTCACTTAGGTCACAGCTGTGCCATCGAGCCTGTCACATAGCGCTCAGATATTCATTGGGCCTCACACAATCCAAAAGTGTCCAGTGTCCAAAAGTGTGTGCAGAGATTCAAAATCTCACTTATCCTCTAGTCACTTTTGTCACAGCTGTGCCATCGAGCCTGTCACATAGCGCTCAGATATTCATTGGGCCTCACACAATCCAAAAGTGTCCAGTGTCCAAAAGTGTGTGCAGAGATTCAAAATCTCACTTATCCTCTAGTCACTTAGGTCACAGCTGTGCCATCGAGCCTGTCACATAGCGCTCAGATATCAGTGGGCCTCACACAATCCAAAAGTGTCCAGTGTCCAAAAGTGTGTGCAGAGATTCAAAATCTCCCTTATCCTCTAGTCACTTTTGTCACAGCTGTGCCATCGAGCCTGTCACATAGCGCTCAGATATTCATTGGGCCTCACACAATCCAAAAGTGTCCAGTGTCCAAAAGTGTGTGCAGAGATTCAAAATCTCCCGTATCCTCTAGTCACTTTTGTCACAGCTGTGCCATCGAGCCTGTCACATAGCGCTCAGATATTCATTGGGCCTCACACAATCCAAAAGTGTCCAGTGTCCAAAAGTGTGTGCAGAGATTCAAAATCTCCCTTATCCTCTAGTCAGTTAGGTCACAGCTGTGCCATCGAGCCTGTCACATAGCGCTCAGATATCAGTGGGCCTCACACAATCCAAAAGTGTCCAGTGTCCAAAAGTGTGTGCAGAGATTCAAAATCTCACTTATCCTCTAGTCACTTAGGTTACAGCTGTGCCATCGAGCCTGTCACATAGCGCTCAGATATTCATTGGGACTCACACAATCCAAAAGTGTCCAGTGTCCAAAAGTGTGTGCAGAGATTCAAAATCTCCCTTATCCTCTAGTCACTTAGGTCACAGCTGTGCCATCGAGCCTGTCACATAGCGCTCAGATATCAGTGGGCCTCACACAATCCAAAAGTGTCCAGTGTCCAAAAGTGTGTGCAGAGATTCAAAATCTCCCTTATCCTCTAGTCACTTAGGTCACAGCTGTGCCATCGAGCCTGTCACATAGCGCTCAGATATCAGTGGGCCTCACACAATCCAAAAGTGTCCAGTGTCCAAAAGTGTGTGCAGAGATTCAAAATCTCCCTTATCCTCTAGTCACTTTTGTCACAGCTGTGCCATTGAGCCTGTCACATAGCGCTGATATACATTGGGCCTCACACAATCCAAAAGTGTCCAGTGTCCAAAAGTGTGTGCATAGATTCAAAATCTCCCTTATCCTCTAGTCACTTTTGTCACAGCTGTGCCATCGAGCCTGTCACATAGCGCTCAGATATTCATTGGGCCTCACACAATCCAAAAGTGTCCAGTGTCCAAAAGTGTGTGCAGAGATTCAAAATCTCCTTTATCCTCTAGTCACTTAGGTCACAGCTGTGCCATCGAGCCTGTCACATAGCGCTCAGATATCAGTGGGCCTCACACAATCCAAAAGTGTCCAGTGTCCAAAAGTGTGTGCAGAGATTCAAAATCTCCCTTATCCTCTACTCACTTTTGTCACAGCTGTGCCATCGAGCCTGTCACATAGCGCTCAGATATTCATTGGGCCTCACACAATCCAAAAGTGTCCAGTGTCCAAAAGTTTGTGCAGAGATTCAAAATCTCCCTTATCCTCTAGTCACTTAGGTCACAGCTGTGACATCGAGCCTGTCACATAGCGCTCAGATATCAGTGGGCCTCACACAATCCAAAAGTGTCCAGTGTCCAAAAGTGTGTGCAAAGATTCAAAATCTCACTTATCCTCTAGTCACTTAGGTCACAGCTATGCCATCGAGCCTGTCACATAGCGCTCAGATATCAGTGGGCCTCACACAATCCAAAAGTGTCCAGTGTCCAAATGTGTGTGCAGAGATTCAAAATCTCCCTTATCCTCTAGTCACTTAGGTCACAGCTGTGCCATCGAGCCTGTCACATAGCGCTCAGATATCAGTGGGCCTCACACAATCCAAAAGTGTCCAGTGTCCAAAAGTATGTGCAGAGATTCAAAATCTTCCTTATCCTCTAGTCACTAAGGTCACAGCTGTGCCATCGAGCCTGTCACATAGCGCTCAGATATCAGTGGGCCTCACACAATCCAAAAGTGTCCAGTGTCCAAAAGTGTGTGCAGAGATTCAAAATCTCCCTTATCCTCTAGTCACTTTTGTCACAGCTGTGCCATCGAGCCTGTCACATAGCGCTCAGATATTCATTGGGCCTCACACAATCCAAAAGTGTCCAGTGTCCAAAAGTGTGTGCAGAGATTCAAAATCTCCCTTATCCTCTAGTCACTTAGGTCACAGCTGTGCCATCGAGCCTGTCACATAGCGCTCAGATATCAGTAGGCCTCACACAATCCAAAAGTGTCCAGTGTCCAAAAGTGTGTGCAGAGATTCAAAATCTCCCTTATCCTCTAGTCACTTAGGTCACAGCTGTGCCATCGAGCCTGTCACATAGCGCTCAGATATCAGTGGGCCTCACACAATCCAAAAGTGTCCAGTGTCCAAAAGTGTGTGCAGAGATTCAAAATCTCCCTTATCCTCTAGTCACTTTTGTCACAGCTGTGCCATCGAGCCTGTCACATAGCGCTCAGATATTCATTGGGCCTCACACAAAACAAAAGTGTCCAGTGTCCAAAAGTGTGTGCAGAGATTCAAAATCTCCCTTATCCTCTAGTCACTTAGGTCACAGCTGTGCCATCGAGCCTGTCACATAGCGCTCAGATATTCATTGGGCCTCACACAATCCAAAAGTATCCAGTGTCCAAAAGTGTGTGCAGAGATTCAAAATCTCCCTTATCCTCTAGTCACTTTTGTCACAGCTGTGCCATCGAGCCTGTCACATAGCGCTCAGATATTCATTGGGCCTCACACAATCCAAAAGTGTCCAGTGTCCAAAAGTGTGTGCAGAGATTCAAAATCTCCCTTATCCTCTAGTCACTTAGGTGACAGCTGTGCCACCGAGCCTGTCACATAGCGCTCAGATATCAGCGGGCCTCACACAATCCAAAAGTGTCCAGTGTCCAAAAGTGTGTGCAGAGATTCAAAATCTCCCTTATCCTCTAGTCACTTAGGTCACAGCTGTGCCATCGAGCCTGTCACATAGCGCTCAGATATTCATTGGGCCTCACACAATCCAAAAGTGTACAAAAGTGTGTGCAGAGATTCAAAATCTCCCATATCCTCTAGTCACTTAGGTCACAGCTGTGCCATCGAGCCTATCACATAGCGCTCATATATCAGTGGGCCTCACATAATCCAGAAGTGTCCAGTGTCCAAAAGTGTGTGCAGAGATTCAAAATCTCACTTATCCTCTAGTCACTTAGGTCACAGCTGTGCCATCGAGACTGTCACATAGCGCTCAGATATCAGTGGGCCTCACACAATCCAAAAGTGTCCAGTGTCCAAAAGTGTGTGCAGAGATTCAAAATCTCCCTTATCCTCTAGTCACTTAGGTCACAGCTGTGCCATCGAGCCTGTCACATAGCGCTCAGATATCAGTGGGCCTCACACAATCCAAAAGTGTCCAGTGTCCAAAAGTGTGTGCAGAGATTCAAAATCTCACTTATCCTCTAGTCACTTAGGTCACAGCTGTGCCATCGAGCCTGTCACATAGCGCTCAGATATTCATTGGGCCTCACACAATCCAAAAGTGTCCAGTGTCCAAAAGTGTGTGCAGAGATTCAAAATCTCCCTTATCCTCTAGTCACTTAGGTCACAGCTGTGCCATCGAGCCTGTCACATAGCGCTCAGATATCAGTGGGCCTCACACAATCCAAAAGTGTCCAGTGTCCAAAAGTGTGTACAGAGATTCAAAATCTCCCTTATCCTCTAGTCACTTAGGTCACAGCTGTGCCATCGAGCCTGTCACATAGCGCTCAGATATCAGTGGGCCTCACACAATCCAAAAGTGTCCAGTGTCCAAAAGTGTGTGCAGAGATTAAAAATCTCACTTATCCTCTAGTCACTTAGGTCACAGCTGTGCCATCGAGCCTGTCACATAGCGCTCAGATATCAGTGGGGCTCACACAATCCAAAAGTATCCAGTGTCCAAAAGTGTGTGCAGAGATTCAAAATCTCACTTATCCTCTAGTCACTTAGGTCACAGCTGTGCCATCGAGCCTGCACATAGCGCTCAGATATCAGTGGGCCTCACACAATCCAAAAGTGTCCAGTGTCCAAAAGTGTGTGCAGAGATTCAAAATCTTCCTTATCCTCTAGTCACTTTTGTCACAGCTGTGCCATCGAGCCTGTCACATAGCGCTCAGATATTCATTGGGCCTCACACAATCCAAAAGTGTCCAGTGTCCAAAAGTGTGTGCAGAGATTCAAAATCTTCCTTATCCTCTAGTCACTTAGGTCACAGCTGTGCCATCGAGCCTGTCACATAGCGCTCAGATATCAGTGGGCCTCACACAATCCAAAAGTGTCCAGTGTCCAAAAGTGTGTGCAAAGATTCAAAATCTCCCTTATCCTCTAGTCACTTAGGTCACAGCTGTGCCATTGAGCCTGTCTCATAGCGCTCAGATATCAGTGGGCCTCACACAATCCAAAAGTGTCCAGTGTCCAAAAGTGTGTGCAGAGATTCAAAATCTCCCTTATCCTCTAGTCACTTAGGTCACAGCTGTGCCATCGAGCCTGTCACATAGCGCTCAGATATTCATTGGGCCTCACACAATCCAAAAGTGTCCAGTGTCCAAAAGTGTGTGCAGAGATTCAAAATCTCCCTTATCCTCTAGTCACTTTTGTCACAGCTGTGCCATCGAGCCTGTCACAAAACGCTCAGATATTCATTGGGCCTCTCACAATCCAAAAGTGTCCAGTGTCCAAAAATGTGTGCAGAGATTCAAAATCTCCCTTATCCTCTAGTCACTTAGGTCACAGCTGTGCCATCGAGCCTGTCACATAGCGCTCAGATATCAGTGGGCCTCACACAATCCAAAAGTGTCCAGTGTCCAAAAGTGTGTGCAGAGTTTCAAAATCTCACTTATCCTCTAGTCACTTAGGTCACAGCTGTGCCATCGAGCCTGTCACATAGCGCTCAGATATCAGTGGGCCTCACACAATCCAAAAGTGTCCAGTGTCCAAAAGTGTGTGCAGAGATTCAAAATCTCCCTTATCCTCTAGTCACTTTTGTCACAGCTGTGCCATCGAGCCTGTCACATAGCGCTCAGATATTCATTGGGCCTCACACAATCCAAAAGTGTCCAGTGTCCAAAAGTGTGTGCAGAGATTCAAAATCTCCCTTATGCTCTAGTCACTTAGGTCACAGCTGTGCCATCGAGCCTGTCACATAGCGCTCAGATATCAGTGGGCCTCACACAATCCAAAAGTGTCCAGTGTCCAAAAGTGTGTGCAGAGATTCAAAATCTCCCTTATCTTCTAGTCACTTAGGTCACAGCTGTGCCATCGAGCCTGTCACATCGCGCTCAGATATCAGTGGGCCTCACACAATCCAAAAGTGTCCAGTGTCCAAAAGTGTGTGCAGAGATTCAAAATCTCCCTTATAATCTAGTCACTTTTGTCACAGCTGTGCCATCGAGCCTGTCACATAGTGCTCAGTTATTCATTGGGCCTCACACAATCCAAAAGTGTCCAGTGTCCAAAAGTGTGTGCAGAGATTCAAAATCTCACTTATCCTCTAGTCACTTAGGTCACAGCTGTGCCATCGAGCCTGTCACATAGCGCTCAGATATCAGTGGGCCTCACACAATCCAAATGTGTCCAGTGTCCAAAAGTGTGTGCAGAGATTCAAAATCTCACTTATCCTCTAGTCACTTAGGTCACAGCTGTGCCATCGAGCCTGTCACATAGCGCTCAGATATCAGTGGGCCTCACACAATCCAAAAGTGTCCAGTGTCCAAAAGTGTGTGCAGAGATTCAAAATCTCACTTATCCTCTAGTCACTTAGGTCACAGCTGTGCCATCGAGCCTGTCACATAGCGCTCAGATATCAGTGTGCCTCACACAATCCAAAAGTGTCCAGTGTCCAAAAGTGTGTGCAGAGATTCAAAATCTCACTTATCCTCTAGTCACTTAGGTCACAGCTGTGCCATCGAGCCTGTCACATAGCGCTCAGATATTAGTGGGCCTCAAACAATCCAAAAGTGTCCAGTGTCCAAAAGTATGTGCAGAGATTCAAAATCTCCCTTATCCTCTAGTCACTTTTGTCACAGCTGTGCCATCGAGCCTGTCACATAGCGCTCAGATATTCATTGGGCCTCACACAATCCAAAAGTGTCCAGTGTCCAAAAGTGTGTGCAGAGATTCAAAATCTCCCTTATCCTCTAGTCACTTAGGTCACATCTGTGCCATCGAGCCTGTCACATAGAGCTCAGATATCAATGGGCCTCACACAATCCAAAAGTGTCCAGTGTCCAAAAGTGTGTGCAGAGATTCAAAATCTCCCTTATCCTCTAGTCACTTAGGTCACAGCTGTGCCATCGAGCCTGTCACATAGCGCTCAGATATCAATGGGCCTCACACAATCCAAAAGTGTCCAGTGTTCTAAAGTGTGTGCAGAGATTCAAAATCTCCCTTATCCTCTAGTCACTTTTGTCACAGCTGTGCCATCGACCTGTCATATAGCGCTCAGATATTCATTGGGCCTCACACAATCCAAAAGTGTCCAGTGTCCAAAAGTGTGTGCAGAGATTCAAAATCTCACTTATCCTCTAGTCACTTTTGTCACAGCTGTGCCATCGAGCCTGTCACATAGCGCTCAGATATTCATTGGGCCTCACACAATCCAAAAGTGTCCAGTGTCCAAAAGTGTGTGCAGAGATTCAAAATCTCCCTTATCCTCTAGTCACTTAGGTCACAGCTGTGCCATCGAGCCTGTCACATAGCGCTCAGATATTCATTGGGCCTCACACAATCCAAAAGTGTCCAGTGTCCAAAAGTGTGTGCAGAGATTCAAAATCTCACTTATCCTCTAGTCACTTTTGTCACAGCTGTGCCATCGAGCCTGTCACATAGCGCTCAGATATTCATTGGGCCTCACACAATCCAAAAGTGTCCAGTGTCCAAAAGTGTGTGCAGAGATTCAAAATCTCACTTATCCTCTAGTCACTTAGGTCACAGCTGTGCCATCGAGCCTGTCACATAGCGCTCAGATATCAGTGGGCCTCACACAATCCAAAAGTGTCCAGTGTCCAAAAGTGTGTGCAGAGATTCAAAATCTCCCTTATCCTCTAGTCACTTTTGTCACAGCTGTGCCATCGAGCCTGTCACTTAGCGCTCAGATATTCATTGGGCCTCACACAATCCAAAAGTGTCCAGTGTCCAAAAGTGTGTGCAGAGATTCAAAATCTCCCGTATCCTCTAGTCACTTTTGTCACAGCTGTGCCATCGAGCCTGTCACATAGCGCTCAGATATTCATTGGGCCTCACACAATCCAAAAGTGTCCAGTGTCCAAAAGTGTGTGCAGAGATTCAAAATCTCCCTTATCCTCTAGTCAGTTAGGTCACAGCTGTGCCATCGAGCCTGTCACATAGCGCTCAGATATCAGTGGGCCTCACACAATCCAAAAGTGTCCAGTGTCCAAAAGTGTGTGCAGAGATTCAAAATCTCACTTATCCTCTAGTCACTTAGGTTACAGCTGTGCCATCGAGCCTGTCACATAGCGCTCAGATATTCATTGGGACTCACACAATCCAAAAGTGTCCAGTGTCCAAAAGTGTGTGCAGAGATTCAAAATCTCCCTTATCCTCTAGTCACTTAGGTCACAGCTGTGCCATCGAGCCTGTCACATAGCGCTCAGATATCAGTGGGCCTCACACAATCCAAAAGTGTCCAGTGTCCAAAAGTGTGTGCAGAGATTCAAAATCTCCCTTATCCTCTAGTCACTTAGGTCACAGCTGTGCCATCGAGCCTGTCACATAGCGCTCAGATATCAGTGGGCCTCACACAATCCAAAAGTGTCCAGTGTCCAAAAGTGTGTGCAGAGATTCAAAATCTCCCTTATCCTCTAGTCACTTTTGTCACAGCTGTGCCATCGAGCCTGTCACATAGCGCTGATATACATTGGGCCTCACACAATCCAAAAGTGTCCAGTGTCCAAAAGTGTGTGCATAGATTCAAAATCTCCCTTATCCTCTAGTCACTTTTGTCAGAGCTGTGCCATCGAGCCTGTCACATAGCGCTCAGATATTCATTGGGCCTCACACAATCCAAAAGTGTCCAGTGTCCAAAAGTGTGTGCAGAGATTCAAAATCTCCTTTATCCTCTAGTCACTTAGGTCACAGCTGTGCCATCGAGCCTGTCACATAGCGCTCAGATATCAGTGGGCCTCACACAATCCAAAAGTGTCCAGTGTCCAAAAGTGTGTGCAGAGATTCAAAATCTCCCTTATCCTCTACTCACTTTTGTCACAGCTGTGCCATCGAGCCTGTCACATAGCGCTCAGATATTCATTGGGCCTCACACAATCCAAAAGTGTCCAGTGTCCAAAAGTTTGTGCAGAGATTCAAAATCTCCCTTATCCTCTAGTCACTTAGGTCACAGCTGTGCCATCGAGCCTGTCACATAGCGCTCAGATATCAGTGGGCCTCACACAATCCAAAAGTGTCCAGTGTCCAAAAGTGTGTGCAAAGATTCAAAATCTCACTTATCCTCTAGTCACTTAGGTCACAGCTATGCCATCGAGCCTGTCACATAGCGCTCAGATATCAGTGGGCCTCACACAATCCAAAAGTGTCCAGTGTCCAAAAGTGTGTGCAGAGATTCAAAATCTCACTTATCCTCTAGTCACTTAGGTCACAGCTGTGCCATCGAGCCTGTCACATAGCGCTCAGATATCAGTGGGCCTCACACAATCCAAAAGTGTCCAGTGTCCAAAAGTATGTGCAGAGATTCAAAATCTTCCTTATCCTCTAGTCACTTAGGTCACAGCTGTGCCATCGAGCCTGTCACATAGCGCTCAGATATCAGTGGGCCTCACACAATCCAAAAGTGTCCAGTGTCCAAAAATGTGTGCAGAGATTCAAAATCTCCCTTATCCTCTAGTCACTTTTGTCACAGCTGTGCCATCGAGCCTGTCACATAGCGCTCAGATATTCATTGGGCCTCACACAATCCAAAAGTGTCCAGTGTCCAAAAGTGTGTGCAGAGATTCAAAATCTCCCTTATCCTCTAGTCACTTAGGTCACAGCTGTGCCATCGAGCCTGTCACATAGCGCTCAGATATCAGTAGGCCTCACCCAATCTAAAAGTGTCCAGTGTCCAAAAGTGTGTGCAGAGATTCAAAATCTCCCTTATCCTCTAGTCACTTAGGTCACAGCTGTGCCATCGAGCCTGTCACATAGCGCTCAGATATCAGTGGGCCTCACACAATCCAAAAGTGTCCAGTGTCCAAAAGTGTGTGCAGAGATTCAAAATCTCCCTAATCCTCTAGTCACTTTTGTCACAGCTGTGCCATCGAGCCTGTCACATAGCGCTCAGATATTCATTGGGCCTCACACAAAACAAAAGTGTCCAGTGTCCAAAAGTGTGTGCAGAGATTCAAAATCTCCCTTATCCTCTAGTCACTTAGGTCACAGCTGTGCCATCGAGCCTGTCACATAGCGCTCAGATATTCATTGGGCCTCACACAATCCAAAAGTGTCCAGTGTCCAAAAGTGTGTGCAGAGATTCAAAATCTCACTTATCCTCTAGTCACTTTTGTCACAGCTGTGCCATCGAGCCTGTCACATAGCGCTCAGATATTCATTGGGCCTCACACAATCCAAAAGTGTCCAGTGTCCAAAAGTGTGTGCAGAGATTCAAAATCTCCCTTATCCTCTAGTCACTTAGGTCACAGCTGTGCCATCGAGCCTGTCACATAGCGCTCAGATATTCATTGGGCCTCACACAATCCAAAAGTGTCCAGTGTCCAAAAGTGTGTGCAGAGATTCAAAATCTCACTTATCCTCTAGTCACTTTTGTCACAGCTGTGCCATCGAGCCTGTCACATAGCGCTCAGATATTCATTGGGCCTCACACAATCCAAAAGTGTCCAGTGTCCAAAAGTGTGTGCAGAGATTCAAAATCTCACTTATCCTCTAGTCACTTAGGTCACAGCTGTGCCATCGAGCCTGTCACATAGCGCTCAGATATCAGTGGGCCTCACACAATCCAAAAGTGTCCAGTGTCCAAAAGTGTGTGCAGAGATTCAAAATCTCCCTTATCCTCTAGTCACTTTTGTCACAGCTGTGCCATCGAGCCTGTCACATAGCGCTCAGATATTCATTGGGCCTCACACAATCCAAAAGTGTCCAGTGTCCAAAAGTTTGTGCAGAGATTCAAAATCTCCCGTATCCTCTAGTCACTTTTGTCACAGCTGTGCCATCGAGCCTGTCACATAGCGCTCAGATATTCATTGGGCCTCACACAATCCAAAAGTGTCCAGTGTCCAAAAGTGTGTGCAGAGATTCAAAATCTCCCTTATCCTCTAGTCAGTTAGGTCACAGCTGTGCCATCGAGCCTGTCACATAGCGCTCAGATATCAGTGGGCCTCACACAATCCAAAAGTGTCCAGTGTCCAAAAGTGTGTGCAGAGATTCAAAATCTCACTTATCCTCTAGTCACTTAGGTTACAGCTGTGCCATCGAGCCTGTCACATAGCGCTCAGATATTCATTGGGACTCACACAATCCAAAAGTGTCCAGTGTCCAAAAGTGTGTGCAGAGATTCAAAATCTCCCTTATCCTCTAGTCACTTAGGTCACAGCTGTGCCATCGAGCCTGTCACATAGCGCTCAGATATCAGTGGGCCTCACACAATCCAAAAGTGTCCAGTGTCCAAAAGTGTGTGCAGAGATTCAAAATCTCCCTTATCCTCTAGTCACTTAGGTCACAGCTGTGCCATCGAGCCTGTCACATAGCGCTCAGATATCAGTGGGCCTCACACAATCCAAAAGTGTCCAGTGTCCAAAAGTGTGTGCAGAGATTCAAAATCTCCCTTATCCTCTAGTCACTTTTGTCACAGCTGTGCCATCGAGCCTGTCACATAGCGCTGATATACATTGGGCCTCACACAATCCAAAAGTGTCCAGTGTCCAAAAGTGTGTGCATAGATTCAAAATCTCCCTTATCCTCTAGTCACTTTTGTCAGAGCTGTGCCATCGAGCCTGTCACATAGCGCTCAGATATTCATTGGGCCTCACACAATCCAAAAGTGTCCAGTGTCCAAAAGTGTGTGCAGAGATTCAAAATCTCCTTTATCCTCTAGTCACTTAGGTCACAGCTGTGCCATCGAGCCTGTCACATAGCGCTCAGATATCAGTGGGCCTCACACAATCCAAAAGTGTCCAGTGTCCAAAAGTGTGTGCAGAGATTCAAAATCTCACTTATCCTCTAGTCACTTTTGTCACAGCTGTGCCATCGAGCCTGTCACATAGCGCTCAGATATTCATTGGGCCTCACACAATCCAAAAGTGTCCAGTGTCCAAAAGTGTGTGCAGAGATTCAAAATCTCCCTTATCCTCTAGTCACTTAGGTCACAGCTGTGCCATCGAGCCTGTCACATAGCGCTCAGATATTCATTGGGCCTCACACAAAACAAAAGTGTCCAGTGTCCAAAAGTGTGTGCAGAGATTCAAAATCTCCCTTATCCTCTAGTCACTTAGGTCACAGCTGTGCCATCGAGCCTGTCACATAGCGCTCAGATATTCATTGGGCCTCACACAATCCAAAAGTGTCCAGTGTCCAAAAGTGTGTGCAGAGATTCAAAATCTCACTTATCCTCTAGTCACTTTTGTCACAGCTGTGCCATCGAGCCTGTCACATAGCGCTCAGATATTCATTGGGCCTCACACAATCCAAAAGTGTCCAGTGTCCAAAAGTGTGTGCAGAGATTCAAAATCTCCCTTATCCTCTAGTCACTTAGGTCACAGCTGTGCCATCGAGCCTGTCACATAGCGCTCAGATATTCATTGGGCCTCACACAATCCAAAAGTGTCCAGTGTCCAAAAGTGTGTGCAGAGATTCAAAATCTCACTTATCCTCTAGTCACTTTTGTCACAGCTGTGCCATCGAGCCTGTCACATAGCGCTCAGATATTCATTGGGCCTCACACAATCCAAAAGTGTCCAGTGTCCAAAAGTGTGTGCAGAGATTCAAAATCTCACTTATCCTCTAGTCACTTAGGTCACAGCTGTGCCATCGAGCCTGTCACATAGCGCTCAGATATCAGTGGGCCTCACACAATCCAAAAGTGTCCAGTGTCCAAAAGTGTGTGCAGAGATTCAAAATCTCCCTTATCCTCTAGTCACTTTTGTCACAGCTGTGCCATCGAGCCTGTCACATAGCGCTCAGATATTCATTGGGCCTCACACAATCCAAAAGTGTCCAGTGTCCAAAAGTTTGTGCAGAGATTCAAAATCTCCCGTATCCTCTAGTCACTTTTGTCACAGCTGTGCCATCGAGCCTGTCACATAGCGCTCAGATATTCATTGGGCCTCACACAATCCAAAAGTGTCCAGTGTCCAAAAGTGTGTGCAGAGATTCAAAATCTCCCTTATCCTCTAGTCAGTTAGGTCACAGCTGTGCCATCGAGCCTGTCACATAGCGCTCAGATATCAGTGGGCCTCACACAATCCAAAAGTGTCCAGTGTCCAAAAGTGTGTGCAGAGATTCAAAATCTCACTTATCCTCTAGTCACTTAGGTTACAGCTGTGCCATCGAGCCTGTCACATAGCGCTCAGATATTCATTGGGACTCACACAATCCAAAAGTGTCCAGTGTCCAAAAGTGTGTGCAGAGATTCAAAATCTCCCTTATCCTCTAGTCACTTAGGTCACAGCTGTGCCATCGAGCCTGTCACATAGCGCTCAGATATCAGTGGGCCTCACACAATCCAAAAGTGTCCAGTGTCCAAAAGTGTGTGCAGAGATTCAAAATCTCCCTTATCCTCTAGTCACTTAGGTCACAGCTGTGCCATCGAGCCTGTCACATAGCGCTCAGATATCAGTGGGCCTCACACAATCCAAAAGTGTCCAGTGTCCAAAAGTGTGTGCAGAGATTCAAAATCTCCCTTATCCTCTAGTCACTTTTGTCACAGCTGTGCCATCGAGCCTGTCACATAGCGCTGATATACATTGGGCCTCACACAATCCAAAAGTGTCCAGTGTCCAAAAGTGTGTGCATAGATTCAAAATCTCCCTTATCCTCTAGTCACTTTTGTCAGAGCTGTGCCATCGAGCCTGTCACATAGCGCTCAGATATTCATTGGGCCTCACACAATCCAAAAGTGTCCAGTGTCCAAAAGTGTGTGCAGAGATTCAAAATCTCCTTTATCCTCTAGTCACTTAGGTCACAGCTGTGCCATCGAGCCTGTCACATAGCGCTCAGATATCAGTGGGCCTCACACAATCCAAAAGTGTCCAGTGTCCAAAAGTGTGTGCAGAGATTCAAAATCTCCCTTATCCTCTACTCACTTTTGTCACAGCTGTGCCATCGAGCCTGTCACATAGCGCTCAGATATTCATTGGGCCTCACACAATCCAAAAGTGTCCAGTGTCCAAAAGTTTGTGCAGAGATTCAAAATCTCCCTTATCCTCTAGTCACTTAGGTCACAGCTGTGCCATCGAGCCTGTCACATAGCGCTCAGATATCAGTGGGCCTCACACAATCCAAAAGTGTCCAGTGTCCAAAAGTGTGTGCAAAGATTCAAAATCTCACTTATCCTCTAGTCACTTAGGTCACAGCTATGCCATCGAGCCTGTCACATAGCGCTCAGATATCAGTGGGCCTCACACAATCCAAAAGTGTCCAGTGTCCAAAAGTGTGTGCAGAGATTCAAAATCTCACTTATCCTCTAGTCACTTAGGTCACAGCTGTGCCATCGAGCCTGTCACATAGCGCTCAGATATCAGTGGGCCTCACACAATCCAAAAGTGTCCAGTGTCCAAAAGTATGTGCAGAGATTCAAAATCTTCCTTATCCTCTAGTCACTTAGGTCACAGCTGTGCCATCGAGCCTGTCACATAGCGCTCAGATATCAGTGGGCCTCACACAATCCAAAAGTGTCCAGTGTCCAAAAATGTGTGCAGAGATTCAAAATCTCCCTTATCCTCTAGTCACTTTTGTCACAGCTGTGCCATCGAGCCTGTCACATAGCGCTCAGATATTCATTGGGCCTCACACAATCCAAAAGTGTCCAGTGTCCAAAAGTGTGTGCAGAGATTCAAAATCTCCCTTATCCTCTAGTCACTTAGGTCACAGCTGTGCCATCGAGCCTGTCACATAGCGCTCAGATATCAGTAGGCCTCACCCAATCTAAAAGTGTCCAGTGTCCAAAAGTGTGTGCAGAGATTCAAAATCTCCCTTATCCTCTAGTCACTTAGGTCACAGCTGTGCCATCGAGCCTGTCACATAGCGCTCAGATATCAGTGGGCCTCACACAATCCAAAAGTGTCCAGTGTCCAAAAGTGTGTGCAGAGATTCAAAATCTCCCTAATCCTCTAGTCACTTTTGTCACAGCTGTGCCATCGAGCCTGTCACATAGCGCTCAGATATTCATTGGGCCTCACACAAAACAAAAGTGTCCAGTGTCCAAAAGTGTGTGCAGAGATTCAAAATCTCCCTTATCCTCTAGTCACTTAGGTCACAGCTGTGCCATCGAGCCTGTCACATAGCGCTCAGATATTCATTGGGCCTCACACAATCCAAAAGTGTCCAGTGTCCAAAAGTGTGTGCAGAGATTCAAAATCTCCCTTATCCTCTAGTCACTTTTGTCACAGCTGTGCCATCGAGCCTGTCACATAGCGCTCAGATATTCATTGGGCCTCACACAATCCAAAAGTGTCCAGTGTCCAAAAGTGTGTGCAGAGATTCAAAATCTCCTTTATCCTCTAGTCACTTAGGTCACAGCTGTGCCATCGAGCCTGTCACATAGCGCTCAGATATCAGTGGGCCTCACACAATTCAAAAGTGTCCAGTGTCCAAAAGTGTGTGCAGAGATTCAAAATCTCCCTTATCCTCTACTCACTTTTGTCACAGCTGTGCCATCGAGCCTGTCACATAGCGCTCAGATATTCATTGGGCCTCACACAATCCAAAAGTGTCCAGTGTCCAAAAGTTTGTGCAGAGATTCAAAATCTCCCTTATCCTCTAGTCACTTAGGTCACAGCTGTGCCATCGAGCCTGTCACATAGCGCTCAGATATCAGTGGGCCTCACACAATCCAAAAGTGTCCAGTGTCCAAAAGTGTGTGCAAAGATTCAAAATCTCACTTATCCTCTAGTCACTTAGGTCACAGCTATGCCATCGAGCCTGTCACATAGCGCTCAGATATCAGTGGGCCTCACACAATCCAAAAGTGTCCAGTGTCCAAATGTGTGTGCAGAGATTCAAAATCTCCCTTATCCTCTAGTCACTTAGGTCACAGCTGTGCCATCGAGCCTGTCACATAGCGCTCAGATATCAGTGGGCCTCACACAATCCAAAAGTGTCCAGTGTCCAAAAGTATGTGCAGAGATTCAAAATCTTCCTTATCCTCTAGTCACTTAGGTCACAGCTGTGCCATCGAGCCTGTCACATAGCGCTCAGATATCAGTGGGCCTCACACAATCCAAAAGTGTCCAGTGTCCAAAAGTGTGTGCAGAGATTCAAAATCTCCCTTATCCTCTAGTCACTTTTGTCACAGCTGTGCCATCGAGCCTGTCACATAGCGCTCAGATATTCATTGGGCCTCACACAATCCAAAAGTGTCCAGTGTCCAAAAGTGTGTGCAGAGATTCAAAATCTCCCTTATCCTCTAGTCACTTAGGTCACAGCTGTGCCATCGAGCCTGTCACATAGCGCTCAGATATCAGTAGGCCTCACACAATCCAAAAGTGTCCAGTGTCCAAAAGTGTGTGCAGAGATTCAAAATCTCCCTTATCCTCTAGTCACTTAGGTCACAGCTGTGCCATCGAGCCTGTCACATAGCGCTCAGATATCAGTGGGCCTCACACAATCCAAAAGTGTCCAGTGTCCAAAAGTGTGTGCAGAGATTCAAAATCTCCCTTATCCTCTAGTCACTTTTGTCACAGCTGTGCCATCGAGCCTGTCACATAGCGCTCAGATATTCATTGGGCCTCACACAAAACAAAAGTGTCCAGTGTCCAAAAGTGTGTGCAGAGATTCAAAATCTCCCTTATCCTCTAGTCACTTAGGTCACAGCTGTGCCATCGAGCCTGTCACATAGCGCTCAGATATCAGTGGGCCTCACACAATCCAAAAGTGTCCAGTGTCCAAAAGTGTGTGCAGAGATTCAAAATCTCCCTTATCCTCTAGTCACTTAGGTCACAGCTGTGCCATCGAGCCTGTCACATAGCGCTCAGATATCAGTGGGCCTCACACAATCCAAAAGTGTCCAGTGTCCAAAAGTGTGTGCAGAGATTCAAAATCTCACTTATCCTCAAGTCACTTAGGTCACAGCTGTGCCATCGAGCCTGTCACATAGCGCTCAGATATCAGTGGGCCTCACACAATCCAAAAGTGTCCAGTGTCCAAAAGTGTGTGCAGAGATTCAAAATCTCCCTTATCCTCTAGTCACTTAGGTCACAGCTGTGCCATCGAGCCTGTCACATAGCGCTCAGATATTCATTGGGCCTCACACAATCCAAAAGTGTCCAGTGTCCAAAAGTGTGTGCAGAGATTCAAAATCTCCCTTATCCTCTACTCACTTTTGTCACAGCTGTGCCATCGAGCCTGTCACATAGCGCTCAGATATTCATTGGGCCTCACACAATCCAAAAGTGTCCAGTGTCCAAAAGTTTGTGCAGAGATTCAAAATCTCCCTTATCCTCTAGTCACTTAGGTCACAGCTGTGCCATCGAGCCTGTCACATAGCGCTCAGATATCAGTGGGCCTCACACAATCCAAAAGTGTCCAGTGTCCAAAAGTGTGTGCAGAGATTCAAAATCTCACTTATCCTCTAGTCACTTAGGTCACAGCTATGCCATCGAGCCTGTCACATAGCGCTCAGATATGAGTGGGCCTCACACAATCCAAAAGTGTCCAGTGTCCAAAAGTGTGTGCAGAGATTCAAAATCTCCCTTATCCTCTAGTCACTTAGGTCACAGCTGTGCCATCGAGCCTGTCACATAGCGCTCAGATATCAGTGGGCCTCACACAATCCAAAAGTGTCCAGTGTCCAAAAGTATGTGCAGAGATTCAAAATCTTCCTTATCCTCTAGTCACTTTTGTCACAGCTGTGCCATCGAGCCTGTCACATAGCGCTCAGATATTCATTGGGCCTCACACAATCCAAAAGTGTCCAGTGTCCAAAAGTGTGTGCAGAGATTCAAAATCTCCCTTATCCTCTAGTCACTTAGGTCACAGCTGTGCCATCGAGCCTGTCACATAGCGCTCAGATATCAGTAGGCCTCACACAATCCAAAAGTGTCCAGTGTCCAAAAGTGTGTGCAGAGATTCAAAATCTCCCTTATCCTCTAGTCACTTAGGTCACAGCTGTGCCATCGAGCCTGTCACATAGCGCTCAGATATCAGTGGGCCTCACACAATCCAAAAGTGTCCAGTGTCCAAAAGTGTGTGCAGTGATTCAAAATCTCCCTTATCCTCTAGTCACTTTTGTCACAGCTGTGCCATCGAGCCTGTCACATAGCGCTCAGATATTCATTGGGCCTCACACAATCCAAAAGTGTCCAGTGTCCAAAAGTGTGTGCAGAGATTCAAAATCTCCCTTATCCTCTAGTCACTTAGGTCACAGCTGTGCCATCGAGCCTGTCACATAGCGCTCAGATATCAGTGGGCCTCACAGAATCCAAAAGTGTCCAGTGTCCAAAAGTGTGTGCAGAGATTCAAAATCTCCCTTATCCTCTAGTCACTTAGGTCACAGCTGTGCCATCGAGCCTGTCACATAGCGCTCAGATATCAGTGGGCCTCACACAATCCAAAAGTGTCCAGTGTCCAAAAGTGTGTGCAGAGATTCAAAATCTCACTTATCCTCAAGTCACTTAGGTCACAGCTGTGCCATCGAGCCTGTCACATAGCGCTCAGATATCAGTGGGCCTCACACAATCCAAAAGTGTCCAGTGTCCAAAAGTGTGTGCAGAGATTCAAAATCTCCCTTATCCTCTAGTCACTTTTGTCACAGCTGTGCCATCGAGCCTGTCACATAGCGCTCAGATATTCATTGGGCCTCACACAATCCAAAAGTGTCCAGTGTCCAAAAGTGTGTGCAGAGATTCAAAATCTCACTTATCCTCTAGTCACTTAGGTCACAGCTGTGCCATCGAGCCTGTCACATAGCGCTCAGATATCAGTGGGCCTCACACAATCCAAAAGTGTCCAGTGTCCAAAAGTGTGTGCAGAGATTCAAAATCTCACTTATCCTCTAGTCACTTAGGTCACAGCTGTGCCATCGAGCCTGTCACATAGCGCTCAGATATCAGTGGGCCTCACACAATCCAAAAGTGTCCAGTGTCCAAAAGTGTGTGCAGAGATTCAAAATCTCCCATATCCTCTAGTCACTTTTGTCACAGCTGTGCCATCGAGTCTGTCACATAGCGCTCAGATTTTCATTGGGCCTCACACAATCCAAAAGTGTCCAGTGTCCAAAAGTGTGTGCAGAGATTCAAAATCTCCCTTATCCTCTAGTCACTTTTGTCACAGCTGTGCCATCGAGCCTGTCACATAGCGCTCAGATATCAGTGGGCCTCACACAATCCAAAAGTGTCCAGTGTCCAAAAGTGTGTGCAGAGATTCAAAATCTCACTTATCCTCTTGTCACTTAGGTCACAGCTGTGCCATCGAGCCTGTCACATAGCGCTCAGATATTCATTGGGCCTCACACAATCCAAAAGTGTCCAGTGTCCAAAAGTGTGTGCAGAGATTCAAAATCTCACTTATCCTCTAGTCACTTAGGTCACAGCTTTGCTGTCGAGCCTGTCACATAGCGCTCAGATATCAGTGGGCCTCACACAATCCAAAAGTGTCCAGTGTCCAAAAGTGTGTGCAGAGATTCAAAATCTCCCTAATCCTCTAGTCACTTAGGTCACAGCTGTGCCATCGAGCCTGTCTCATAGCGCTCAGATATCAGTGTGCCTCACACAATCCAAAAGTGTCCTGTGTCCAAAAGTGTGTGCAGAGATTCAAAATCTCACTTATCCTCTAGTCACTTAGGTCACAGCTGTGCCATCGAGCCTGTCACATAGCGCTCAGATATCAGTGGGCCTCACACAATCCAAAAGTGTCCAGTGTCCAAAAGTGTGTACAGAGATTCAAAATCTCCCTTATCCTCTAGTCACTTTTGTCACAGCTGTGCCATCGAGCCTGTCACATAGCGCTCAGATATTCATTGGGCCTCACACAATCCAAAAGTGTCCAGTGTCCAAAAGTGTGTGCAGAGATTCAAAATCTCACTTATCCTCTAGTCACTTAGGTCACAGCTGTGCCATCGAGCCTGTCACATAGCGCTCAGATATCAGTGGGCCTCACACAATCCAAAAGTGACCAGTGTCCAAAAGTGTGTGCAGAGATTCAAAATCTCCCTTATCCTCTAGTCACTTAGGTCACAGCTGTGCCATCGAGCCTGTCACATAGCGCTCAGATATCAGTGGGCCTCACACAATCCAAAAGTGTCCAGTGTTCAAAAGTGTGTGCAGAGATTCAAAATCTCACTTATCCTCTAGTCACTTAGGTCACAGCTGTGCCATCGAGCCTGTCACATAGCGCTCAGATATCAGTGGGCCTCACACAATCCAAAAGTGTCCAGTGTCCAAAAGTGTGTGCAGAGATTCAAAATCTCCCTTATCCTCTAGTCACTTTGGTCACAGCTGTGCCATCGAGCCTGTCACATTGCGCTCAGATATTCATTGGGCCTCACACAATCCAAAAGTGTCCAGTGTCCAAAAGTGTGTGCAGAAATTCAAAATCTCCCCTGTCCTATAGACACCTTGTACCTTGTTTTACATACTATATAGTTTGTTGGATTTTGTCTACATTTCTACCAAAAATGAGGAAGGCTGGTGGAAGAGGCCGTGGAATTGGGCGGGGGTTGGCAGCTGGTAATGATGGTGTTGGTGGTGGATCTGATGTTAGTGGCAAGAGCAAAATAGGACCGAATGCAGGAGGTGTTGAGCCTGCGTCATCGTCTGGCTACATAAGGCCTCGAACGCTTAGTTTTCTAGGAGTTGGCAAACCGCTTTTAAAGCCAGAGCATCAGGAAAAAGTTTTGTCTTACATTGCTGACTCAGCCTCCAGCTCTATCGCCTCCTCTTCTTCAGTTGTAAAAAGTAAAAGCACTGAGTCGTCATTGGAGGCTCATGTTCATGAACCACACCTTTCCTTGTGTTCTTCACCCCAACCAAGATTGAAGGATGACGCAGGCCATACTACTGATTACTCCATGGAGCTGTTTTCACATACCATGCCTGGATTATCAAGTCAAATGGTGAATTACCCAGGCCAAGATGAATCTGACATGGAGTGCACTGATGCACAGCCGCTGATGGATGATTCTGCTGGTACATTCACTCAGAGCACTACATTGTCCTCGCAGTGTACAGAGCCAGATTCTGACCCTGATGAGACTCAAGTGCCCCTTCCCGCACACTATACCACCATACACGGTGACACAGAGGAAGGTGCACATGACATAGAAGAGGAGGTGATGGATGACCCAGTTGTTGACCCAGATTGGCATCCATTGGGGGAAGAGGGTGCTGCTTCCAATAGCTCAGATGAGGAGCATCCACAGCAGACATCGACATCGCAACAGCTGTTATCTGGCAGGCCCGGAGCACTCCAAAGACAGGTTCCAAACATCAAAAGAGTTGCTGGACAGCTTGTCCAGAGGGTCAAAAGATCACAGCGTGCTAGGCCGCAAAATGTCTGCCAAAGTAGGAAGAGTGCAGTGTGGCACTTTTTTGAACAAAATCCTCATGATCAGGCCAAGGTTATCTGTAAGAAGTGCGCAAAGACCTTTAGCCGAGGGAAAAATCTGAAAAATTTGAATACCAGTTGCATGCTTAGACATTTAACCAGCATGCACTTGCAAGCGTGGACACAACACCAAACCTCAAGTGCCACATGTGCAACTGATCACAACGAAGGTAGTCAGCAACGCTACATTGTTTCCCCCACTGCAAGCCCACCGGTTAGCACAGCAGCAAATGTTGAGGTGTCGTTGCAAGGCCACAGCAGTCAGGGAATCCCACTGTTATATCAACGAAAGACTGATTCTAGGCCATCAGAAAGAACACCAACTCCATCACCATCATCAACCCTCTCTCAGTCCGCCCTGTCCACCGCTACTTCCACCATATGCAGCTCTCAAGTCCAGCTCACCCTCCCAGACACTATGAGTAGGTCAAGAAAGTACTCAGTCTCTCATCCGCGTACACTGGGTTTGAACGCCCACATTGCCAAACTAATCTCGTTTGAGATGATGCCCTTTCGGTTGGTGGAAAGCACAGCTTTCAGCGAACTCATGGCCTATGCAGTACCACGCTATGACCTACCCAGTCGCCACTTCTTCTCTCGCAAAGCCATCCCAGCCCTCCACCATCATGTGAAAGACCACATTGTCCATGCACTCAAGCAGTCAGTGAGCGGAAAGGTGCACCTCACAACTGATGCATGGTCCAGTCGGCATGGCCAGGGCCGTTACGTGTCCATCACTGCGCACTGGGTTAATGTGGTGGATGCAGGGTCCACAGGGGACAGCGGTGGTGGGACAGTGCTGCCTAGCCCACGGTATAGGAAACAGTTGGCTGTAGGCGTTCGACCCTCCTCCTCCTCCAGAAGCGAAAGCTCGTCCACAGAGCGCAGTCGTACGAGCACTCCATCTGCAGCTGCCACTGTTGCACACGATGTGTCCCCCTATCGAGCAGCTAGTGGAAAGCGTCAGCAGGCTGTGTTGCAGATGATGTGTTTGGGCGACAGACATACCGCCGAGGTGCTGGCCGAGTACTTTCAGCGACAAACTGAGTCATGGCTGGGCAGTGTACATCTTGAGGCAGGCAAGGTAGTTAGTGATAACGGCCGTAATTTTGTGGCAGCCATAGCCCTTTCAAAACTCAGCCACATACCTTGCTTGGCTCACACCTTGAACCTGGTGGTGCAGTGTTTCCTCAAAAATTATCCGGAGTTAACAGCCCTGCTCCAGAAGGTGCGAAGACTGTGCGCGCACATCCGCTGGTCGCCTGTACACTCTGTTCGTATGCAGAAGCTGCAGCGATTGCTCCACCTTCCCAACCACCGCCTCATTATCGACATTGCAACAAGGTGGAACTCCACCCTGCACATGGTGGAGCGGCTGTGCGAGCAGAGGCAGGCCATAATGCATTTGTGGGAGGATCCACGGCCAGGCACTTTGAGAGCAGACATGGAGTTGACAGGTGTGCAGTGGTCGAAGCTGAAAGACCTCTGTAAAGTCCTTCAGTGTTTTGAGGAATGCACACGGCTGGTAAGCGCAGACGACGCCATCCTAAGCATGAGCATCCCACTTATGCGTCTGCTCATGCAAACTTTGACGCACCTTAAGGAGCAGGCGTCTGCAGCCAATGTTGATGAGGAGGAAGAGGAGGAGGGAATCCTTGATGACATTCAGCCATTGTCTGCTCAGGGACCTCTCCTGGACGAGGTGGAGGAAGAAGAGGAGGAGGAGGATGATGATGGGGATGATTACTTAGGGGAGGAGGATGCATCTCGTGGGGCAAGTGAAAATGTTGGCGTGGCAAGGTCTGGTACAGGGTTTGTGCGTGACTGGAGGGATGTGGATTTGCCAGAAAGTGCTCCTCCAACCAGCACTCGCAGTGCATCATTGACACCGGGAACATTGGCCCACATGTCAGATTATGCCTTGCGGATCCTAAAAAGGGACCCCCGCATTGCCAAAATGATGAACGATGACGACTACTGGTTGGCCAGCATCCTGGATCCACGCTATAAAGGCAAATTACAAAACATCATGCCACAGGAGAACCTTGACCTAATATTGGCTAATAAACAAGCAACTCTGGTAAATCGGTTGCTTGAGGCATTCCCAGCACACAGCAGCGGTGATGGTTCTCACACGAGCCGTACGGGCCGGGGGCAGCTTGGCAGAGGTGTTCGTGGTGCACACAGCAGAAGTGGCGTTGGAGACAGGGGTTTCATGACAATGTTGTGGACTGATTTTTCAAGTACCGCTCACACAACTGGTAATACAGCATCGATGGAAAGTGACAGGAGACAGCAGTTGTCAACTATGGTTACAAACTACTTTTCCTCCCATATCGATGTTCTCCCACACAGGTCATTCCCCTTTGACTATTGGGCCGCTAAACTGGACACCTGGCCTGAATTGGCCCAATATGCCTTACAGGAGCTCGCTTGCCCAGCTGCAAGTGTGCTATCGGAAAGAGTCTTCAGTGCAGCTGGATCAATCCTGACAGAAAAAAGGACCCGTCTGTCAACCCAAAATGTGGATGATCTAACCTTCATTAAAATGAACCATGCATGGGTTTCCAAGGATTTTGTCCCACCTTCCCCTGATGACACATAGGGTGACAGAAAAATGGCTTGCTTTGGTCCACCTCTTCCTGGGACTTCACCTATTTCGCCTTTTGCATCAGCTGAATGTCCAAAATCAACATATGCCACTTTGTAAAACTCCCTAACTGTGCTGCCTCCCCCCCATGGCCGGGGTTACCACCTAGCGCACGACACCGTGCGAGTGCCGTTGCCCTGGACAGGTGGGTAGGCCGACTCTTGGCACGGGCACTGGCACAGGGTCCCTCATAGTGCAATCAAGTGTCTCTGACGGTGGTGGTGCACACCCGCCGTCAGACACACCGCTGTACTATGAGGGGCCCAGTGCCATTACCGACGCCCACGAGTGGGCCCCCCTTGCTTGGGCAGGGCCCCAGCATTTGCAATCTTTACCTCTCCCTGCTCCTCCGCTGTGTAATCTGGGCCGTCAAATCCATACTGTGCCTGACACCGTCTGAGCCTGCCTCCTGATGTATAGACATATATTTTGAATGTGTACGCTATCCATACATGTTATCCGGGGATACGGTACCCTTTCTAACCTTTGTGCAATCACGTGCAATCCATACTGGGCCTAACACCATCTGAGCCTGCCTCCTGAGACATATATTTTGAATGTGTACGCTATCCATACATGTTATCCGGGGAAACGGTACCCTTTCTAACCTTTGTGCAATCACGTGCAATCCATACTGGGCCTAACACCGTCTGAGCCTGCCTCCTGAGACATATATTTTGAATGTGTACGCTATCCATACATGTTATCCGGGGATACGGCACCCTTTCTAACCTTTGTGCAATCACGTGCAATCCATATTGGGCCTAACACCGTCTGAGCCTGCCTCCTGAGACATATATTCTGAATTTGTACGCTATCCATACATGTTATCCGGGGAAACGGTACCCTTTCTAACCTTTGTGCAATCACGTGCAATCCATACTGGGCCTAACACCGTCTGAGCCTGCCTCCTGAGACATATATTTTGAATGTGTACGCTATCCATACATGTTATCTGGGGATACGGTACCCTTTCTAACCTTTGTGCAATCACGTGCAATCCATACTGGGCCTAACACCGTCTGAGCCTGCCTCCTGAGACATATATTTTGAATGTGTACGCTATCCATACATGTTATCCGGGGATACGGTACCCTTTCTAACCTTTGTGCAATCACGTGCAATCCATACTGGGCCTAACACCGTCTGAGCCTGCCTCCTGATGTATAGACATATATTTTGAATGTGTACGCTATCCATACATGTTATCTGGGGATACGGTACCCTTTCTCACCTTTGTGCAATCACGTGCAATCCATACTGGGTGTGAGAATGGCTGGCGAGCTGTTAAGCAAGCTACAGCACCTGTGGTTTGCACACGTAAGTTTTTCATTTTTTCAGGAATGACGGTTAGGCCTAATTCCGGAACTGCAGTTGACCTGCACTTACTGGGAAATCATTGTTTGCGGGTAATAATTGTAATCAGTGATCCCCATCACTAACGTTGTTCAGCGGGTTATCTGCACCTGTAAGCGACAAACGCTGGCCTTTTCAGTGTAGCGCACATGCAGCCACGGACATGTAAGGGCATGACACACCAGTTATTGGCCAATCTCATGTGCCAGAGCCTCACGTGTCCCTCTAGTAAGCCGGACTCGGACCGCGGGGCATGACGGAGTCTCGTTCGTTAACGGAATTAAGCTTGCAATGTGTGCATCTGTTCTGTAGCTGGCATGGTTGAGGTTTCCCAGGTGGAGTCGAATTTAACCATAGGCTCCACTCCTGGTGGTGCCCTTCTGGACATTCCTTTAAGGTTCAGCTTTGCAACCATACTGCCCACGTAAAACAAACACTTTGCCTTCATGAACGCTGTTTGGAGGGTCATGACTCGTGGGAATAACGCCGCCCAATCAGTTAACCTGCTAGAGAGATCGTTCTTTGCTCCCAAGCATGACATCACACTCCCTAGGAAGAAGGTAATGCCACTGTGGCGACCGTACTCCTGGGGGCGACACAAGTGCACTGATGCCCAGCCACTGCTCGATGAATCTGCTGGTACATTGACCCAGACCACTACATTCCCCTCACACGCTACATGGCCTGAATCTGACCCTGATGAAACTCAGGTTACCCTTCCCATACACAGTTCCATATTACACGGTGACAAAGAGGAAGCTGCAGATGAAAGTGCAGGTTCGGCCCACCCGCCGTCAGACACACCACCGTACTATCAGGGGCCCTGTGCCAGTGCTGTCGCCAACGAGTGGGCCCCCCTGCTTGCTCAGGATCACAGCACTTGCAAGGTTGAAATACTGTGCAGTGAGATGGAAGATGGGGACGACGAGGAGTCCAGACTAGTACATGGATTCCATAGCGAGGAGACTTATTTCATTGTTTTCAATGTTGGGACAGCAATTTTTGGGGAGCACTATACTCTGGAGAATGATAGATGGGGCCCACCATACACTGGAACATTCCAAAGGTGGACATCAGACACTGGAGCAGCATTTACAGGGCCCATTATACACTAGAGCATTAGAAATGGGGCCCATTAAGTTTGGAGCATTATTTGGGCCCATAAGACAGTGGAGCTTCATCCATGGGGACCAACATATACTGTAGCATTATGTGGAGCTCATCATATACTGTTTCAAACATTATATGGGACCAATGATTCTGTATGGAGAAATAGATGGGCCTCGTCATGAGATGTAAAAAGTGAAGTATTTTTCATTGTACTATACCGCTATTTCTCTGCCGTATCGGAGCATGATGAGTTGTGGTATGTGTTAAAGGGGCGCTCTTTCGCCCAGGGCATATGAAAACCTGGAGCTAGCCCTCCCCCCCCACAACTTTAGCCAAATAACCCCCATTTTTCAGTGCGTAACTTGTATTATGAAGTTAATTAAGGTTGACAAGCTTAAGTAAGAAGAATTGATGCTTTTGGCATTCAAATGGGCACTGTAGGTGTGTTTCCTGTCCTCCTCTCACTGCCGACTTTTATTCCCCATTGACTTACATTGGGTTTCGTGTTTCGGGACGACCCCGACTTTTCCCTATAATCGGACGATCTTGCTCGACCCGACTTTTGGAAAAGTCGAGTTTCACGAAACGAAACGCGACCCTAAAAAACCAAAAGTCGCTCAACTCTACCAATGACCTAAATATTAACCTCATTTGGAAATATAGTAAGATTAAGATGGAATTTCTGGATATCTTGATCTCTAAGGGACTGGATGGCGTGGTGACCATTGATATATACCGCAAAATTACAGCGACTATTGCGTTATTGCACGCAGAGTCATCCCATCCACCTCAATTAATACGGTCAATACTAATAGGGCAATTTTTAGGACCCAGCGCATCTGCTCTGATACTCACATATATCTATACTGGCCCCCAAGCTCACCCACCCACATCCTTGACCATTTCTCTGCCTAGCTGCCACACTTCATGTCCTCAGAACTCCCAACCCTTATCCTGGGAGACTTCAACATCACCATTAATAGCCTAACTTCCACATCTGCATCCCAGCTTCTATCACTAACCACTTCTCTCGACCTCTCAGAGCTCTCAACCTTTGAAACACACAAATACGGTAACACCCTTGACCAGCTCTATTCAATCTCCTACCTTGATAACTCACCGCTTCCCCTCTCTGACCACAACATTCTCTTCTTCATGCTTCCAAATCCTCACCCACCCCATCACACTCCTACCTACCGCACAATCAGATATCTACAAACCATGAACCCTCATACACTTTCAGATTCCCTACACTCATCACTGTCCCCAATTTCCTCTTTTTCCTGTCCTGATCTGGCTATTCACCACTGCAATGACACTCTCATAAACACCCTTGACCAAGTAGCTCCCCTCACCCTCAGACCTCCATGCACAGAGTAAAACAGCCTTGGCTCACATCGCAAACTCGATTTCTCCAGCGATGCTCTAGGAGTGCTGAACACTTATGGAGGAAAACTCACACATCAGAAGACTTCATCCACTTCAAATTTATGTTAAGAACCTATAACTCTGCCCTTTGCCTTGACAAACAGACCTACTTCACCACCCTGATCTCACTATCCAACAACCCCAAGAAACTTTTTGACACCTTTCACTCCCTCCTCAGGGTGAAAGCACAAGCCCCTATCACAGACATTTGTGCAGATGACCTGGCCTCCCACTTTATAAAGAAAATAGATAATATCCATCAGGAAATCCGCTCCCAGCCACCAGGTACCATTGACTCCCATCCCTCCCTACATTTCCCCTGGCTCACTCTCCACATCCCATTACAGAAGAAGTCTCCAGGCTCCTCTCTTCTTCTCGTCCAACTACATGCACTACTGACCCCATTCCCACATCTCCTCCAGTCTCTCTATCCAGTCATCACAACTCACCTAACTACAATCTTTAATCTCTTCATCTCCTCGGGCACTTCCCCTCCTCCTTCAAACACTGTATCATTACTCCATTATTAAAGAAACCACTTGATGAAGATAGTGTTATGCTACTGAAAAGCATTGTGGAGATCCAAGGGTTAAGAAAGGTTTGTTAACCAGATTGCTGTCCTTATAATTATCCCTTATTTCAGCGCTCCACAGACCGATACAACTTTTTCTCCTTCATTTTCCCTCGCAATATCACTTAACATTTTGGCTGACACTGCAAGCCACTTATTCTAAAACTATAAGAAAAAAAAGCAGCCATTATAATTTAGTAATAACAGGTTTACTGAATGTGAAGTCTCGCTTTGACTATTCTATTGTAGTGAGAACCAAACTGCAATATGTCCCTCAGCATACTAAACATTTGTCCTACACTGCTGTAGAAGAGTCAGCTTTGTACATGCTTCACTTAAACATAAGATGATGTGACCTAATACTGTAGTTTGTAGTTTTGCAATTGGGTCTTTAGTATATATTGTGTGTGCTAAAATGGCAAAAAGTGCTTGTGCTCCAGAAATAACAGCTGAAAAGGTCTTTTACATTTCTTAAAAATTGTGTTTGTGTGCAGACTTCTGAATGAGATCACAGAATACTGTCATTCTCTCTTTGATGTTCACATTAATAATGGAAAATCAAGCTCCAGTTAACTAAAGGATCACAGACATACCGGAATAACTGGGAGGATATTTCCCACTAAATCACCTTACTCAAAACAACAATTGTAAGACCAGAATGATTTTCTACCTCTAACCTCAGGGAATAAAATTGCTAGGCATGTTGTTAAATTGCTACAAAGAAAATGCAGCTTCTTTTATATTTCTCCTAAAAATAAATTCTTTAGCAATGCCACGAGCATTAGATTTTACTCGTACTTTGCTCTTTAAGATTCTTCAAAGTTGTCATTTTGATGATGATGATAACGTAGTAGGCAGTTATGTTTTTTTGTTTTTTTTTACCTTTTCTATGTTGTCTTGTCTAGAATTCTACAGACAAAGAAGCTTTCAGGAGTTTTTTTAGGTTCACTACATTCATAGACTATCTACCAATTTCTGGAGGCACAGGAGGTGAATAATACTGAGATAACAGTAATATAATTCAAAGTGGCATTTTGTGATGAATTTGGAGAAACCATTTGTTATTTTAGTAGTGTTGAACTTTATAAATTGTTCTTGCTTGATTAGTTTATCTCAAACAGCAAAAAGTTTGAAAATGTTGCATAAACCTCATTTGTAAAGGGGGTTGAATAATATTGAATGCAACTGTACCTTATGAAGATATTTTGTTGTGTCTTAAAAAAGAGATGATATAATAATGTTAGTAAAAGAAAATTCTACCTTCTCAAGGCTGGTTTGTAGAAGAATTTTGTATATAGAGTGCATTTCTAGGATAATTTATTAAGTATATGGACAGCTTAGATGTTCAACAGTCAAGTGGACCCAATGTTGTGCTTCAATAGATAACAATTTTCCTACAGTGGCCACTGCATGGGGAAATTAAGTACTATGTCTATTTATTCACCTTCCCAGGAAAACAATGTCTTAGTCAATATTAATAAATATAATATCACGGATCCATAGACACATAATGCAGGGCTCCTGGAGAACCCACAATCTATGTGTCACAATCCATTTTTGGATCTGTGCCAGTTTGGGCTGCTCACATTTAAACTTTTTTCCTTTCTGGCCATCGGGGGTTAAATTCAGTTTTTCCCCCTGGTGGCCGCTGGTGTTACAACATGTTTAGTTAGTCTGCTGGTGGTGACCACTCCCACCTTCCTATATAAGGTCACCTGAGGCATCAGCTGGTGTTGGTGATACACTTCCTTTAAGATATCAACAGTAGTGAAGACAAGAGCTGGCTGAATGCAGTGGTGCTTCAGCTGAATGTTGATCTGGTGCCTTACTCTGCTGTTCGGTGCATTTCAGCAGAGAAAGCTAAGTGTTGTTTGTCTTACCTTGGTGTTATATTAGTGCAGTGGTGGGACCAGTGTACGCACTTGCCAATTCGCTATAGAGGGATAGGTGCAGGGCAAGTGAGGCCTAAGGTATCCTGCTTGGGGACAGGTTGCAAGAACCAGTATAGGGAAATCAGGGAGATCAGGGAACATCCTTAGGAGAGTGCAGGAGGTGTCCCTTTCCCTGTTCTCTTTAGCAGGGCCCACCATTGTAATTGTTTCCCCAGTGTCCCCTTGTCCAGTTGTTTGGTGACCGACCGATCGTCGGGTCATGCCACGCAGGGCCAGTCACATATCGTGATACTATGTCTATAGAATGCAATGATACTGTTCCCTTGGGCTATGTGTGTATGACTGTGTCTGTGTGTGTCTTAGTGGTTATTGGAGTATTATAGACTTCAGATGGGGTATTAACAGTTTGGGTACAGAAAAGAGATGAGCCCAAGTTGAACATTACTATCAAGGTCCGTGAGCCTTTACCCATGATACAACTTCCAAGGGTAAAATAAAATCGGTGCTGTATGCCCCAAGCCTATAAGTTGTTTTCCTCTTGCCGTTTCCTTTCCCATCTTACAGTTTTGCATACATTGATGAGAGACTGCAGCTGCATCCCCCTCCTCTTCCATCTCTATGTCTAATTTTTACTGAATTGCTTTAGATAGATTTGATGATGACTGAAGAGGTTACAAAATATTTTCAAAAAACCTGCAGAAGTGGAACAGGAGATTATAGGTTGCAGAAAGATGAGGAAGGTATCACTTAATTTTTTTTCAACAAAAGTTACATGGACCAAAAGTTAAAGTTGTATGGAAAAATAATCTAATTTAACATGCATCCCCCCAACTTTTCAGAAGAGAAAGAAAGATATATTATACTGCATGCGTAGAGCACTTAAAAAAAAAAGTGACCATGCCCCTATCCACATCTGTATACCATTTTTTCTATACTGGAAGGAAGTGATGTCAGATAAGGAATGGTGGCAGTGAAAGACATGCAGCAGACTCCCTGAGACAGCACGGTTTAGATCCAAATCTGTCACATTCTGACTGTATTCAGGACAGTTGAAACCTATGGATTTACTTTTCATGAATTCATTCATAGTTGCAGCAGCCATAACTTTTTCATTTTTAATAACCTTCACTATAGGAGGTGGTACCTTGTTTGCAAGTAGAGCAAGTTTTTTTTACATGCCATTTTGCCAAACATCTGTAAAATCGTGTTCACATATACCATAAATGCTGCATTTTTTCTGTCGCTTTTCATCTGTACATTTTCTGCACCAAATTATACAATATTTTCAAGCTATTACAATTTTTATGTGTTTTTATTGCTGTAGATTTTAAGCAGCATTTTTCGTGTGTTTCTTTTATATTACAGAAAAACGTTGATTACTCTAAACAGAGCAAGTGAACTTTTTTTAATTAATTTTTTTTTAGGTTCCCCACCCTATTGGAGTCTATAGAGAAAAAAGCACCAAGACCAAACAGTTCAACAACGTATTTAGACAGATGCACAGTGGATAGGAGTTTTCATGGACACCTATCGACTTGAACTGACACTTAAATGTAGCAGGGTTTTTTTTTACAAAGAAAAATCAATAAAAAAACTGCATTTATGCTATGTCATAGAATCATAGAATCGTAGAGTTGGAAGGGACCTCCTGGGCCATCTGGTCCAACCCCCTGCTCAAAGCAGGATTCGCTAAATCATCCCAGTCAGATGTCTGTCCAGCCTCTGTTTGAAGACTTCCATTGAAGGAGAACTCACCACTTCTCGTGGCAGCCTGTTCCACTCATTGATCACTCTAACTGTCAAAAAGTTTTTTCTAATATCTAATCTGTGTCTCCTCCCATTCAGTTTCATCCCATTGCTTCTAGTCTTTCCTTGTGCAAATGAGAATAAAGTTGATCCTTCTACAATGTGACAGCCCTTGAGATATTTGTAGACAGCTATTAAGTCTCCTCTCAGTCTTCTCTTTTGCAAACTAAACATTCCCAAATCCTGCAACCTTTCCTCATAAGACAGGGTTTGCAGACCGGTCACCCAGTGTCACTATGGGTTAACTGTCAAAGCAATGTCAATATGATTTCATGAAAATTAATGAACTATCTAAAGATACTTTTGAATTGCACAGTTTTAGTTGTTTTAAAAGCTTTTATGAGGAGTCTAAAAAAAAGTTTGAAGTTTTTTGTGATTTTAGTGCAGATTCATTTGTTCAAATAAAGGGGAAAAGGCATAAAGAAACAGCAAAAAACAATACAGAAGACTGTGATTGTGCAGTGTGCTAGTGACACGAAGAATATGCAACATTCACAAGGAACTGTTATTACATATAAAAGCAGAAACAGGAGATGCAGCAACCATTTTGCAGTGAATCTGGATAGTTAGAGAACAACATAAAATTCTAAGTTTTCACAAACGAATAGAAAGAAAAACAAATTCTACAAAAGCAGTAAATATCGGTTGCCATCTGTTTACCTATGGTCATATACAGTGGGGAAAAAAAGTATTTAGTCAGTCAGCAATAGTGCAAGTTCCACCACTTAAAAAGATGAGAGGCGTCTGTAATTTATATCATAGGTAGACCTCAACTATGGGAGACAAACTGAGAAAAAAAAATCCAGAAAATCACATTGTCTGTTTTTTTTTCATTTTATTTGCATATTATGGTGGAAAATAAGTATTTGGTCAGAAACAAAATTTCATCTCAATACTTTGTGATATATCCTTTGTTGGCAATGACAGAGGTCAAACGTTTTCTGTAAGTCTTCACAAGGTTGCCACACACTGTTGTTGGTATGTTGGCCCATTCCTCCATGCAGATCTCCTCTAGAGCAGTGATGTTTTTGGCTTTTCGCTTGGCAACACGGACTTTCAACTCCCTCCAAAGGTTTTCTATAGGGTTGAGATCTGGAGACTGGCTAGGCCACTCCAGGACCTTGAAATGCTTCTTACGAAGCCACTCCTTCGTTGCCCTGGCAGTGTGCTTTGGATCATTGTCATGTTGAAAGACCCAGCCACGTTTCATCTTCAATGCCCTTGCTGATGGAAGGAGGTTTGCACTCAAAATCTCACGATACATGGCCCCATTCATTCTTTCATGTACCCGGATCAGTCGTCCTGGCCCCTTTGCAGAGAAACAGCCCCAAAGCATGATGTTTCCACCACCATGCTTTACAGTAGGCATGGTGTTTGATGGATGCAACTCAGTATTCTTTTTCCTCCAAACACGACAAGTTGTGTTTCTACCAAACAGTTCCAGTTTGGTTTCATCAGACCTTAGGACATTTTCCCAAAACTCCTCTGGATCATCCAAATGCTCTCTAGCAAACTTCAGACGGGCCCGGACATGTACAGGCTTAAGCAGTGTGACACGTCTGGCACTGCAGGATCTGAGTCCATGGTGGCGTAGTGTGTTACTTATGGTAGGCCTTGTTACATTGGTCCCAGCTCTCTGCAGTTCATTCACTAGGTCCCCCCACGTGGTTCTGGGATTTTTGCTCACCGTTCTTGTGATCATTCTGACCCCACGGGGTGGGATTTTGCGTGGAGCTCAAGATCGAGGGAGATTATCAGTGGTCTTGTATGTCTTCCATTTTCTAATTATTGCTCCCACAGTTGATTTCTTCACTCCAAGCTGGTTGGCTATTGCAGATTCAGTCTTCCCAGCCTGGTGCAGGGCTACAATTTTGTTTCTGGTGTCCTTTGACAGCTCTTTGGTCTTCACCATAGTGGAGTTTGGAGTCAGACTGTTTGAGGGTGTGCACAGGTGTCTTTTTATACTGATAACAAGTTTAAACAGGTGCCATTACTACAGGTAATGAGTGGAGGAAAGAGGAGACTCTTAAAGAAGAAGTTACAGGTCTGTGAGAGCCAGAAATCTTGATTGCTTGTTTCTGACCAAATACGTATTTTCCACCATAATATGCAAATAAAATGAAAAAAAAACAGACAATGTGATTTTCTGGATTTTTTTTTCTCAGTTTGTCTCCCATAGTTGAGGTCTACCTATGATGTAAATTACAGACGCCTCTCATCTTTTTAAGTGGTGGAACTTGCACTATTGCTGACTGACTAAATACTTTTTTTCCCCACTGTATGTTAAGGTCACATTGACATTGCAAAGTCTGTGATTGCGTTAAAGAACGTTGAGAGGGGTTGCATACAGTTCTATGTCATCTCAGAATGTTACAGCTACTCTAATTGCCTGAAAAGATGTGTGTAATTAAAATCTAATTATTTGGAAAACTCAGCTAAGTTGGCAAATTTAAATATCAAGAAATTTGGTCATCTTTAAATTGAAATAATAATAATAAAAAATACTCCCAATGGTGTCCTTATCTTTTCACAAATTGATCTTTCCATTATTTCTTTAACCCCTTTACCCCCAAGGGTGGTTTGCATGTTAATGACCAGGCCAATTTTTACAATTCTAACCATTGTCCCTTTATGAAGTAATAACTCTGGAAAGCTTCCATGGATCCCACTGATTCTGACATTATTTTCTCGTGACATATTGTATGTCATGATAGTGGCAAAATTTCTTTGATATGACTTGCGTCTATTTGTGGAAAAAAAACAGAAATTTGGTGAAAATTTTGAAAAATTTTGCAATTTTCCAACTTTGAATTTTCATGCCCTTAAAACGGAGAAATATGTCACACAAAATAGTTAATAAATAACATTTCCAACATGTCTCCTTTATATCAGCACAATTTTTAAACCAATTTTTTTTTGTTAGGAAGTTATAAGGGTTAAAAGTTGACCAGCGATTTCTCATTTTTACAACACCATTTTTTTAGAGACCACCTCACATTTGAAGTCACTTTGAGGGGTTTATATGGAGAAAATACCCCAAAGTTACACCATTCTAAAAACTGCACCTTCAAAGGTGCTCTAAACCACATTCAAGATGCTTATTAAGCCTTCAGGCGCTTCACAGGAATTTTTGGAATGTTTAAAAAAATGAACATTTAACATTTTTTCACAAAAAATTTACTTCAAATCCAATTTGTTTTATTTTGCCAAGGGTAAAAGGAGAAATTGGATCCCAAAAGTTGCTGTACAATTTGTCCTGAGTACACTGATCCCCAATATATGCAGGTAAACCACTGTTTGGGCGCATGGCAGAGCTCGGAAGGGAAGGAGCACCGTTTGAATTTTTCAGTGCAGAATTGGCTGGAATTGAGATCAGACGCATGTCTTATTTGGAGAGCCCCAGATGTGCCTACACAGGAGAAACCCCCCAATTCTAACTCCAACCCTAACCCAACACACCCCTAACCCTAATCTCAACCCTAGCCATAAACCTAACCACAAACCTAACCCTAACACCCCTCAATCTAATCCCAAACCTAAACCTAATCCCAACCCTAAAACTAACTTTAGCCTCAACCCTAACCCTAATTTTAGCCCCAACCCTAACTTTAGCCCCAACCATAACCCTAACTTTAGCCCCAGTCCTAAACCTAACTTTAGCCCCAGCTGTAACCCTAACTTTAGCCCCAACCCTAACCCCAACCCCAACCTTAACCCTAACCCCAACCCTAATGGGAAAATGGAAATAAATCCTTTTTTTATTTTATTATTTTTCCCTAGCTAAGGGGATGATAAAGGGGTTTGATTAACTATAGTGGGTTTATATAGCAGGTTTTTATGTTTGGCAGCTGTCAAACACTTAAAGACGCTTTTTATTGTAAAAAGTAGTTTTTGCATCATCACATTTTGAGAGCTACAATTTTTCCATAGTTTGGCCCATAGAATCATGTGAAGTTGCGTTTTTGTGGGACGGGTTGACGTTTTTATTGGTACCATTTTTGGGCACATGACATTTTTTGATCACTTTTTATTCGGATTTTTGGGCGGTAGAATGAACAAAAACCAGCAGTTCATGAATTTCATTTGGAGGAGCATTTATACAGTTCCGCAAGTGGTAAAATTAACAAAGCTGTTTTATTCTTCTGGTTAGTATTATATCATTTTTTTAATGTTTTGGCGCATTTATACAATAAAATCTATTTTATAGAAAAAATAATTTTTTTTGTATTGCTTTATTCTGAGAGCTATAGCTTTTTTATTTTTTTGATGATGGAGCTATATGGCAGCTTGGTTTTGTGACACAAGATGTCATTTTCAGTGATACCACGTTAATTTATATCTGTCTTTTTGATTGCATGTTATTCCACTTTTTGTTCGGCGGTATGAGGATAAAGCATTGTTTTTTTTGCCCTTATTTTAATGGTGTTCACTAAAGGGGCTAACAAGTGGGACAGTTTTATAGGTCGGGTCGATACAGACTTGGCAAGACTAAATATGTGTACTTTCATTTTTATTTTTTTTTATATTTTTACAATTATTTTTTTTAATTATTTCATTCTAACTTTTACACTGTGTCCCACTATGGGACACTCATTTTGTGTAGACTGATCGCTTATATGGCATGCCATATAAGCTGTCAGCGCTGCACTCTGTGCACACTGACCTCAGAGACTTCCTGACCTGCAGTGTGCATGACAGGAAGTCTCTGAGCTCTGGTATCCCGGATGTCATCATGTTGACATCGGGTCACCATGTGAGTGATCGGGACCCCGCATCATGCCACGGGGTCTCCGATCCAAGGGCAGAGGGTCTGCCTCATGTTTGATCGCAGTGTTCCGGGGGTTAAAGTGCCGAGCGCATCCGTGGCCACTCCTGACACTTAGTGCCAGGTGTCAGCTGTTAGAATCAGCTGACACCCAGCTGCGCTCCCCCCCGTGTGCGCGGCTGATCAAGTATGACATAATATCTCATTTATGAGCATTAAAGCCCAGGGCAAATGGACGGAATAGTACATCAAAGGTTAGAAAGGGGTTAAAAGGGTTTAGACGAATTATCTCATTTTTGGACTTACATATGATTTTTCTGAATATGCTGTAATCCCATCTTTTTTCGTCATTTTAGATGTTCCAAAGTGTGTTATTATCTATGAACCTTATACCACTGAAAAACCTCTCATTCAAGTGTTAGATCTAAGATCCAGAACTGTGTTGCTATAGCATCATCTAACGTTTTGCTAAACTCAAAATGATTCTGAGTTACAGGAGGTCATGTACTTGTTGCAGAGTTAATCTTCTCAATGTGTTCAAGATTGAGAAATCCTTGGTTATCTTCATGAAAACCTGCTTGCTTTTGAAGATCTTTTTCAAGCAACTACAATCTGTTTCTCTGGATAATAGTCTGAAAAGAGACTTGTTGTTTTGGTTCATAAGACTACTGAAACTGAACCACAAAACTCTAACAAACACATCAAAACATAAAGTTTCAGTGAATACAGATCAGTACATTACATATGGTCATATTTGAATCATTCTTTGTACTACAGAAGGATTTAAAACACTCTTGAAAAGGACTGGTTTCAGCGACAGGCAAACCTGGGCAGATGCCACGACACACCTTTAATATGTGGTAGCTCATAATGATTTGGGTAAATTTTTAGTATGCTTGTCTTGCCAAGAATAGAATTTGACTCTCCAAGGGTCACGTATACTCAGAGTCCAAGGGTCCACATATCCTCAGAATCACTTTAGGTATATAAAAAAATTATTATATTTACAGTGTGTATCTGTCAGGCCCCAGACGAAGTATAGGGGAAACGTTGTAGGGTGTGGAGAAGATATAGCACCTGCTTTTTCCTTTGGTGGTCTTTAAGATCTAAGTAATACAGTGGAGGAAATAAGTATTTGATCCATTGCTGATTTTGTAAGTTTGCCCACTGACAAAGACATCAACAGTCTAAAATTTTAAGTGTAGGTTGATTTTAACATTGAGAGATAGAATATCAAAAGTAAAATCCAGAAAATCACATTGTATAAATAATATAAATGTATTTGCATTTTGCAATGAGAAATAAATATTTGATCCCTCTGGCAAACAAGACATAATACTTGGTTGCAAAACCCTTGCTGGAAAGCACAGCAGTCAGACATTTTTTGTAGTTGATTATGACGTTTGCGCACATGTCAAGAGGAATTTTGGTCCACTCCTCTTTGCAGATCAACTCTAAATCATTAACATTTTGAGGCTGTCGCAACTCGGACCTTCACCTCCCTCCATAAGTTTTCTATGGGATTAAGGTCTGGAGACTGGCTAGGCCACTCCATGACCTTCATGTGCTTTCTTTTGAGCCACACCTTTGTTGCCTTGGCTGTTTTGGGTGATTGTCTTGCTGAAAGACCCAGCCATGACACATTTTTAATGTCCTGGCAGAGGGAAGGAGGTTGTCATTCAGGATTTTATGGTACATGGCTCAATACATTCTCCCATTGATGCAGTGAAGTATTCCTGTGCCGTTATCAGAGAAACACCCCAATAGCATAATGTTTCCACCTCCATGCTTACAGTGGGGACGGTGTTCTTTGGGTCATAGGCAGCATTTCTCTTCCTCCAAACATGGTGAGATGATGTAATACCAGACGGGTCTGCACATGTGCCTTTTTGAGCAGGGGCACCATACAGGCACTGCAGGATTTTAAACCTTTACAGCGTAACGTGTTACCAATGGTTTTCTTGGTGATTGTGGTCCATGCTGCCTTCAAATTCCCCCTGTGTAGTTTTAGGCTGATGTCTCACCTTCCTCATGATCAAGGATAGCCAACGAGGAGAGATTTTGCATGGTGCCCCAGATCCATGTCGATTGACAGTCATTTTGTATTTCTTCTGTTTTCTTTATTGAATCAACAGTTGTATCCTTCTCACCCAGCATCTTCCATATGGTTTTGTAGACCATTCCAGCTTTGTGCAGGTCTATGACCTTGTCCCTGGCATCCTTAGAAAGATCTTTGGTCTTGCCCATCTTGTAGAGGTTAGAGCCTGACTGATTAATTGAGGCTGAGAACAGGAGTCTTTTATAAGGGTGACTATGTATGACAGCTGTCTTTATTAATTACAGGGATAATTATACAGTTGTGAGCTGATATTAATAGCCTGGGAAGCTCCATGGGTATTACCACCTTCCCAGGCTATAAACATCGGCCCCCAGCTTTCCCTCTGCTGGTTATGAAAATTGTGCAGGAGCTCATGTCATTTTTTTTCTGAAAAATAATCTTTTATTACTTAATTACTAGTGATGAGCGCGCATGCTCGGTAATGCTCGGTACCCTCCTGATCTTCGCAGTGCTCGTGATGATCGACAAGTGCTGAGCAATTCCAGGTTTGCTCAGAGGGAGCTTGAGTCTCCACCTTGCAATGTTTGGCACTCTTTAGAGCTCCAATCAACATGCAAGGATTGTCACACTGTAATGTCGCAGCCATGCTGGTTGTGGCATTACAGTGACTGACTGGCCACGCAGCATCATCAGGTCTATATCAGACCTGGCGCCGCTCTGCTCATCCCAGTCAGCTCTGAAATCACCAGTGTAGGGAGAGTTGCTGCAGCGATAGGGACAGAATAGGTGAGGTATCTGTGAGTGTGGGTATACCATTGTTGAATCCACAAAATCCTTCTAAACCAACAGTTCTTCTAAGGACTAATTACAATGTATATAGATATCAGTGATAGGTAGGCAGGCGGTGTATGTGGCCATATATATATCAGTGATAGGTAGCAGACAGTGTATATGGGTCTATAGATATCAATGCTATGCAGGCAGGCAGTGCATGTGGCATACTTTATTGCATACAGCAAGAGGGTCCATTCCATTACTGTCTGCTGCTGCCTATTACAGATATTGACCATATATACATAGCCCCAGGTATCAGTGGCTAGGAATATTTTGCTTTGCATCTTAATCCTGATTATTTTATTTAAAAGCAATCCAGAACACACTTTTTTTTCTCCATTTGCTTGTTGGCACTGCACAATACAGCCAGATCCTTTCCATTGGAAAGCTATTTTAAACACGGGTTTGGCCATTACAGTGTTGACATCTGAGTGCTCATAAAAATCTGCCATTTTTGTGGTATTGTAAATATTTTTTGGAGTGTCT